>NC_140987.1:309242181-309366236 GCF_052327205.1 Somniosus microcephalus
TTATAGAAGAATTTATAGAAGAATTTATAGAAGAATTTATAGAGATTTATGGAATTTATAGAAGAATTTATAGAAGAATTTATAGAAGAATTTATAGAATTTATGGAATTTATAGAAGAATTTATAGAAGAATTTATAGAAGAATTTATAGAAGAATTTATAGAATTTATATATATGATTTATAGAATTTATATAATTTATAGAAGAATTTATAGAATTTATAGAAAGGATTTATAGAATTTATAGAAGAATTTATGGAATTTATAATAGAATTTTAATAGAATTGATAGATTTTATTAAGAATTTATAGAATTTATAGAAGATTTATAGATTTATATATTTATAGAGATTTATAGAATTTATAGGAGAATTTATAGAATTTATAGAAGAATTTATGGAATTATAGAATTATGGTTAGGATTTATAGAGAGTTATAGAGATTTTAAGAATTTATAGAATTTATAGAAGAATTTATAGTGGAATTTTTAGAATATATGGTAGGAGTTATAGAATTTATAGGAGAATTTATAGAAGAATTTATAGAAGAATTTATAGAAGAATTTATAGAAGAATTTATAGAAGAATTTATAGAAGAATTTATTGAAGAATTTATAGAATTTATAGAAGAATTTATAGAAGAATTTATAGAATTTATAGAATTGATAGTAGAATTTATAGAAGAGTTTATAGAATAATTTATAGAAGAATTTATGTAGTTTATAGAAGATTTATAGAAGAATTTATTGAAGAATTTATAGAATTTATTGAAGAATTTATAGAATTTTTAGAATTTATAGAAGAATTTATAGTGGAATTTATAGGATTTATGAAGAATTTATGGAAGAATTTATAGAAGAATTTATAGTAGAATTTATAGTAGATTGTATGGAATTATAGAAGGATTTATAGAAGAATTTATAGAAGAATTATAGAAGAATTTATAGAATTTATAGAAGAATTTATAGTGGAATTTATAGAATTTATAGAAGAATTTATAGTAGAATTTATAGTAGGTTGTATGTGTGTATGTGTTG
Source organism: Somniosus microcephalus (assembly GCF_052327205.1). Lineage (NCBI taxonomy): Eukaryota > Metazoa > Chordata > Chondrichthyes > Squaliformes > Somniosidae > Somniosus > Somniosus microcephalus. The sequence continues at coordinate 309,243,216 of NC_140987.1, forward strand.
TGTTGATGTGGTGAATGGAGAAGGAGGAAGGAGAAGAATGGGTTGGTTGATGGAGGTGAAGGGTTGGATGTGAAAGGAAAAGAAGGAGAGAAGTTAAAGGTTAAAAGGGGGAAAGTGTTTGTGTGAGTTGGAAAGAGGTTTGTGTGGGTTGTAGGAGGTATAGGAAAGAGGGGATTGGTGGGAATATGGATAATAGAGAGTGTTGAAGAAATTCCCCTCATCTCTGTCCTAAATGGTTTAGCCCTTATCCTTAAATTATGTCCTCTAGTTCTGTTCTCACCCGCCAAGGGAAACATTCCTTCTGCATCCAGTCTGTCTAGACCTGTCAGAATTTTATACACTTCTATGAGGTCCCCTCTCAATCTTCTAAACTCCAGTGTGTACATCCCTAAACTACATAGTCTCTCCTCATAGGTCATTCCCGCCATTCCTGGTATCAGCCTGGTGAATCGCCGCTGCACCCCCTCCATGGCAAGAACATCCTTCCTCAGATGAGGCGACCAAAACTGTACACAGTACTCGAGGTGTGGTCTCACCAGTGCCCTGTACAGCTGCAGCAAGGTATCCCTGTTCCTGTATTCTAACCCTTTTGCTATGAAGGCCAGCATACCGTTTGCCTTCTTGACCGCCTGTTGCACCTGCATGCTCGCCTTCAGTGACTGGTGTACAAGAACACCCAGGTCTCTCTGTACTTCCCCCTCTCCCAATCTATTGCCATTTAAATAATAATTTGCCCTCCCGTTCCTGCACCCAAGGTGGATAACTTCGCACTTGTCCACATTATAGTGCATCTGCCATTTATCCGCCCAATCGCCCAGTCTGTCCAAATCGCTCTGGAGCTTTCTGGTCTCTTCCTCTGAGCCCACCCCACCTCCTAGTTTAGTGTCGTCTGCAAATTTGGAAATGCTGCATCCGACTCCCTGATCCAGGTCATTAATGTAAATTGTGAACAGCTGGGGGCCCAGGACAGATCCCTGTGGTACCCCACTTGTTACTGCCTGCCATTCAGAAAATGAGCCGTTTATTCCAACTCTCTGTTTTCTATCTGACAGCCAGTTCCCTATCCACGCCAAAACTTTCCCCTTTATCCCATGAGCCTCAATTTTCCATGCTAATCTTTTATGTGGGACCTTATCGAAGGCCTTTTGGAAGTCCAGGTACACCACATCTACTGGCTCTCCCCCATCTATTCTACCAGTTACTCCCTCAAAAAATTCCAATAGATTAGTCAAGCACGATTTACCCTTTGTAAATCCATGTTGACTCTGTCCTATCCTGTCCCCATTTGCTAAGTGCTCCGCTATTTCATCCTTAATGATGGACTCCAGCATTTTGCCCACAACTGATGTAAGGCTTACAGGTCTGTAATTACCTGCTTTTTCCCTACCCCCCTTTTTGAATAGTGGGGTAACGTTAGCTACCCTCCAATCCATCGGCACTGTTCCCGAGTCTAATGAATTCTGAAAAATCATCCTTAGTGCATCCGCTATCTCTAGGGCCACCTCCTTCAGTACCCTAGGATGCATGTTATCAGGCCCTGGGGATTTGTCCACCTTCAATCCCTTTAGCTTCCTTAACACCATATCCTTAGAGATATTGATTTGCGTCAGTTCCTCCTTTGCCAATGTCCCTATTTTTCCCGATATCCCAGGGAGGTTTTTTGTGTCTTCCTTCGTAAAGACTGACCCAAAGTATGCATTTAGTTGATCTGCCATTTCCTTATTTCCCATTATATATTCCCCCGTATCTGACTGCAATGGACCAACTTTGGTTTTCACCAGTCTTTTCCTTTTGATATATTTATAAAAGCTTTTGGAGTTAGTTTTTATATTTTCCGCCAGCTTGTTTTCGTAAGCTATTTTGCCCCTCTTGATCATGCCCTTTGCCCTCCTTTGCTCTATCTTAAACTGTTCCCAATCTTCCGCTCTGGCGCTTTTTTTGGCTATTTTATACGCCCTATCTTTGGATTTTATGCTGTCTCTAATTTCCCCTGTTATCCACGGTTGAGTCACCTTTTTAGATTTCCTTTTATGCCAGATTGGTATAAACAATTTTTGCAATTTTGTCATTCTATCTTTAAATGTTTGCCATTGTTTATCTACCTCCAGTCCTCTCAGGAACGTTGTCCAATCAGACCTACTCAGTTCCCGTCTCATGGCATCATAATTCCCTTGTTTAAATTCAGGACCTTAGTACATTCCAAACACTGCTGCAAACACTCCTCCAAACACTCCTCCAAACACTCCTCCAAACACTCCTCCAAACACTCCAAACATTCCAAACACTCCTCCAAACACTCCTCCAAACACTCCGCCTAACAATCCTCCAAACACTCCTCCAAACACTCCAAACACTTCTCCAAACACTCCTCCAAACACGCCAAACACACATGCAAACACTCCAAACACTCCAAACACACCAAACACTCCTCCAAACACTCCAAACACTCCTTCAAACACTCCAAACACTCCTCCAAACATTCCAAACACCACTCCAAAGACCACTCCAAGCACTCAAAACAGACCTCCAAACACTCCAAACACCCCAAACACTCCTGCAAACACTCCAAACACACCAAACACTCCTCCAAACACTCCAAACACTACTCCAAACACTCCAAACACTCCTCCAAACACTCCAAGCACTCCAAACACTACTCCAAACACTCCTCGAAACACTCCTCCAAACCCTCCAAACACTCCTCCAAACACTATTCCAAAGACTCCACACATTACTTCGAACACTCCAAACACTTCTCCAAACACTCCTCCAAACACTCCTCCAAACACTCCTCCAAACACTCCTCCAAACACTCCAAACACTCCTCCAAACACTCCTCCAAACACTCCTCCAAACACTCCTCCAAAAACTCCTCCAAACAATCCTCCAAACACTCCAAACACTCCAAACACTCCTCCAAACACTCCAGACACTCCTCCAAACACTCCTCCAAACACTCCTCCAAACACGCCAAACACTACTCCAAACACGCCCCCAAACACTCCTCCAAGCACTCCTCCAAACACTCCAAACACTCCTCCAAACACTATTCCAAACAATCCAAACACTCCTCCAAACATGCCTCCAAACACTCCAAAAACTCCTCCAAACACTCCTCCAAACACTACTCCAAAAACTACTCCATACATTCCAAACACTGCTGCAAACACTCCAAACACTCCTCCAAACACACCTCCAAACACTCCAAACACTACTCCAAACACTCCTCCAAACACTCCAAACACTACTCCAAACACTAGTCCATACATTCCAAACACTGCTGCAAATACTCCTCCAAACACTCCTCCAAACTCTCCAATCATTCCAAACTCTCCTCCAAACACTCCTCCAAACACTCCTCCAAACACCCCTCCAAACACTACTCCAAACCCTCCTCCAAACACTCCACCTAACAATCCTCCAAACACTCCTCCAAACACTCCTCCAAACACTCCAAACACTCCAAACACTCCTCCAAACACGCCAAACACACCTGCAAACACTCCAAACACTCCAAACACACCAAACACTCCTCCAAACACTCCAAACACTCCTTCAAACACTCCAAACACTCCTCCAAACACTCCAAACACCACTCCAAACACCACTCCAAGCACTCCAAATAGACCTCCAAACACTCCAAACACTCCTGCAAACACTCCAAACACACCAAACACTCCTCCAAACATTCCAAACACTCCTCCAAACACTCCTCCAAACACTCCTCCAAACCCTCCAAACACTCCAACACTCCTCCAAACACTATTCCAAACACTCCATACACTACTTCGAAAACTCCAAATTCTCCTCCAAACACTCCTCCAAACACTCCTCCAAACACTCCAAACACTCCTCCAAACACTCCTCCAAACACTCCTCCAAACATTCCTCCAAAAACTCCTCCAAACACTCCTCCAAACACTCCAAACACTCCTCCAAACACTCCTCCAAACAGTCCAAACACTCCAAGCACTACTCCAAACACTCCTCGAAACACTCCACCAAACACTCCTCCAAACATACGAAACACTCCTTCAAACACTCCTCCAAACAATCCTCCAAACACTCCAAACAATCCTCCAAACACTCCAAAAACTCCAAACACTCCTCCAAACACTATTCCAAACACTCCAAACAGTCCTCCAAACAGTCCTCCAAACAGTCCTCCAAACACTACTCCATACATTCCAAACACTGCTGCAAACACTCCAAACACTCCTCCAAACATTCCTCCAAACACTACTCCAAACACTCCTCCAAACACTCCTCCTAACACTCCTTTAAACACTCCAAACACGCCAAACACTCCAAACACTCCAAACACACCATACAATCCTCCAAACACTCCAAACACTCCTTCAAACACTCCACCAAACACTCCAAACACCACTCCACACACCACTCCAAGCAGTCCAAACACACCTCCAAACACTCCAAACACTCCAAACACGCCAAACACTACGCCAAACACTCCTCGAAACACTCCTCCAAACCCTCCAAACACTCCTCCAAACACTATTCCAAACACTCCACACACTACTTCGAACACTCCAAACACTCCTCCAAACACTCCTCCAAACACTCCACCAAACACTCCAAACACTCCTCCAAACACTCCTCCAAACAATCCACCAAACACTCCAAACACTCCTCCAAACACGCCAAACACACCTCCAAACACTCCAAACACCACTCCAAGCACTCCAAACAGACCTCCAAACAATGCAAACACTACTCCAAACACACCAAACACTCCTCCAAACACTCCAAACTCGCCAAACACTCCTTCAAACACTCCAAACACTCCAAACGCTACTACAAACACTTTTCCAAACACTCCTCCAAACACTACAAACACTCCAAACACCACTCCAAGCACTCCAAACACCCCTCCAAACACTCCAAACACTCCTCCAAACACTCCTCAAAACACTCCAAACACAACTCCAAACACTCCAAACACTCATCCAAACACTCCTCCAAGCACTACAAACACTCCTCCAAACACTCCTCCAAACACTCCAAACACTCCTCCAAACACTCCAACCACTACTCCAAATACTCCTGCAGGCACCCCTCCAAACAGTCCGAACACTCCTCCAAACACTCCAAGCACTCCAAACACACCAGGACACTCCTCCAAACACTCCAAACACTCCAAACAGTCCAAACACTCCAATCACTACTCCATACACTAGAAAGACTCCTCCAAACACTCCTCCAATACACTCCAAACACTACTCCAAACACTCCAAACACTCCTCCAAACACTCCAAGCACTCCAAAAACTACTCCAAACACTCCAAACACTCCATAAACACTCCTCCAAACACACCAAACAATCCTCCATGCACTTCAAATAGTGCAAACACTCCATCACTCCAAACACTCCTCCAAACACTCCAAAAACTCCAACACTCCAAACTCTCCAAAGACTAATTGAAACACTCCAAATACTCCTCCAAACCATCCTCCAAACACTCCTCCAAATATTCCTAAGACTCCTCCAAACACTACTAACACTCCTCCAAACACTGCAAACACTCCAAACACTACTCCAAACACTCCAAACACTCCTCCAAACACTCCAAACTCTCCAAAGGCTGCTCCAAACACTCCAAATACGCCTCCAAATACATCTAACACTCCTCCAAACACTGCAAACACTCCTCCAAACACTGCAAACACTCCTCCAAACACTCCAAATATTCCAAATACTCCAAACACTCCAAGCACCTCTCCAAACACTCCTCCAAACACTCCAAACATTCCAAAAACTCCAAATACTCCAAACACACCTCCAAAAACTCCAAACACTCCAAGCACTCCTCCAAACACTCCTCCAAACACTCCAAACACTCCAAACACTGCTCCGAACACTCCAAACACTACTCCATACATACCAAACACTCCTGCAACCACTCCTCCAACCACTCCTCCAACCACTCCTCCAAACACTACTCCAAACACTCCAACCTCTCCTCCAAACACTCCTCCAAACACTCCAAACATTCCAAACACTCCTCTAAACATTCCTCCAAAAACTCCTCAAAACACTCCTCCAAACACTACTACAAACAGTCCTTGAAACACTCCACCAAACACTCCTCCAAACACACGAAACACTCCTGCAAACACTCTTGCAAACAATCCAAACACTCCTTCAAACACTCCAAACACTCCTCCAAACACTCCAAACACTCCTTCAAACACTCCAAACACTCCTCTAAACACTCCAAACACTCCTGCAAGCACTCCAAACACACCAAACACTCCTAAAAACACTGAAAACACTCCTCCAAACACTCCAAACACTACAAACACTCCAAACACTACTCCAAACACTCCTCAAAACACTCCTCCAAACCCTCCAAACATTCTTCCAAACACTCCACACACTACTTCGAACACTCCAAACACTCCTCCAAACACTCCTCCAAACACTCCAAACACTCCTCCAAACACTACTCCAAACACTCCTCCAAACACTCCACCTAACAATCCTCCAAACACTCCTCCAAACACTCCTCCAAACACTCCAAACACTCCAAACACTCCTCCAAACACACCAAACACACCAAACACTCCTCCAAACACTCCAAACACTCCTTCAAACACTCCAAACACTCCACCAAACACTCCAAACACCACTCCAAACACCACTCCAAGCACTCCAAACAGACCTCCAAACACTCCAAACACTCCAAACACTCCTGCAAACACTCCAAACACACCAAACACTCCTCCAAACATTCCAAACACTCCTCCAAACACTCCTCCAAACACTCCTCCAAACCCTACAAACACTCCAAACACTCCTCCAAACACTATTCCAAACACTCCACACACTACTTCGAAAACTCCAAATACTCCTCCAAACACTCCTCCAAACACTCCAAACACTCCTCCAAACACTCCTCCAAACACTCCTCCAAACATTCCTCCAAACACTCCTCCAAACACTCCTCCAAACACTCCAAACACTCCAAACACTCCTCCAAACACTCCTCCAAACAGTCCAAACACTCCAAGCACTACTCCAAACACTCCTCGAAACACTCCACCAAACACTCCTCCAAACATACGAAACACTCCTTCAAACACTCCTCCAAACAATCCTCCAAACACTCCAAAAACTCCAAACACTCCTCCAAACACTATTCCAAACACTCCAAACAGTCCTCCAAACAGTCCTCCAAACACTCCTCCAAACACTCCACCAAACACTACTCCATACATTCCAAACACTGCTGCAAACACTCCAAACACTCCTCCAAACACTCCTCCAAATATTCCTCCAAACACTACTTCAAACACTCCTCCAAACACTCCTCCTAACACTCCTTTAAACACTCCAAACACGCCAAGCACTCCAAACACTCCAAACACACCAAACAATCCTCCAAACACTCCAAACACTCCTTCAAACACTCCACCAAACACTCCAAACATCACTCCAAACACCACCCCAAGCACTCCAAACACACCTCCAAACACTCCAAACACTCCTCCAAACACGCCAAACACTACGCCAAACACTCCTCGAAACACTCCTCCAAACCCTACAAACACAACTCCAAACACTATTCCAAACACTCCACACACTACTTCGAACACTCCAAACACTCCTCCAAACACTCCTCCAAAAAATCCTCCAAACACTCCAAACACTCCAAACACTCCTCCAAACACGCCAAACACACCTCCAAACACTCCAAACACCACTCCAAGCACTCCAAACAGACCTCCAAACAATGCAAACACTACTCCAAACACACCAAACACTCCTCCAAACACTCCAAACTCGCCAAACACTCCTTCAAACACTCCAAACACTCCAAACACTCCAAACCCTACTCCAAACACTTTTCCAAACACTCCTCCAAACAATACAAACACTCCAAACACCACTCCAAGCACTCCAAACACCTCTCCAAACACTCCAAACACTCCTCAAAACACTCCAAACACTACTCCAAACACTCCAAACACTCATCCAAACACTGCTCCAAGCACTACAAACACTCCTCCAAACACTCCTCCAAACACTCCAAACACTCCTCCAAACACTCCAACCACTACTCCAAACACTCCTGCAGGCACCCCTCCAAACAGTCCGAACACTCCTCCAAACACTCCAAGCACTCCAAACACACCAGAACACTCCTCCAAACACTCCAAACACTCCAAACAGTCCAAACACTCCAATCACTACTCCATACACTAGAAAGACTCCTCCAAACACTCCTCCAAACACTCCAAACACTCTAAACACTCCAAACACTCCAAACACTCCTCTAAACACTCCAAACACTACTCCAAACACTCCAAACACTCCTCCAAACACTCCAAGCACTCCAAAAACTACTCCAAACACTCCAAACACTCCATAAACACTCCTCCAAACACACCAAACAATCCTCCATACACTTCAAATAGTGCAAACACTCCATCACTCCAAACACTCCTCCAAACACTCCAAAAACTCCAACACTCCAAACTCTCCAAAGACTAATTGAAACACTCCAAATACTCCTCCAAACCATCCTCCAAACACTCCTCCAAATATTCTAACACTCCTCCAAACACTACTAACACTCCTCCAAACACTGCAAACACTCCAAACACTACTCCAAACACTCCAAACACTCCTCCAAACACTCCAAACTCTCCAAAGACTACTCCAAACACTCCAAATACGCCTCCAAATACATCTAACACTTCTCCAAAAACTGCAACCACTCCTCCAAACACTCCAAACACTCCTCCAAACATTCCAAATATTCCAAATACTCCAAACACTCCAAGCACCTCTCCAAACACTCCTCCAAACACTCCAAACATTCCAAAAACTCCAAATACTCCAAACACACCTCCAAAAACTCCAAGCACTCCTCCAAACACTCCTCCAAACACTCCAAACACTCCAAACACTGCTCCGAACACTCCAAACACTACTCCATACATACCAAACACTCCTGCAACCACTCCTCCAACCACTCCTCCAACCACTCCTCCAAACACTACTCCAAACACTCCAAACACTCCTCCAAACACTCCTCCAAACACTCCAAACATTCCAAACACTCCTCCAAACATTCCTCCAAAAACTCCTCAAAACACTCCTCCAATCACTACTACAAACACTCCTTGAAACACTCCACCAAACACTCCTCCAAACACACGAAACACTCCTGCAAACACTCCTGCAAACAATCCAAACACTCCTTCAAACACTCCAAACACTCCTCCAAACACTCCAAACACTCCTTCAAACACTCCAAACACTCCTCCAAACACTCCAAACACCACTCCAAACACCAATCCAAACAGACCTCCAAACACTACAAACACTCCTCTAAACACTCCAAACACTCCTGCAAACACTCCAAACACACCAAACACTCCTAAAAACACTCCAAACACTCCTCCAAACACTCCAAACACTACAAACACTCCAAACACTACTCCAAACACTCCTCAAAACACTCCTCCAAACCCTCCAAACATTCTTCCAAACACTCAACACACTACTTCGAACACTCCAAACACTCCTCCAAACACTCCTCCAAACACTCCAAACACTCCTCCAAACACACCTCCAAACACTCCTCCAAACACTCCTCCAAACACTCCTCCAAACACTATTCCAAACACTCCAAACAGTCCTCCAAAAACTACAAAAACTCCGCCAAACACTCCTCCAAACACTACTCCAAACACTACTCCATACATTCAAAACACTCCTGCAAACACTCCAAACACTCCTCCAAACACTCCTCCAAGCACTCCTCCAAACACTCCAAGCACTCCTCCAAACACTATTCCAAACAATCCAAACACTCCTCCAAACATGCCTCCAAACACTCCAAAAACTCCTCCAAACACTATTCCAAACACTCCAAACACTCCTCCAAACACTCCAAACACTCTTCCAAACACTACTCCAAAAACTACTCCATACATTCCAAACACTGCTGCAAACACTACAAACACTCCTCCAAACACTCCTCCAAACACTCCAAACATTCCAAACACTACTCCAAACACTCCTCCAAACACTCCTCCTAACAATCCTCCAAACACTCCAAACACTCCTCCAAACACTCCTTCAAACATTCCAAACACGCCAAACACACCTGCAAACACCCCAAACACTCCAAACACACCAAACACACCTCCAAACACTCCAAACACTCCTTCAAACACTCCAAACACTCCTGCAAACACTCCAAACACACCAAACACTCCTAAAAACACTCCAAACACTCCTCCAAACACTCCAAACACTACAAACACTCCAAACACTACTCCAAACACTCCTCAAAACACTCCTCCAAACCCTCCAAACATTCTTCCAAACACTCAACACACTACTTCGAACACTCCAAACACTCCTCCAAACACTCCTCCAAACACTCCAAACACTCCTCCAAACACACCTCCAAACACTCCTCCAAACACTCCTCCAAACACTCCTCCAAACACTATTCCAAACACTCCAAACAGTCCTCCAAAAACTCCAAACACTCCGCCAAACACTCCTCCAAACACTACTCCAAACACTACTCCATACATTCAAAACACTCCTGCAAACACTCCAAACACTCCTCCAAACACTCCTCCAAGCACTCCTCCAAACACTCCAAGCACTCCTCCAAACACTATTCCAAACAATCCAAACACTCCTCCAAACATGCCTCCAAACACTCCAAAAACTCCTCCAAACACTATTCCAAACACTCCAAACACTCCTCCAAACACTCCAAACACTCTTCCAAACACTACTCCAAAAACTACTCCATACATTCCAAACACTGCTGCAAACACTACAAACACTCCTCCAAACACTCCTCCAAACACTCCAAACATTCCAAACACTACTCCAAACACTCCTCCAAACACTCCTCCTAACAATCCTCCAAACACTCCAAACACTCCTCCAAACACTCCTTCAAACATTCCAAACACGCCAAACACACCTGCAAACACTCCAAACACTCCTTCAAACACTCCAAACACTCCTCCAAACATTCCAAATATTCCAAATACTCCAAACACTCCAAGCACCTCTCCAAACACTCCTCCAAACACTCCAAACATTCCAAAAACTCCAAATACTCCAAACACACCTCCAAAAACTCCAAGCACTCCTCCAAACACTCCTCCAAACACTCCAAACACTCCAAACACTGCTCCGAACACTCCAAACACTACTCCATACATACCAAACACTCCTGCAACCACTCCTCCAACCACTCCTCCAACCACTCCTCCAAACACTACTCCAAACACTCCAAACACTCCTCCAAACACTCCTCCAAACACTCCAAACATTCCAAACACTCCTCCAAACATTCCTCCAAAAACTCCTCAAAACACTCCTCCAATCACTACTACAAACACTCCTTGAAACACTCCACCAAACACTCCTCCAAACACACGAAACACTCCTGCAAACACTCCTGCAAACAATCCAAACACTCCTTCAAACACTCCAAACACTCCTCCAAACACTCCAAACACTCCTTCAAACACTCCAAACACTCCTCCAAACACTCCAAACACCACTCCAAACACCAATCCAAACAGACCTCCAAACACTACAAACACTCCTCTAAACACTCCAAACACTCCTGCAAACACTCCAAACACACCAAACACTCCTAAAAACACTCCAAACACTCCTCCAAACACTCCAAACACTACAAACACTCCAAACACTACTCCAAACACTCCTCAAAACACTCCTCCAAACCCTCCAAACATTCTTCCAAACACTCAACACACTACTTCGAACACTCCAAACACTCCTCCAAACACTCCTCCAAACACTCCAAACACTCCTCCAAACACACCTCCAAACACTCCTCCAAACACTCCTCCAAACACTCCTCCAAACACTATTCCAAACACTCCAAACAGTCCTCCAAAAACTCCAAAAACTCCGCCAAACACTCCTCCAAACACTACTCCAAACACTACTCCATACATTCAAAACACTCCTGCAAACACTCCAAACACTCCTCCAAACACTCCTCCAAGCACTCCTCCAAACACTCCAAGCACTCCTCCAAACACTATTCCAAACAATCCAAACACTCCTCCAAACATGCCTCCAAACACTCCAAAAACTCCTCCAAACACTATTCCAAACACTCCAAACACTCCTCCAAACACTCCAAACACTCTTCCAAACACTACTCCAAAAACTACTCCATACATTCCAAACACTGCTGCAAACACTACAAACACTCCTCCAAACACTCCTCCAAACACTCCAAACATTCCAAACACTACTCCAAACACTCCTCCAAACACTCCTCCTAACAATCCTCCAAACACTCCAAACACTCCTCCAAACACTCCTTCAAACATTCCAAACACGCCAAACACACCTGCAAACACCCCAAACACTCCAAACACACCAAACACACCTCCAAACACTCCAAACACTCCTTCAAACACTCCAAACACTCCTGCAAACACTCCAAACACACCAAACACTCCTAAAAACACTCCAAACACTCCTCCAAACACTCCAAACACTACAAACACTCCAAACACTACTCCAAACACTCCTCAAAACACTCCTCCAAACCCTCCAAACATTCTTCCAAACACTCAACACACTACTTCGAACACTCCAAACACTCCTCCAAACACTCCTCCAAACACTCCAAACACTCCTCCAAACACACCTCCAAACACTCCTCCAAACACTCCTCCAAACACTCCTCCAAACACTATTCCAAACACTCCAAACAGTCCTCCAAAAACTCCAAACACTCCGCCAAACACTCCTCCAAACACTACTCCAAACACTACTCCATACATTCAAAACACTCCTGCAAACACTCCAAACACTCCTCCAAACACTCCTCCAAGCACTCCTCCAAACACTCCAAGCACTCCTCCAAACACTATTCCAAACAATCCAAACACTCCTCCAAACATGCCTCCAAACACTCCAAAAACTCCTCCAAACACTATTCCAAACACTCCAAACACTCCTCCAAACACTCCAAACACTCTTCCAAACACTACTCCAAAAACTACTCCATACATTCCAAACACTGCTGCAAACACTACAAACACTCCTCCAAACACTCCTCCAAACACTCCAAACATTCCAAACACTACTCCAAACACTCCTCCAAACACTCCTCCTAACAATCCTCCAAACACTCCAAACACTCCTCCAAACACTCCTTCAAACATTCCAAACACGCCAAACACACCTGCAAACACTCCAAACACTCCTTCAAACACTCCAAACACTCCTGCAAACACTCCAAACACACCAAACACACCTCCAAACACTCCAAACACTCCTTCAAACACTCCAAACACTCCTGCAAACACTCCAAACACACCAAACACTCCTAAAAACACTCCAAACACTCCTCCAAACACTCCAAACACTACAAACACTCCAAACACTACTCCAAACACTCCTCAAAACACTCCTCCAAACCCTCCAAACATTCTTCCAAACACTCAACACACTACTTCGAACACTCCAAACACTCCTCCAAACACTCCTCCAAACACTCCTCCAAACACTCCAAACACTCCTCCAAACACACCTCCAAACACTCCTCTAAACACTCCTCCAAACACTATTCCAAAAACTACTCCATACATTCCAAACACTGCTGCAAACACTCCAAACACTCCTCCAAACACTCCTCCAAACACTACTCCAAACACTCCTCCAAACACTCCAAACACTCCTCCAAACACTCCTCCAAACACTCCTCCAAACACTCCGCCTAACAATCCTCCAAACACTCCTCCAAACACTCCTCCAAACACTCCAAACACTCCTCCAAACACGCCAAACACACCTGCAAACAGTCCAAACACTCCAAATACACCAAACACTCCTGCAAACACTCCAAACACTCCTTCAAACACTCCAAACACTCCTCCAAACACTCCAAACACCACTCCAAACACCACTCCAAGCACTCCAAACAGACCTCCAAACACTCCAAACACTCCTGCAAACACTCCAAACACACCAAACACTCCTCCATACACTCCAAACACTCCTCCAAACACTACTCCAAACACTCCAAACACTACTCCAAACACTCCTCTAAACACTTCTCCAAACCCTCCAAACACTCCTCCAAACACTATTCCAAACACTCCACACACTACTTCGAAAACTCCAATTACTCCTCCAAACACTCCTCCAAACACTCCAAACACTCCTCCAAACACTCCTCCAAACACTCCTCCAAACACTCCTCCAAACACTCCAAACACTCCTCCAAACACTCCTCCAAACACTCCAAACACTCCAAGCACTACTCCAAACACTCCTCGAAACACTCCACCAAACACTCCTCCAAACATACGAAACAGTCCTGCAAACACTCCTCCAAACAATCCTCCAAACACTCCAAACAATCCTCCAAACACTCCAAAAACTCCAAACACTCCTCCAAACACTATTCCAAACACTCCAAACAGTCCTCCAAACAGTCCTCCAAACACTCCTCCAAACACTACTCCAAACACTACTCCATACATTCCAAACACTCCTCCAAACACTCCTCCAAGCACTCCTCCAAACACTCCAAGCACTCCTCCAAACACTATTCCAAACAATCCAAACACTCCTCCAAACATGCCTCCAAACACTCCAAAAACTCCTCCAAACACTATTCCAAACACTCCAAACACTCCTCCAAACACTCCAAACACTCTTCCAAACACTACTCCAAAAACTACTCCATACATTCCAAACACTGCTGCAAACACTACAAACACTCCTCCAAACACTCCTCCAAACACTCCAAACACTCCTTCAAACACTCCAAACACTCCTCCAAACACTCCAAACATGCCAAACACTACGCCAAACACTCCTCGAAACACTCCTCCAAACCCTCCAAACACTCCTCCAAACACTATTCCGAACACTCCACATACTACTTCGAACACTCCAAACACTCCTCCAAACACTCGAAACACTCCTCCAAACACTCCAAACAGTCTTCCAAACACTCCTCCAAACACTCCAAACATTCCAAACACTCCTCCAAACATTCCTCCAAAAACTCCTCCAAACACTCCTCCAAACACTACTACAACCACTCCTCGAAACACTCCACCAAACACTCCTCCAAACACACGAAACACTCCTGCAAACACTCCTGCAAACAATCCAAACACTCCTTCAAACACTCCAAACGCTCCTCCAAACACTCCAAACACTCCTTCAAACACTCCAAACACTCCTCCAAACACTCCAAACACCACTCCAAACACCAATCCAAACAGACCTCCAAACACTACAAACACTCCTCTAAACACTCCAAACACTCCTGCAAACACTCCAAACACACCAAACACTCCTAAAAACACTCCAAACACTCCTCCAAACACTCCAAACACTACAAACACTCCAAACACTACTCCAAACACTCCTCAAAACACTCCTCCAAACCCTCCAAACATTCTTCCAAACACTCAACACACTACTTCGAACACTCCAAACACTCCTCCAAACACTCCTCCAAACACTCCTCCAAACACTCCAAACACTCCTCCAAACACACCTCCAAACACTCCTCCAAACACTCCTCCAAACACTCCTCCAAACACTATTCCAAACACTCCAAACAGTCCTCCAAAAACTCCAAACACTCCGCCAAACACTCCTCCAAACACTACTCCAAACACTACTCCATACATTCAAAACACTCCTGCAAACACTCCAAACACTCCTCCAAACACTCCTCCAAGCACTCCTCCAAACACTCCAAGCACTCCTCCAAACACTATTCCAAACAATCCAAACACTCCTCCAAACATGCCTCCAAACACTCCAAAAACTCCTCCAAACACTATTCCAAACACTCCAAACACTCCTCCAAACACTCCAAACACTCTTCCAAACACTACTCCAAAAACTACTCCATACATTCCAAACACTGCTGCAAACACTACAAACACTCCTCCAAACACTCCTCCAAACACTCCAAACATTCCAAACACTACTCCAAACACTCCTCCAAACACTCCTCCTAACAATCCTCCAAACACTCCAAACACTCCTCCAAACACTCCTTCAAACATTCCAAACACGCCAAACACACCTGCAAACACTCCAAACACTCCAAACACACCAAACACACCTCCAAACACTCCAAACACTCCTTCAAACACTCCAAACACTCCTCCAAACACTCCAAACATGCCAAACACTACGCCAAACACTCCTCGAAACACTCCTCCAAACCCTCCAAACACTCCTCCAAACACTATTCCGAACACTCCACATACTACTTCGAACACTCCAAACACTCCTCCAAACACTCGAAACACTCCTCCAAACACTCCAAACAGTCTTCCAAACACTCCTCCAAACACTCCAAACATTCCAAACACTCCTCCAAACATTCCTCCAAAAACTCCTCCAAACACTACTACAACCACTCCTCGAAACACTCCACCAAACACTCCTCCAAACACACGAAACACTCCTGCAAACACTCCTCCAAACACTCCAAACAATCCTCCAAACACTACTCCATACATTCCAAACACTCCGGCAAACACTCCAAACACTCCTCCAAACACTCCTCCAAACACGCCAAACACTACTCCAAACACGCCTCCAAACACTCCTCCAAGCACTCCTCCAAACACTCCTCCAAACACTATTCCAAACAATCCAAACACTCCTCCAAACATGCCTCCAAACACTCCAAAAACTCCTCTAAACACTCCTCCAAACACTATTCCAAAAACTACTCCATACATTCCAAACACTGCTGCAAACACTCCAAACACTCCTCCAAACACTCCTCCAAACAACACTCCAAACACTCTTCCAAACACTACTCCAAAAACTACTCCATACATTCCAAACACTGCTGCAAACACTACAAACACTCCTCCAAACACTCCTCCAAACACTCCAAACATTCCAAACACTACTCCAAACACTCCTCCAAACACTCCTCCTAACAATCCTCCAAACACTCCAAACACTCCTCCAAACACTCCTTCAAACATTCCAAACACGCCAAACACACCTGCAAACACTCCAAACACTCCAAACACACCAAACACACCTCCAAACACTCCAAACACTCCTTCAAACACTCCAAACACTCCTGCAAACACTCCAAACACACCAAACACTCCTAAAAACACTCCAAACACTCCTCCAAACACTCCAAACACTACAAACACTCCAAACACTACTCCAAACACTCCTCAAAACACTCCTCCAAACCCTCCAAACATTCTTCCAAACACTCAACACACTACTTCGAACACTCCAAACACTCCTCCAAACACTCCTCCAAACACTCCAAACACTCCTCCAAACACACCTCCAAACACTCCTCCAAACACTCCTCCAAACACTCCTCCAAACACTATTCCAAACACTCCAAACAGTCCTCCAAAAACTCCAAACACTCCGCCAAACACTCCTCCAAACACTACTCCAAACACTACTCCATACATTCAAAACACTCCTGCAAACACTCCAAACACTCCTCCAAACACTCCTCCAAGCACTCCTCCAAACACTCCAAGCACTCCTCCAAACACTATTCCAAACAATCCAAACACTCCTCCAAACATGCCTCCAAACACTCCAAAAACTCCTCCAAACACTATTCCAAACACTCCAAACACTCCTCCAAACACTCCAAACACTCTTCCAAACACTACTCCAAAAACTACTCCATACATTCCAAACACTGCTGCAAACACTACAAACACTCCTCCAAACACTCCTCCAAACACTCCAAACATTCCAAACACTACTCCAAACACTCCTCCAAACACTCCTCCTAACAATCCTCCAAACACTCCAAACACTCCTCCAAACACTCCTTCAAACATTCCAAACACGCCAAACACACCTGCAAACACTCCAAACACTCCTTCAAACACTCCAAACACTCCTGCAAACACTCCAAACACACCAAACACACCTCCAAACACTCCAAACACTCCTTCAAACACTCCAAACACTCCTGCAAACACTCCAAACACACCAAACACTCCTAAAAACACTCCAAACACTCCTCCAAACACTCCAAACACTACAAACACTCCAAACACTACTCCAAACACTCCTCAAAACACTCCTCCAAACCCTCCAAACATTCTTCCAAACACTCAACACACTACTTCGAACACTCCAAACACTCCTCCAAACACTCCTCCAAACACTCCTCCAAACACTCCAAACACTCCTCCAAACACACCTCCAAACACTCCTCTAAACACTCCTCCAAACACTATTCCAAAAACTACTCCATGCATTCCAAACACTGCTGCAAACACTCCAAACACTCCTCCAAACACTCCTCCAAACACTCCAAACACTCCTCCAAACACTCCTCCAAACACTCCTCCAAACACTCCGCCTAACAATCCTCCAAACACTCCTCCAAACACTCCTCCAAACACTCCAAACACTCCTCCAAACACGCCAAACACACCTGCAAACAGTCCAAACACTCCAAATACACCAAACACTCCTGCAAACACTCCAAACACTCCTTCAAACACTCCAAACACTCCTCCAAACACTCCAAACACCACTCCAAACACCACTCCAAGCACTCCAAACAGACCTCCAAACACTCCAAACACTCCTGCAAACACTCCAAACACACCAAACACTCCTCCATACACTCCAAACACTCCTCCAAACACTACTCCAAACACTCCAAACACTACTCCAAACACTCCTCTAAACACTTCTCCAAACCCTCCAAACACTCCTCCAAACACTATTCCAAACACTCCACACACTACTTCGAAAACTCCAATTACTCCTCCAAACACTCCTCCAAACACTCCAAACACTCCTCCAAACACTCCTCCAAACACTCCTCCAAACACTCCTCCAAACACTCCAAACACTCCTCCAAACACTCCTCCAAACACTCCAAACACTCCAAGCACTACTCCAAACACTCCTCGAAACACTCCACCAAACACTCCTCCAAACATACGAAACAGTCCTGCAAACACTCCTCCAAACAATCCTCCAAACACTCCAAACAATCCTCCAAACACTCCAAAAACTCCAAACACTCCTCCAAACACTATTCCAAACACTCCAAACAGTCCTCCAAACAGTCCTCCAAACACTCCTCCAAACACTACTCCAAACACTACTCCATACATTCCAAACACTCCTCCAAACACTCCTCCAAGCACTCCTCCAAACACTCCAAGCACTCCTCCAAACACTATTCCAAACAATCCAAACACTCCTCCAAACATGCCTCCAAACACTCCAAAAACTCCTCCAAACACTATTCCAAACACTCCAAACACTCCTCCAAACACTCCAAACACTCTTCCAAACACTACTCCAAAAACTACTCCATACATTCCAAACACTGCTGCAAACACTACAAACACTCCTCCAAACACTCCTCCAAACACTCCAAACACTCCTTCAAACACTCCAAACACTCCTCCAAACACTCCAAACATGCCAAACACTACGCCAAACACTCCTCGAAACACTCCTCCAAACCCTCCAAACACTCCTCCAAACACTATTCCGAACACTCCACATACTACTTCGAACACTCCAAACACTCCTCCAAACACTCGAAACACTCCTCCAAACACTCCAAACAGTCTTCCAAACACTCCTCCAAACACTCCAAACATTCCAAACACTCCTCCAAACATTCCTCCAAAAACTCCTCCAAACACTCCTCCAAACACTACTACAACCACTCCTCGAAACACTCCACCAAACACTCCTCCAAACACACGAAACACTCCTGCAAACACTCCTGCAAACAATCCAAACACTCCTTCAAACACTCCAAACGCTCCTCCAAACACTCCAAACACTCCTTCAAACACTCCAAACACTCCTCCAAACACTCCAAACACCACTCCAAACACCAATCCAAACAGACCTCCAAACACTACAAACACTCCTCTAAACACTCCAAACACTCCTGCAAACACTCCAAACACACCAAACACTCCTAAAAACACTCCAAACACTCCTCCAAACACTCCAAACACTACAAACACTCCAAACACTACTCCAAACACTCCTCAAAACACTCCTCCAAACCCTCCAAACATTCTTCCAAACACTCAACACACTACTTCGAACACTCCAAACACTCCTCCAAACACTCCTCCAAACACTCCTCCAAACACTCCAAACACTCCTCCAAACACACCTCCAAACACTCCTCCAAACACTCCTCCAAACACTCCTCCAAACACTATTCCAAACACTCCAAACAGTCCTCCAAAAACTCCAAACACTCCGCCAAACACTCCTCCAAACACTACTCCAAACACTACTCCATACATTCAAAACACTCCTGCAAACACTCCAAACACTCCTCCAAACACTCCTCCAAGCACTCCTCCAAACACTCCAAGCACTCCTCCAAACACTATTCCAAACAATCCAAACACTCCTCCAAACATGCCTCCAAACACTCCAAAAACTCCTCCAAACACTATTCCAAACACTCCAAACACTCCTCCAAACACTCCAAACACTCTTCCAAACACTACTCCAAAAACTACTCCATACATTCCAAACACTGCTGCAAACACTACAAACACTCCTCCAAACACTCCTCCAAACACTCCAAACATTCCAAACACTACTCCAAACACTCCTCCAAACACTCCTCCTAACAATCCTCCAAACACTCCAAACACTCCTCCAAACACTCCTTCAAACATTCCAAACACGCCAAACACACCTGCAAACACTCCAAACACTCCAAACACACCAAACACACCTCCAAACACTCCAAACACTCCTTCAAACACTCCAAACACTCCTCCAAACACTCCAAACATGCCAAACACTACGCCAAACACTCCTCGAAACACTCCTCCAAACCCTCCAAACACTCCTCCAAACACTATTCCGAACACTCCACATACTACTTCGAACACTCCAAACACTCCTCCAAACACTCGAAACACTCCTCCAAACACTCCAAACAGTCTTCCAAACACTCCTCCAAACACTCCAAACATTCCAAACACTCCTCCAAACATTCCTCCAAAAACTCCTCCAAACACTACTACAACCACTCCTCGAAACACTCCACCAAACACTCCTCCAAACACACGAAACACTCCTGCAAACACTCCTCCAAACACTCCAAACAATCCTCCAAACACTACTCCATACATTCCAAACACTCCGGCAAACACTCCAAACACTCCTCCAAACACTCCTCCAAACACGCCAAACACTACTCCAAACACGCCTCCAAACACTCCTCCAAGCACTCCTCCAAACACTCCTCCAAACACTATTCCAAACAATCCAAACACTCCTCCAAACATGCCTCCAAACACTCCAAAAACTCCTCTAAACACTCCTCCAAACACTATTCCAAAAACTACTCCATACATTCCAAACACTGCTGCAAACACTCCAAACACTCCTCCAAACACTCCTCCAAACACTACTCCAAACACTCCTCCAAACACTCCTCCAAACACTCCTCCAAACACTCCTCCAAACACTCCGCCTAACAATCCTCCAAACACTCCTCCAAACACTCCTCCAAACACTCCAAACACTCCTCCAAACACGCCAAACACACCTGCAAACAGTCCAAACACTCCAAATACACCAAACACTCCTGCAAACACTCCAAACACTCCTTCAAACACTCCAAACACTCCTCCAAACACTCCAAACACCACTCCAAACACCACTCCAAGCACTCCAAACAGACCTCCAAACACTCCAAACACTCCTGCAAACACTCCAAACACACCAAACACTCCTCCATACACTCCAAACACTCCTCCAAACACTACTCCAAACACTCCAAACACTACTCCAAACACTCCTCTAAACACTTCTCCAAACCCTCCAAACACTCCTCCAAACACTATTCCAAACACTCCACACACTACTTCGAAAACTCCAATTACTCCTCCAAACACTCCTCCAAACACTCCAAACACTCCTCCAAACACTCCTCCAAACACTCCTCCAAACACTCCTCCAAACACTCCAAACACTCCTCCAAACACTCCTCCAAACACTCCAAACACTCCAAGCACTACTCCAAACACTCCTCGAAACACTCCACCAAACACTCCTCCAAACATACGAAACAGTCCTGCAAACACTCCTCCAAACAATCCTCCAAACACTCCAAACAATCCTCCAAACACTCCAAAAACTCCAAACACTCCTCCAAACACTATTCCAAACACTCCAAACAGTCCTCCAAACAGTCCTCCAAACACTCCTCCAAACACTACTCCAAACACTACTCCATACATTCCAAACACTCCTCCAAACACTCCTCCAAGCACTCCTCCAAACACTCCAAGCACTCCTCCAAACACTATTCCAAACAATCCAAACACTCCTCCAAACATGCCTCCAAACACTCCAAAAACTCCTCCAAACACTCCTCCAAACACGCCAAACACTACTCCAAACACGCCTCCAAACACTCCTCCAAGCACTCCTCCAAACACTCCTCCAAACACTATTCCAAACAATCCAAACACTCCTCCAAACATGCCTCCAAACACTCCAAAAACTCCTCTAAACACTCCTCCAAACACTATTCCAAAAACTACTCCATACATTCCAAACACTGCTGCAAACACTCCAAACACTCCTCCAAACACTCCTCCAAACACTACTCCAAACACTCCTCCAAACACTCCAAACACTCCTCCAAACACTCCTCCAAACACTCCTCCAAACACTCCGCCTAACAATCCTCCAAACACTCCTCCAAACACTCCTCCAAACACTCCAAACACTCCTCCAAACACGCCAAACACACCTGCAAACAGTCCAAACACTCCAAATACACCAAACACTCCTGCAAACACTCCAAACACTCCTTCAAACACTCCAAACACTCCTCCAAACACTCCAAACACCACTCCAAACACCACTCCAAGCACTCCAAACAGACCTCCAAACACTCCAAACACTCCTGCAAACACTCCAAACACACCAAACACTCCTCCATACACTCCAAACACTCCTCCAAACACTACTCCAAACACTCCAAACACTACTCCAAACACTCCTCTAAACACTTCTCCAAACCCTCCAAACACTCCTCCAAACACTATTCCAAACACTCCACACACTACTTCGAAAACTCCAATTACTCCTCCAAACACTCCTCCAAACACTCCAAACACTCCTCCAAACACTCCTCCAAACACTCCTCCAAACACTCCTCCAAACACTCCAAACACTCCTCCAAACACTCCTCCAAACACTCCAAACACTCCAAGCACTACTCCAAACACTCCTCGAAACACTCCACCAAACACTCCTCCAAACATACGAAACAGTCCTGCAAACACTCCTCCAAACAATCCTCCAAACACTCCAAACAATCCTCCAAACACTCCAAAAACTCCAAACACTCCTCCAAACACTATTCCAAACACTCCAAACAGTCCTCCAAACAGTCCTCCAAACACTCCTCCAAACACTACTCCAAACACTACTCCATACATTCCAAACACTCCTCCAAACACTCCTCCAAGCACTCCTCCAAACACTCCAAGCACTCCTCCAAACACTATTCCAAACAATCCAAACACTCCTCCAAACATGCCTCCAAACACTCCAAAAACTCCTCCAAACACTATTCCAAACACTCCAAACACTCCTCCAAACACTCCAAACACTCTTCCAAACACTACTCCAAAAACTACTCCATACATTCCAAACACTGCTGCAAACACTACAAACACTCCTCCAAACACTCCTCCAAACACTCCAAACACTCCTTCAAACACTCCAAACACTCCTCCAAACACTCCAAACATGCCAAACACTACGCCAAACACTCCTCGAAACACTCCTCCAAACCCTCCAAACACTCCTCCAAACACTATTCCGAACACTCCACATACTACTTCGAACACTCCAAACACTCCTCCAAACACTCGAAACACTCCTCCAAACACTCCAAACAGTCTTCCAAACACTCCTCCAAACACTCCAAACATTCCAAACACTCCTCCAAACATTCCTCCAAAAACTCCTCCAAACACTACTACAACCACTCCTCGAAACACTCCACCAAACACTCCTCCAAACACACGAAACACTCCTGCAAACACTCCTGCAAACAATCCAAACACTCCTTCAAACACTCCAAACGCTCCTCCAAACACTCCAAACACTCCTTCAAACACTCCAAACACTCCTCCAAACACTCCAAACACCACTCCAAACACCAATCCAAACAGACCTCCAAACACTACAAACACTCCTCTAAACACTCCAAACACTCCTGCAAACACTCCAAACACACCAAACACTCCTAAAAACACTCCAAACACTCCTCCAAACACTCCAAACACTACAAACACTCCAAACACTACTCCAAACACTCCTCAAAACACTCCTCCAAACCCTCCAAACATTCTTCCAAACACTCAACACACTACTTCGAACACTCCAAACACTCCTCCAAACACTCCTCCAAACACTCCTCCAAACACTCCAAACACTCCTCCAAACACACCTCCAAACACTCCTCCAAACACTCCTCCAAACACTCCTCCAAACACTATTCCAAACACTCCAAACAGTCCTCCAAAAACTCCAAACACTCCGCCAAACACTCCTCCAAACACTACTCCAAACACTACTCCATACATTCAAAACACTCCTGCAAACACTCCAAACACTCCTCCAAACACTCCTCCAAGCACTCCTCCAAACACTCCAAGCACTCCTCCAAACACTATTCCAAACAATCCAAACACTCCTCCAAACATGCCTCCAAACACTCCAAAAACTCCTCCAAACACTATTCCAAACACTCCAAACACTCCTCCAAACACTCCAAACACTCTTCCAAACACTACTCCAAAAACTACTCCATACATTCCAAACACTGCTGCAAACACTACAAACACTCCTCCAAACACTCCTCCAAACACTCCAAACATTCCAAACACTACTCCAAACACTCCTCCAAACACTCCTCCTAACAATCCTCCAAACACTCCAAACACTCCTCCAAACACTCCTTCAAACATTCCAAACACGCCAAACACACCTGCAAACACTCCAAACACTCCAAACACACCAAACACACCTCCAAACACTCCAAACACTCCTTCAAACACTCCAAACACTCCTCCAAACACTCCAAACATGCCAAACACTACGCCAAACACTCCTCGAAACACTCCTCCAAACCCTCCAAACACTCCTCCAAACACTATTCCGAACACTCCACATACTACTTCGAACACTCCAAACACTCCTCCAAACACTCGAAACACTCCTCCAAACACTCCAAACAGTCTTCCAAACACTCCTCCAAACACTCCAAACATTCCAAACACTCCTCCAAACATTCCTCCAAAAACTCCTCCAAACACTACTACAACCACTCCTCGAAACACTCCACCAAACACTCCTCCAAACACACGAAACACTCCTGCAAACACTCCTCCAAACACTCCAAACAATCCTCCAAACACTACTCCATACATTCCAAACACTCCGGCAAACACTCCAAACACTCCTCCAAACACTCCTCCAAACACGCCAAACACTACTCCAAACACGCCTCCAAACACTCCTCCAAGCACTCCTCCAAACACTCCTCCAAACACTATTCCAAACAATCCAAACACTCCTCCAAACATGCCTCCAAACACTCCAAAAACTCCTCTAAACACTCCTCCAAACACTATTCCAAAAACTACTCCATACATTCCAAACACTGCTGCAAACACTCCAAACACTCCTCCAAACACTCCTCCAAACACTACTCCAAACACTCCTCCAAACACTCCAAACACTCCTCCAAACACTCCTCCAAACACTCCTCCAAACACTCCGCCTAACAATCCTCCAAACACTCCTCCAAACACTCCTCCAAACACTCCAAACACTCCTCCAAACACGCCAAACACACCTGCAAACAGTCCAAACACTCCAAATACACCAAACACTCCTGCAAACACTCCAAACACTCCTTCAAACACTCCAAACACTCCTCCAAGCACTCCAAACACCACTCCAAACACCACTCCAAGCACTCCAAACAGACCTCCAAACACTCCAAACACTCCTGCAAACACTCCAAACACACCAAACACTCCTCCATACACTCCAAACACTCCTCCAAACACTACTCCAAACACTCCAAACACTACTCCAAACACTCCTCTAAACACTTCTCCAAACCCTCCAAACACTCCTCCAAACACTATTCCAAACACTCCACACACTACTTCGAAAACTCCAATTACTCCTCCAAACACTCCTCCAAACACTCCAAACACTCCTCCAAACACTCCTCCAAACACTCCTCCAAACACTCCTCCAAACACTCCAAACACTCCTCCAAACACTCCTCCAAACACTCCAAACACTCCAAGCACTACTCCAAACACTCCTCGAAACACTCCACCAAACACTCCTCCAAACATACGAAACAGTCCTGCAAACACTCCTCCAAACAATCCTCCAAACACTCCAAACAATCCTCCAAACACTCCAAAAACTCCAAACACTCCTCCAAACACTATTCCAAACACTCCAAACAGTCCTCCAAACAGTCCTCCAAACACTCCTCCAAACACTACTCCAAACACTACTCCATACATTCCAAACACTCCTCCAAACACTCCTCCAAGCACTCCTCCAAACACTCCAAGCACTCCTCCAAACACTATTCCAAACAATCCAAACACTCCTCCAAACATGCCTCCAAACACTCCAAAAACTCCTCCAAACACTATTCCAAACACTCCAAACACTCCTCCAAACACTCCAAACACTCTTCCAAACACTACTCCCAAAAACTACTCCATACATTCCAAACACTGCTGCAAACACTACAAACACTCCTCCAAACACTCCTCCAAACACTCCAAACATTCCAAACACTACTCCAAACACTCCTCCAAACACTCCTCCTAACAATCCTCCAAACACTCCAAACACTCCTCCAAACACTCCTTCAAACATTCCAAACACGCCAAACACACCTGCAAAACACTCCAAACACTCCAAACACACCAAACACACCTCCAAACACTCCAAACACTCCTTCAAAACACTCCAAACACTCCTGCAAACACTCCAAACACACCAAACACTCCTAAAAACACTCCAAACACTCCTCCAAACACTCCAAACACTACAAACACTCCAAACACTACTCCAAACACTCCTCAAAACACTCCTCCAAACCCTCCAAACATTCTTCCAAACACTCAACACACTACTTCGAACACTCCAAACACTCCTCCAAACACTCCTCCAAAACACTCCTCCAAACACTACTCCAAACGACTCCTCCAAACACACCTCCAAACACTCCTCCAAACACTCCTCCAAACACTCCTCCAAACACTATTCCAAACACTCCAAACAGTCCTCCAAAAACTCCAAACACTCCGCCAAACACTCCTCCAAACACTACTCCAAACACTACTCCATACATTCAAAACACTCCTGCAAACACTCCAAACACTCCTCCAAACACTCCTCCAAGCACTCCTCCAAACACTCCAAGCACTCCTCCAAAACACTATTCCAAAACAATCCAAACACTCCTCCAAACATGCCTCCAAACACTCACAAAAACTCCTCCAAACACTATTCCAAACACTCCAAACACTCCTCCAAACACTCCAAACACATCTTCCAAACACTACTCCAAAAACTACTCCATACATTCCAAACACTGCTGCAAACACTACAAACACTCCTCCAAACACCTCCTCCAAACACATCAAAACATTCCAAACACTACTCCAAACACTCCTCCAAACACTCCTCCTTAACAATCCTCCAAACACTCCAAACACTCCTCCAAACACTCCTTCAAACATTCCAAACCACGCCAAACACACCTGCAAACCACTCCAAACACTCCAAACACACCCAAACACACCTCCAAACACTCCAAACACTCCCTCCAAACACTCCTCCAAACACTCCAAACATGCCAAACACTACGCCAAACACTCCTCGAAACACTCCTCCAAACCCTCCAAACACTCCTCCAAACACTATTCCGAACACTCCACATACTACTTCGAACACTCCAAACACTCCTCCAAACACTCGAAACACTCCTCCAAACACTCCAAACAGTCTTGCAAACACTCCTCCAAACACTCCAAACATTCCAAACACTCCTCCAAACATTCCTCCAAAAACTCCTCCAAACACTACTACAACCACTCCTCGAAACACTCCACCAAACACTCCTCCAAACACACGAAACACTCCTGCAAACACTCCTCCAAACACTCCAAACAATCCTCCAAACACTACTCCATACATTCCAAACACTCCGGCAAACACTCCAAACACTCCTCCAAACACTCCTCCAAACACGCCAAACACTACTCCAAACACGCCTCCAAACACTCCTCCAAGCACTCCTCCAAACACTCCTCCAAACACTATTCCAAACAATCCAAACACTCCTCCAAACATGCCTCCAAACACTCCAAAAACTCCTCTAAATACTCCTCCAAACACTATTCCAAAAACTACTCCATACATTCCAAACACTGCTGCAAACACTCCAAACACTCCTCCAAACACTCCTCCAAACACTACTCCAAACACTCCTCCAAACACTCCAAACACTCCTCCAAACACTCCTCCAAACACTCCTCCAAACACTCCGCCTAACAATCCTCCAAACACTCCTCCAAACACTCCTCCAAACACTCCAAACACTCCTCCAAACACGCCAAACACACCTGCAAACAGTCCAAACACTCCAAATACACCAAACACTCCTGCAAACACTCCAAACACTCCTTCAAACACTCCAAACACTCCTCCAAACACTCCAAACACCACTCCAAACACCACTCCAAGCACTCCAAACAGACCTCCAAACACTCCAAACACTCCTGCAAACACTCCAAACACACCAAACACTCCTCCATACACTCCAAACACTCCTCCAAACACTACTCCAAACACTCCAAACACTACTCCAAACACTCCTCTAAACACTTCTCCAAACCCTCCAAACACTCCTCCAAACACTATTCCAAACACTCCACACACTACTTCGAAAACTCCAATTACTCCTCCAAACACTCCTCCAAACACTCCTCCAAACACTCCAAACACTCCTCCAAACACTCCTCCAAACACTCCTCCAAACACTCCTCCAAACACTCCAAACACTCCTCCAAACACTCCTCCAAACACTCCAAACACTCCAAGCACTACTCCAAACACTCCTCGAAACACTCCACCAAACACTCCTCCAAACATACGAAACAGTCCTGCAAACACTCCTCCAAACAATCCTCCAAACACTCCAAACAATCCTCCAAACACTCCAAAAACTCCAAACACTCCTCCAAACACTATTCCAAACACTCCAAACAGTCCTCCAAACAGTCCTCCAAACACTCCTCCAAACACTACTCCAAACACTACTCCATACATTCCAAACACTCCTCCAAACACTCCTCCAAGCACTCCTCCAAACACTCCAAGCACTCCTCCAAACACTATTCCAAACAATCCAAACACTCCTCCAAACATGCCTCCAAACACTCCAAAAACTCCTCCAAACACTATTCCAAACACTCCAAACACTCCTCCAAACACTCCAAACACTCTTCCAAACACTACTCCAAAAACTACTCCATACATTCCAAACACTGCTGCAAACACTACAAACACTCCTCCAAACACTCCTCCAAACACTCCAAAGATTCCAAACACTACTCCAAACACTCCTCCAAACACTCCTCCTAACAATCCTCCAAACACTCCAAACACTCCTCCAAACACTCCTTCAAACATTCCAAACACGCCAAACACACCTGCAAACACTCCAAACACTCCAAACACACCAAACACACCTCCAAACACTCCAAACACTCCTTCAAACACTCCAAACACTCCTCCAAACACTCCAAACATGCCAAACACTACGCCAAACACTCCAAACACTCCTCCAAACACTCCAAACACTACAAACACTCCAAACACTACTCCAAACACTCCTCAAAACACTCCTCCAAACCCTCCAAACATTCTTCCAAACACTCAACACACTACTTCGAACACTCCAAACACTCCTCCAAACACTCCTCCAAACACTCCTCCAAACACTCCAAACACTCCTCCAAACACACCTCCAAACACTCCTCCAAACACTCCTCCAAACACTCCTCCAAACACTATTCCAAACACTCCAAACAGTCCTCCAAAAACTCCAAACACTCCGCCAAACACTCCTCCAAACACTACTCCAAACACTACTCCATACATTCAAAACACTCCTGCAAACACTCCAAACAGTCCTCCAAACACTCCTCCAAACACTACTCCAAACACTACTCCATACATTCCAAACACTCCTGCAAACACTCCAAACACTCCTCCAAACACTCCTCCAAGCACTCCTCCAAACACTCCAAGCACTCCTCCAAACACTATTCCAAACAATCCAAACACTCCTCCAAACATGCCTCCAAACACTCCAAAAACTCCTCCAAACACTATTCCAAACACTCCAAACACTCCTCCAAACACTCCAAACACTCTTCCAAACACTACTCCAAAAACTACTCCATACATTCCAAACACTGCTGCAAACACTACAAACACTCCTCCAAACACTCCTCCAAACACTCCAAACATTCCAAACACTACTCCAAACACTCCTCCAAACACTCCTCCTAACAATCCTCCAAACACTCCAAACACTCCTCCAAACACTCCTTCAAACATTCCAAACACGCCAAACACACCTGCAAACACTCCAAACACTCCAAACACACCAAACACACCTCCAAACACTCCAAACACTCCTTCAAACACTCCAAACACTCCTCCAAACACTCCAAACATGCCAAACACTACGCCAAACACTCCTCGAAACACTCCTCCAAACCCTCCAAACACTCCTCCAAACACTATTCCGAACACTCCACATACTACTTCGAACACTCCAAACACTCCTCCAAACACTCGAAACACTCCTCCAAACACTCCAAACAGTCTTCCAAACACTCCTCCAAACACTCCAAACATTCCAAACACTCCTCCAAACATTCCTCCAAAAACTCCTCCAAACACTACTACAACCACTCCTCGAAACACTCCACCAAACACTCCTCCAAACACACGAAACACTCCTGCAAACACTCCTCCAAACACTCCTCAAAACACTCCTCCAAACCCTCCAAACATTCTTCCAAACACTCAACACACTACTTCGAACACTCCAAACACTCCTCCAAACACTCCAAACACTCCTCCAAACACTCCAAACATGCCAAACACTACGCCAAACACTCCTCGAAACACTCCTCCAAACCCTCCAAACACTCCTCCAAACACTATTCCGAACACTCCACATACTACTTCGAACACTCCAAACACTCCTCCAAACACTCGAAACACTCCTCCAAACACTCCAAACAGTCTTCCAAACACTCCTCCAAACACTCCAAACATTCCAAACACTCCTCCAAACATTCCTCCAAAAAGTCCTCCAAACACTCCTCCAAACACTACTACAACCACTCCTCGAAACACTCCACCAAACACTCCTCCAAACACACGAAACACTCCTGCAAACACTCCTGCAAACAATCCAAACACTCCTTCAAACACTCCAAACACTCCTCCAAACACTCCAAACACTCCTTCAAACACTCCAAACACTCCTCCAAACACTCCAAACACCACTCCAAACACCAATCCAAACAGACCTCCAAACACTACAAACACTCCTCTAAACACTCCAAACACTCCTGCAAACACTCCAAACACACCAAACACTCCTAAAATCACTCCAAACACTCCTCCAAACACTACAAACACTCCAAACACTACTCCAAACACTCCTCAAAACACTCCTCCAAACACTCCAAACATTCTTCCAAACACTCAACACACTACTTCGAACACTCCAAACACTCCTCCGAACACTCCTCCAAACACTCCTCCAAACACTCCAAACACTCCTCCAAACACACCTCCAAACACTCCTCCAAACACTCCTCCAAACACTCCTCCAAACACTATTCCAAACACTCCAAACAGTCCTCCAAAAACTCCAAACACTCCGCCAAACACTCCTCCAAACACTACTCCAAACACTACTCCATACATTCAAAACACTCCTGCAAACACTCCAAACACTCCTCCAAACACTCCTCCAAGCACTCCTCCAAACACTCCAAGCACTCCTCCAAACACTATTCCAAACAATCCAAACACTCCTCCAAACATGCCTCCAAACACTCCAAAAACTCCTCCAAACACTATTCCAAACACTCCAAACACTCCTCCAAACACTCCAAACACTCTTCCAAACAGTACTCCAAAAACTACTCCATACATTCCAAACACTGCTGCAAACACTACAAACACTCCTCCAAACACTCCTCCAAACACTCCAAACATTCCAAACACTACTCCAAACACTCCTCCAAACACTCCTCCTAACAATCCTCCAAACACTCCAAACACTCCTCCAAACATTCCAAACACGCCAAACACACCTGCAAACACTCCAAACACTCCAAACACACCAAACACACCTCCAAACACTCCAAACACTCCTTCAAACACTCCAAACACTCCTCCAAACACTCCAAACATGCCAAACACTACGCCAAACACTCCTCGAAACACTCCTCCAAACCCTCCAAACATTCCTCCAAACACTCCTCCAAACACTCCAAACAGTCTTCCAAACACTCCTCCAAACACTCCAAACATTCCAAACACTCCTCCAAACATTCCTCCAAAAACTCCTCCAAACACTACTACAACCACTCCTCGAAACACTCCACCAAACACTCCTCCAAACACACGAAACATTCCTGCAAACACTCCTCCAAACACTCCAAACAATCCTCCAAACACTACTCCATACATTCCAAACACTCCGGCAAACACTCCAAACACTCCTCCAAACACTCCTCCAAACACGCCAAACACTACTCCAAACACGCCTCCAAACACTCCTCCAAGCACTCCTCCAAACACTCCTCCAAACACTATTCCAAACAATCCAAACACTCCTCCAAACATGCCTCCAAACACTCCAAAAACTCCTCCAAACACTCCTCCAAACACTATTCCAAAAACTACTCCATACATTCCAAACACTGCTGCAAACACTCCAAACACTCCTCCAAACACTCCTCCAAACACTACTCCAAACACTCCTCCAAACACTCCAAACACTCCTCCAAACACTCCTCCAAACACTCCTCCAAACACTCCTCCAAACACTCCGCCTAACAATCCTCCAAACACTCCTCCAAACACTCCTCCAAACACTCCAAACACTCCTCCAAACACGCCAAACACACCTGCAAACAGTCCAAACACTCCAAATACACCAAACACTCCTGCAAACACTCCAAACACTCCTTCAAACACTCCAAACACTCCTCCAAACACTCCAAACACCACTCCAAACACCACTCCAAGCACTCCAAACAGACCTCCAAACACTCCAAACACTCCTGCAAACACTCCAAACACACCAAACACTCCTCCATACACTCCAAACACTCCTCCAAACACTACTCCAAACACTCCAAACACTACTCCAAACACTCCTCTAAACACTTCTCCAAACCCTCCAAACACTCCTCCAAACACTATTCCAAACACTCCACACACTACTTCGAAAACTCCAATTACTCCTCCAAACACTCCTCCAAACACTCCTCCAAACACTCCAAACACTCCTCCAAACACTCCTCCAAACACTCCTCCAAACACTCCAAACACTCCTCCAAACACTCCTCCAAACACTCCAAACACTCCAAGCACTACTCCAAACACTCCTCGAAACACTCCACCAAACACTCCTCCAAACATACGAAACAGTCCTGCAAACACTCCTCCAAACAATCCTCCAAACACCCCAAACAATCCTCCAAACACTCCAAAAACTCCAAACACTCCTCCAAACACTATTCCAAACACTCCAAACAGTCCTCCAAACAGTCCTCCAAACACTCCTCCAAACACTACTCCAAACACTACTCCATACATTCCAAACACTCCTGCAAACACTCCAAACACTCCTCCAAACACTCCTCCAAGCACTCCTCCAAACACGCCAAACACTCCTCCAAACACTATTCCAAACAATCCAAACACTCCTCCAAACATGCCTCCAAACACTCCAAAAACTCCTCCAAACACTCCAAACACTCCTCCAAGCACTCCTCCAAACACTCCAAACACTCCTCCAAACACTATTCCAAACACTCCAAACACTCCAAACACTCCTCCAAACACTACTCCAAACACTACT
The DNA here is from genome assembly GCF_052327205.1 of Somniosus microcephalus. Classification (NCBI taxonomy): domain Eukaryota; kingdom Metazoa; phylum Chordata; class Chondrichthyes; order Squaliformes; family Somniosidae; genus Somniosus; species Somniosus microcephalus. The sequence goes on from NC_140987.1 coordinate 309,277,535, forward strand.
CCATACATTCCAAACACTGCTGCAAACACTCCTCCAAACACTCCTCCAAACACTCCAAACATTCCAAACACTCCTCCAAACACTCCTCCAAACACTCCTCCAAACACTCCGCCTAACAATCCTCCAAACACTCCTCCAAACACTCCAAACACTCCAAACACTCCTCCAAACACTCCTCCAAACACGCCAAACACACATGCAAACACTCCAAACACTCCAAACACACCAAACACTCCTCCAAACACTCCAAACACTCCTTCAAACACTACAAACACTCCTCCAAACATTCCAAACACCACTCCAAAGACCACTCCAAGCACTCAAAACAGACCTCCAAACACTCCAAACACACCAAACACTCCTCCAAACACTCCAAACACTACTCCAAATACACCAAACACTCCTCCAAACACTCCAAGCACTCCAAACACTCCTCCAAACACTCCAAACACTACTCCAAATACACCAAACACTCCTCCAAATACTCCAAACACTCCAAACACTCCTCCAAACACTCCTCCAAACACTCCTCCAAACACTCCTCCAAACACTCCTCCCTACACTCCTCCAAACAATCCTCCAAACACTCCAAACGCTCCAAACGCTCCTCCAAACACTCCTCCAAACACTCCAGACACTCCTCCAAACACTCCTCCAAACACTCCTCCAAACACGCCAAACACTACTACAAACACGCCCCCAAACACTCCTCCAAGCACTCCTCCAAACACTCCAAACACTCCTCCAAACACTATTCCAAACACTGCTCCAAACATGCCTCCAAACACTCCAAAAACTCCTCTAAACACTCCTCCAAACACTATTCCAAACACTCCTCCAAACACTCCAAACACTCCTCCAAACACTACTCCAAAAACTACTCCATACATTCCAAACACTGCTGCAAACACTCCAAACACTCCTCCAAACACTCCTCCAAACACTCCAAACACTACTCCAAACACTTCTCCAAACACTCCAAACACTACTCCATACATTCCAAACACTGCAGCAAATACTCCTCCAAACACTCCTCCAAACACTCCAATCATTCCAAACTCTCCTCCAAACACTCCTCCAAACACTCCTCCAAACACTACTCCAAACACTCCTCCAAACACTCCACTTAACAATCCTCCAAACACTCCTTGAAATACTCCTCCAAACACTCCAAACACTCCAAACACTCCTCCAAACACGCCAAACAAACCTGCAAACACTCCAAACACTCCAAACACACCAAACACTCCTCCAAACACTCCAAACACTCCTTCAAACACTCCAAACACTCCTCCAAACACTCCAAACACCACTCCAAGCACTCCAAACAGACCTCCAAACACTCCAAACACTCCAAACACTCCTGCAAATAGTCCAAACACACCAAACACTCCTCCAAACATTCCAAACACTCCTCCAAACACTCCTCCAAACACTCCTCCAAACCCTCCAAACACTCCAAACACTCCTCCAAACACTATTCCAAACACTCCACACACTACTTCGAAACTCCAAATACTCCTCCAAACACTCCTCCAAACACTCCTCCAAACACTCCTCCAAACACTCCAAACACTCCTCCAAACACTCCTCCATACACTCCAAACACTCCAAGCACTACTCCAAACACTCCTCGAAACACTCCACCAAACACTCCTCCAAACATACGAAACACTCCTGCAAACACTCCTCCAAACAATCCTCCAAACACTCCAAACATTTCTCCAAACACTCCAAAAACTCCAAACACTCCTCCAAACACTATTCCAAACATTCCAAACAGTCCTCCAAACAGTCCTCCAAACACTCCTCCAAACACTACTCCAAACACTACTCCATACATTCCAAACACTCCTGCAAACACTCCAAACACTCCTCCAAACACTCCTCCAAGCACTCCTCCAAACACGCCAAACACTCCTCCAAACACTATTCCAAACAATCCAAACACTCCTCCAAACATGCCTCCAAACACTCCAAAAACTCCTCCAAACACTCCAAACACTCCTCCAAGCACTCCTCCAAACACTCCAAACACTCCTCCAAACACTCCTCCAGACACTCCTCCAAACACTCCTCCAAACACTCCTCCAAACACTCCACTCCTCCAAACACTCCTCCAAACACTCCTTCAAACACTCCAAACATTCCAAACACTCCTCCAAACACTCCTCCAAACACTACTCCAAACACTCCTCCAAGCACTCCTCCAAACACTCCTCCTAACAATCCTCCAAACACTCCAAACACTCCTCCAAACACTCCTTCAAACACTCCAAAAACGCCAAACACATGCAAACAGTCCAAACACTCCAAACACACCAAACACTCCTTCAAACACTCCAAACACTCCTTCAAACACTCCAAACACTCCACCAAACACACCAAACACCACTCCAAGCACTCCAAACAGACCTCCAAACACTCCTGCAAACACTCCAAACACACCAAACACTAATAAAAACACTCCAAACACTCCTCCAAACACTCCAAACTCTCCTCCAAACACTACAAACACTCCAAACACTACTCCAAACACTCCTCAAAACACTCCTCCAAACCCTCCAAACATTCTTCCAAACACTATTCCAAACACTCCACACACTACTTCGAACATTCCAAACACTCCTCCAAACACTGCTCCAAACACTACGCCAAACATTACTCCATACATTCAAAACACTCCTGCAAACACTCCAAACACTCCTCCAAACACTATTCCAAACAATCCAAACACTCCTCCAAACATGCCTCCAAACACTCCAAAAACTCCTCCAAGCACTATAAACACTCCTCCAAGCACTCCTCCAAACTCTCCAAACACTCCTCCAAACACTATTCCAAACACTCCAAACAATCCTCCAAACACTCCAAACGCTCCAAACGCTCCTCCAAACACTCCTCCAAACACTCCAGACACTCCTCCAAACACTCCTCCAAACACTCCTCCAAACACGCCAAACACTACTACAAACACGCCCCCAAACACTCCTCCAAGCACTCCTCCAAACACTCCAAACACTCCTCCAAACACTATTCCAAACACTGCTCCAAACATGCCTCCAAACACTCCAAAAACTCCTCTAAACACTCCTCCAAACACTATTCCAAACACTCCTCCAAACACTCCAAACACTCCTCCAAACACTACTCCAAAAACTACTCCATACATTCCAAACACTGCTGCAAACACTCCAAACACTCCTCCAAACACTCCTCCAAACACTCCAAACACTACTCCAAACACTTCTCCAAACACTCCAAACACTACTCCATACATTCCAAACACTGCAGCAAATACTCCTCCAAACACTCCTCCAAACACTCCAATCATTCCAAACTCTCCTCCAAACACTCCTCCAAACACTCCTCCAAACACTACTCCAAACACTCCTCCAAACACTCCACTTAACAATCCTCCAAACACTCCTTGAAATACTCCTCCAAACACTCCAAACACTCCAAACACTCCTCCAAACACGCCAAACAAACCTGCAAACACTCCAAACACTCCAAACACACCAAACACTCCTCCAAACACTCCAAACACTCCTTCAAACACTCCAAACACTCCTCCAAACACTCCAAACACCACTCCAAGCACTCCAAACAGAACTCCAAACACTCCAAACACTCCAAACACTCCTGCAAATAGTCCAAACACACCAAACACTCCTCCAAACATTCCAAACACTCCTCCAAACACTCCTCCAAACATTCCTCCAAACCCTCCAAACACTCCAAACACTCCTCCAAACACTATTCCAAACACTCCACACACTACTTCGAAAACTCCAAATACTCCTCCAAACACTCCTCCAAACACTCCTCCAAACACTCCTCCAAACACTCCAAACACTCCTCCAAACACTCCTCCATACACTCCAAACACTCCAAGCACTACTCCAAACACTCCTCGAAACACTCCACCAAACACTCCTCCAAACATACGAAACACTCCTGCAAACACTCCTCCAAACAATCCTCCAAACACTCCAAACATTTCTCCAAACACTCCAAAAACTCCAAACACTCCTCCAAACACTATTCCAAACATTCCAAACAGTCCTCCAAACAGTCCTCCAAACACTCCTCCAAACACTACTCCAAACACTACTCCATACATTCCAAACACTCCTGCAAACACTCCAAACACTCCTCCAAACACTCCTCCAAGCACTCCTCCAAACACGCCAAACACTCCTCCAAACACTATTCCAAACAATCCAAACACTCCTCCAAACATGCCTCCAAACACTCCAAAAACTCCTCCAAACACTCCAAACACTCCTCCAAGCACTCCTCCAAACACTCCAAACACTCCTCCAAACACTCCTCCAGACACTCCTCCAAACACTCCTCCAAACACTCCTCCAAACACTCCACTCCTCCAAACACTCCTCCAAACACTCCTTCAAACACTCCAAACATTCCAAACACTCCTCCAAACACTCCTCCAAACACTACTCCAAACACTCCTCCAAGCACTCCTCCAAACACTCCTCCTAACAATCCTCCAAACACTCCAAACACTCCTCCAAACACTCCTTCAAACACTCCAAAAACGCCAAACACATGCAAACAGTCCAAACACTCCAAACACACCAAACACTCCTTCAAACACTCCAAACACTCCTTCAAACACTCCAAACACTCCACCAAACACACCAAACACCACTCCAAGCACTCCAAACAGACCTCCAAACACTCCTGCAAACACTCCAAACACACCAAACACTAATAAAAACACTCCAAACACTCCTCCAAACACTCCAAACTCTCCTCCAAACACTACAAACACTCCAAACACTACTCCAAACACTCCTCAAAACACTCCTCCAAACCCTCCAAACATTCTTCCAAACACTATTCCAAACACTCCACACACTACTTCGAACATTCCAAACACTCCTCCAAACACTGCTCCAAACACTACGCCAAACATTACTCCATACATTCAAAACACTCCTGCAAACACTCCAAACACTCCTCCAAACACTATTCCAAACAATCCAAACACTCCTCCAAACATGCCTCCAAACACTCCAAAAACTCCTCCAAGCACTATAAACACTCCTCCAAGCACTCCTCCAAACTCTCCAAACACTCCTCCAAACACTATTCCAAACACTCCAAACACTCCTCCAAACACTCCAAACACTCCTCCAAACACTACTCCAAAAACTACTCCATACATTCCAAACACTGCTGCAAACACTCCAAACACTCCTCCAAACACTCCAAACATTCCAAACACTCCTCCAAACACTCCTCCAAACATTCCTCCAAACACTACTCCAAACACTCCGCCTAACAATCCTTCAAACACTCCAAACACGCCAAACACACCTGCAAACACTCCAAACACTCCAAACACACCAAACACTCCTCCAAACACTCCAAACACTCCTTCAAACACTCCAAACACTCCTCCAAACACTCCAAACACTCCAAACACTACTCCAAACACTCCTCGAAACACTCCTCCAAACATTCCTCCAAACACTCCTCCAAACACTCCAAACACTCCTCCAAACACTCCTCCAAACACCCCTCCAAACACTACTCCAAACACTACCCCATACATTCCAAACACTCCTGCAAACACTCCAAACACTCCTCCAAACATTCCTCCAAGCACTCCTCCAAACACTCCAAACACTATCCCAAACAATCCAAACACTCCTCCAAACATGCCTCCAAACACTCCAAAAACTCCTCCAAACACTCCTCCAAGCACTCCTCCAAACACTCCAAACGCTCCTCCAAACACTCCTCCAAACACTATTCCAAACACTCCAAACACTCCTCGAAACACTCCTCGAAACACTACTCCAAACACTACTCCATACATTCCAAACAATGCTGCAAACACTCCTTCAAACACTCCTCCAAACACTCCAAACATTCCAAACACTCCTCCATACACTCCTCCATACACTCCTCCAAACACTACTCCAAACACTCCTCCAAACACTCCGCCTAACAATCCTCCAAACACTCCAAACACTCCTCCAAACACTCCTTCAAACACTCCAAACACGCCAAACACACCTGCAAACACTCCAAACACTCATTCAAACACTCCAAACACTCCTCCACACCCTCCAAACACCACTCCAAACACCACTCCATGCGCTCCAAACACTCCTCCAAACACTCCTCCAAACACTCCAAACACTCCAAACACTCCTCCAAACACTATTCCAAACACTCCACACACTACTTCGAACACTCCAAACACTCCTCCAAACACTCCTCCAAACACTCCTCCAAATATTCCTCCAAACACTCCAAACACTCCAAACACTCCTCCAAACACTCCAAACACTCCTCCAAACACTCCAAACACTCCAAGCACTACTCCAAACACTCCTCGAAACACTCCACCAAAAACTCCTCCAAACACACGTAACACTCCTGCAAACACTCCTCCAAACAATACAAACAATCCTCCAAACACTCCAAACAATCCTCCAAACACTCCAAAAACTCCAAACACTCCTCCAAACACTATTCCAAACAGTCCAAACAGTCCTCCAAACACTCCTTCAAACACTCCAAACATTCCAAACACTCCTCCAAACACTCCTCCAAACACTACTCCAAACACTCCTCCAAGCACTCCTCCAAACACTCCTCCTAACAATCCTCCAAACACTCCAAACACTCCTCCAAACACTCCTTCAAACACTCCAAAAACGCCAAACACATGCACAGTCCAAACACTCCAAAAACACCAAACACTCCTTCAAACACTCCAAACACTCCTCCAAACACACCAAACACCACTCCAAGCACTCCAAACAGACCTCCAAACACTCCTGCAAACACTCCAAACACACCAAACACTAATAAAAACACTCCAAACACTCCTCCAAACACTCCAAACTCTCCTCCAAACACTACAAACACTCCAAACACTACTCCAAACACTCCTCAAAACACTCCTCCAAACCCTCCAAACATTCTTCCAAACACTATTCCAAACACTCCACACACTACTTCGAACATTCCAAACACTCCTCCAAACACTGCTCCAAACACTCCTCCAAACACTCCTCCAAACACTCCAAACACTTCTCCAAACACTCCTCCAAACACTATTCCAAACACTCCAAACAGTCCTCCAAACACTCCAAACACTCCGCCAAACACTCCTCCAAACACTACGCCAAACACTACTCCATACATTCAAAACACTCCTGCAAACACTCCAAACACTCCTCCAAACACTCCTCCAAACACTATTCCAAACAATCCAAACACTCCTCCAAACATGCCTCCAAACACTCGAAAAACTCCTCCAAACACTATAAACACTCCTCCAAGCACTCCTCCAAACTCTCCAAACACTCCTCCAAACACTGTTCCAAACACTCCAAACACTCCTCCAAACACTCCAAACACTCCTCCAAACACTACTCCAAAAACTACTCCATACATTCCAAACACTCCTCCAAACACTCCTCCAAACACTCCAAACATTCCAAACACTCCTCCAAACACTCCTCCAAACATTCCTCCAAACACTACTCCAAACACTCCGCCTAACAATCCTTCAAACACTCCAAACACGCCAAACACACCTGCAAACACTCCAAACACTCCAAACAAACCAAACACTCCTCCAAACACTCCAAACACTCCTTCAAACACTCCAAACACTCCTCCAAACACTCCAAACACTCCTGCAAACACTCCTTCAAACACTCCAAACACTCCTCCAAACACTCCAAACACTCCAAACACTACTCCAAACACTCCTCGCAACACTCCTCCAAACATTCCTCCAAACACTCCTCCAAACACTCCAAACACTCCTCCAAACACTCCTCCAAACACTCCTCCAAATACCCCATACATTCCAAACACTCCTGCAAACACTCCAAACACTCCTCCAAACATTCCTCCAAGCACTCCTCCAAACACTCCAAACACTCCTCCAAACACTATTCCAAACAATCCAAACACTCCTGCAAACATGCCTCCAAACACTCCAAAAACTCCTCCAAACACTCCTCCAAGCACTCCTCCAAACACTCCAAACACTCCTCCAAACACTCCTCCAAACTCTATTCCAAACACTCCAAACACTCCTCGAAACACTCCTCCAAACACTACTCCAAACACTACTCCATACATTCCAAACAATGCTGCAAACACTCCTCCAAACACTCCTCCAAACACTCCAAACATTCCAAACACTCCTCCATACACTCCTCCATACACACCTCCAAACACTACTCCAAACACTCCTCCAAACACGCCGCCTAACAATCCTCCAAACACTCCAAACACTCCTCCAAACACTCCTTCAAACACTCCAAACACGCCAAACACACCTGCAAACACTCCAAACACTCATTCAAACACTCCAAACACTCCTCCACACCCTCCAAACACCACTCCAAACACCACTCCATGCGCTCCAAACACTCCTCCAAACACTCCAAACACTCCTCCAAACACTCCAAACACTCCTCCAAACACTCCAAACACTACTCCAAACACTCCTCGAAACACTCCTCCAAACACTCCAAACACTCCAAACACTCCTCCAAACACTATTCCAAACACTCCACACACTACTTCGAACACTCCAAACACTCCTCCAAACACTCCTCCAAACACTCCTCCAAACACTCCAAACACTCCAAACACTCCTCCAAACACTCCAAACACTCCTCCAAACACTCCAAACACTCCAAGCACTACTCCAAACAATCCTCGAAACACTCCACCAAAAACTCCTCCAAACACACGTAACACTCCTGCAAACACTCCTCCAAACAATCCAAACAATCCTCCAAACACTCCAAACAATCCTCCAAACACTCCAAAAACTCCAAACACTCCTCCAAACACTATTCCAAACAGTCCAAACAGTCCTCCAAACACTCCTCCAAACACTCCTCCAAACACTACTCCAAACACGACTCCATACATTCCAAACACTCCTGCAAACACTCCAAACACTCCTCCAAACACCCCTCCAAGCACTCCTCCAAACACTATTCCAAACAATCCAAACACTCCTCCAAACATGCCTCCAAACACTCCAAAAACTCTCCAAACACTCCTCCAAACACTACTCAAACACTACTCCATACATTCCAAACACTGCTGCAGACACTCCTCCAAACACTCCTCCAAACACTCCAAACATTCCAAACTCTCCTCGAAACACTCCTCCAAACACTCCTCCAAACACTACTCCAAATACTCCTCCAAACACTCTGCCTAACAATCCTCCAAACACTCCTCCAAACACTCCTCCAAACACGCCAAACACACCTGCAAACACTCCATACACTCCAAACACACCAAACACTCCTTCGAACACTCCAAACACTCCAAACACCACTCCAAACACCAGTCCAAGCACTCCAAACAGACGTACAAACACTCCAAACACTCCTCCAAACACTCCTCCAAACACTCCTCCAAACACTCCTACAAACACTCCAAACACTACTCCAAACACTCCTCAAAACACTCCTCCAAACACTCCAAACACTCCTCCAAACACTATTCCAAAAACTCCACACCTTACTTCGAACCCTCCAAACACTCCTCCAAACACTCCTCCAAACACTCCTCCAAACACTCCTCCAAACACTCCTCCAAACATTCCTCCAAACACTCCTCCAAACACTCCTCCAAACACTCCTCCAAAAACGCCAAACACTCCAAACAATCCTCCAAACACTCCAAAAACTCCAAACACTCCTCCAAACACTATTCCAAACAGTCCAAACAGTCCTCCAAACACTCCTTCAAACACTCCAAACATTCCAAACACTCCTCCAAACACTCCTCCAAACACTACTCCAAACACTCCTCCAAGCACTCCTCCAAACAGTCCTCCTAACAATCCTCCAAACACTCCAAACACTCCTCCAAACACTCCTTCAAACACTCCAAAAACGCCAAACACATGCACAGTCCAAACACTCCAAAAACACCAAACACTCCTTCAAACACTCCAAACACTCCTCCAAACACACCAAACACCACTCCAAGCACTCCAAACAGACCTCCAAACACTCCTGCAAACACTCCAAACACACCAAACACTAATAAAAACACTCCAAACACTCCTCCAAACACTCCAAACTCTCCTCCAAACACTACAAACACTCCAAACACTACTCCAAACACTCCTCAAAACACTCCTCCAAACCCTCCAAACATTCTTCCAAACACTATTCCAAACACTCCACACACTACTTCGAACATTCCAAACACTCCTCCAAACACTGCTCCAAACACTCCTCCAAACACTCCTCCAAACACTCCAAACACTTCTCCAAACACTCCTCCAAACACTATTCCAAACACTCCAAACAGTCCTCCAAACACTCCAAACACTCCGCCAAACACTCCTCCAAACACTACGCCAAACACTACTCCATACATTCAAAACACTCCTGCAAACACTCCAAACACTCCTCCAAACACTCCTCCAAACACTATTCCAAACAATCCAAACACTCCTCCAAACATGCCTCCAAACACTCGAAAAACTCCTCCAAACACTATAAACACTCCTCCAAGCACTCCTCCAAACTCTCCAAACACTCCTCCAAACACTGTTCCAAACACTCCAAACACTCCTCCAAACACTCCAAACACTCCTCCAAACACTACTCCAAAAACTACTCCATACATTCCAAACACTCCTCCAAACACTCCTCCAAACACTCCAAACATTCCAAACACTCCTCCAAACACTCCTCCAAACATTCCTCCAAACACTACTCCAAACACTCCGCCTAACAATCCTTCAAACACTCCAAACACGCCAAACACACCTGCAAACACTCCAAACACTCCAAACAAACCAAACACTCCTCCAAACACTCCAAACACTCCTTCAAACACTCCAAACACTCCTCCAAACACTCCAAACACTCCTGCAAACACTCCTTCAAACACTCCAAACACTCCTCCAAACACTCCAAACACTCCAAACACTACTCCAAACACTCCTCGCAACACTCCTCCAAACATTCCTCCAAACACTCCTCCAAACACTCCAAACACTCCTCCAAACACTCCTCCAAACACTCCTCCAAACACTACTCCAAACACTACCCCATACATTCCAAACACTCCTGCAAACACTCCAAACACTCCTCCAAACATTCCTCCAAGCACTCCTCCAAACACTCCAAACACTCCTCCAAACACTATTCCAAACAATCCAAACACTCCTCCAAACATGCCTCCAAACACTCCAAAAACTCCTCCAAACACTCCTCCAAGCACTCCTCCAAACACTCCAAACACTCCTCCAAACACTCCTCCAAACTCTATTCCAAACACTCCAAACACTCCTCGAAACACTCCTCCAAACACTACTCCAAACACTACTCCATACATTCCAAACAATGCTGCAAACACTCCTCCAAACACTCCTCCAAACACTCCAAACATTCCAAACACTCCTCCATACACTCCTCCATACACACCTCCAAACACTACTCCAAACACTCCTCCAAACACGCCGCCTAACAATCCTCCAAACACTCCAAACACTCCTCCAAACACTCCTTCAAACACTCCAAACACGCCAAACACACCTGCAAACACTCCAAACACTCATTCAAACACTCCAAACACTCCTCCACACCCTCCAAACACCACTCCAAACACCACTCCATGCGCTCCAAACACTCCTCCAAACACTCCAAACACTCCTCCAAACACTCCAAACACTCCTCCAAACACTCCAAACACTACTCCAAACACTCCTCGAAACACTCCTCCAAACACTCCAAACACTCCAAACACTCCTCCAAACACTATTCCAAACACTCCACACACTACTTCGAACACTCCAAACACTCCTCCAAACACTCCTCCAAACACTCCTCCAAACACTCCAAACACTCCAAACACTCCTCCAAACACTCCAAACACTCCTCCAAACACTCCAAACACTCCAAGCACTACTCCAAACACTCCTCGAAACAATCCACCAAAAACTCCTCCAAACACACGTAACACTCCTGCAAACACTCCTCCAAACAATCCAAACAATCCTCCAAACACTCCAAACAATCCTCCAAACACTCCAAAAACTCCAAACACTCCTCCAAACACTATTCCAAACAGTCCAAACAGTCCTCCAAACACTCCTCCAAACACTCCTCCAAACACTACTCCAAACACGACTCCATACATTCCAAACACTCCTGCAAACACTCCAAACACTCCTCCAAACACCCCTCCAAGCACTCCTCCAAACACTATTCCAAACAATCCAAACACTCCTCCAAACATGCCTCCAAACACTCCAAAAACTCCTCCAAACACTCCTCCAAACACTACTCCAAACACTACTCCATACATTCCAAACACTGCTGCAGACACTCCTCCAAACACTCCTCCAAACACTCCAAACATTCCAAACTCTCCTCGAAACACTCCTCCAAACACTCCTCCAAACACTACTCCAAATACTCCTCCAAACACTCTGCCTAACAATCCTCCAAACACTCCTCCAAACACTCCTCCAAACACGCCAAACACACCTGCAAACACTCCATACACTCCAAACACACCAAACACTCCTTCGAACACTCCAAACACTCCAAACACCACTCCAAACACCAGTCCAAGCACTCCAAACAGACGTCCAAACACTCCAAACACTCCTCCAAACACTCCTCCAAACACTCCTCCAAACACTCCTACAAACACTCCAAACACTACTCCAAACACTCCTCAAAACACTCCTCCAAACACTCCAAACACTCCTCCAAACACTATTCCAAAAACTCCACACCTTACTTCGAACCCTCCAAACACTCCTCCAAACACTCCTCCAAACACTCCTCCAAACACTCCTCCAAACATTCCTCCAAACACTCCTCCAAACACTCCTCCAAACACTCCTCCAAAAACGCCAAACACTCCAAACACTCCTCCAAACACTCCTAACACTCCTCCAAACACTCCAAACACTCCAAGCACTACTCCAAACACTCCTCGAAACACTCCAACAAACACTCCTCCAAACACACGAAACACTCCTGCAAACACTCCTCCAAACACTCCAAACAATCCTCCAAACACTACAAACAATCCTCCAAACACTCCAAAAACTCCAAACACTCCTCCAAACACTATTCCAAACACTCCAAACAGTCCTCCAAGCAGTCCTCCAAACACTCCTCCAAACACTCCTCCAAACACTACTCCAAACACTACTCCATACATTCCAAACACTCCTGCAAACACTCCAAACACTCCTCCAAACACTCCTCCAAGCACTCCTCCAAACACGCCAAAAACTCCTCCAAACACTATTCCAAACAATCCAAACACTCCTCCAAACATGCCTCCAAACACTCCAAAAACTCCTCCAAACACTCCAAACACTCCTCCAAGCACTCCTCCAAACACTCCAAACACGCCTCCAAACACTATTCCAAACACTCCAAACACTCCTCCAAACACTCCAAACATTCCTCCAAACACTACTCCAAACACTACTCCATACATTCCAAACACTACTCCACACATTCCAAACACTGCTGCAAACACTCCTCCAAACACTCCTCCAAACATTCCAAACACTCCTCCAAACACTCCTCCAAACACTCCTCCAAACACTCCTCCAAACACTCCAAACTCTCCTGCAAACACTCCTCCAAACACGCCAAACACACCTGCAAACACTCCAAACACTCCAAACACACCAAACACTCCTCCAAACACTCCAAACACTCCTTCAAACACTCCAAACACTCCTCCAAACACTCCAAACACCACTCCAAGCACTCCAAACAGACCTCCAAACACTCCAAACACTCCTGCAAACACTCCAAACACACCAAACACTCCTCCAAACACTCCAAACACTCCTCCAAACACTCCTCCAAACACTCAAAACACTCCTCCAAACACTCCAAACACTCCTCCAAACACTCCTCCAAAAATTCCAAACACTCCTCCAAACACTCCTCCAAACACTCCAAACACTCCAAAAACTCCTCCAAACACTCCTCCAAACACTCCTCCAAACACTCCTCCAAACACTCCTTCAAACAATTCTCCATAGACTCCAAACACTCGAAACACTCCACCAAACATTCCTCCAAACACACGAAACACTCCTGCAAACACTCCTCCAAACACTCCAAACAATCCTCCAAACACTACAAACTATCCTCCAAACACTCCAAAAACTCCAAACACTCCTCCAAACACTATTCCAAACACTCCAAACAGTCCTCCAAACAGTCCTCCAAACACTCCTCCAAACACTACTCCATACATTCCAGCACTCCTGCAAACACTCCAAACACTCCTCCAAACACTCCTCCAAGCACTCCTCCAAACACGCCAAAAACTCCTCCAAACACTATTCCAAACAATCCAAACACTCCTCCAAACATGCCTCCAAACACTCCAAAAACTCCTCCAAACACTCCAAACACTCCTCCAAGCACTCCTCCAAACACTCCAAACACGCCTCCAAACACTATTCCTAACACTCCAAACACTCCTCCAAACGCTTCAAACATTCCTCCAAACACTACTCCAAACACTACTCCATACATTCCAAACACTACTCCATACATTCCAAACACTGCTGCAAACACTCCTCCAAACACTCCTCCAAACATTCCAAACACTCCTCCAAACACTCCTCCAAACACTCCTCTAAACACTCCAAACACTCCTCCAAACACTCCTCCAAACACGCCAAACACACCTGCAAACACTCCAAACACTCCTCCAAACACTCCAAACACTCCTTCAAACACTCCAAACACTCCTCCAAACACTCCAAACACCACTCCAAGCACTCCAAGCAGACCTCCAAACACTCCAAACACTCCAAACACTCTTGCAAACACTCCAAACACACCAAACACTCCTCCAAACACTCCAAACACTCCTCCAAACACTCCTCCAAACACTCAAAACACTCCTCCAAACACTCCAAACACTCCTCCAAACACTATTCCAAAAACTCCACACACTACATCGAACACTCCAAACACTCCTCCAAACACTCCTCCAAATACTCCTCCAAATACTCCAAACACTCCTCCAAACACTCCTCCAAACACTCCAAACACTCCAAAAACTCCTCCAAACACTCCTCCAAACACTCCTTCAAGCAATTCTCCATACACTCCAAACACTCCAAACACTCCTCCAAACACTCCTCCAAACACTCCAAACACTCCTCCAAACACTCCTCCAAACACTCCTCCAAACACTCCAAACACTCCTCCAAACACTCCAAACACTCCTCGAAACACTCCACCAAACACTCCTCCAAACACACGAAACACTCCTGCAAACACTCCTCCAAACACTCCAAACAATCCTCCAAACACCACTCCAAGCACTCCAAGCAGACCTCCAAACACTCCAAACACTCCTGCAAACACTCCAAACACACCAAACACTCCTCCAAACACTCCAAACGCTCCTCCAAACACTCCTCCAAACACTATTCCAAAAACTCCACAAACTACTTCGAACACTCCAAACACTCCTCCAACACTCCTCCAAACACTCCTCCAAACACTCCTCCAAACACTCCAAACACTCCTCCAAACACTCCAAACACTCCTCCAAACACTCCTCCAAACACTCCTCCAAACAATCCTCCAAACACTCCAAATACTCCTCCAAACACTCCTCCAAACACTCCAAACACTCCTCCAAACACTCCTCCAAACACTCCTCCAAACACTCCAAACACTCCTCCAAACACTCCTCGAAACACTCCACCAAACACTCCTCCAAACACACGAAACACTCCTGCAAACACTCCTCCAAACACTTCAAACAATCCTCCAAACACTCCAAACAATCCTCCAAACACTCCAAACACTCCAAACACTCCTCCAAACACAATTCCAAACACTCCAAACAGTCCTCCAAACAGTCCTCCAAACACTCCTGAAAACACTACTCCAATCACTACTCCATACATTCCAAATACTCCTGCAAACACTCCAAACACTCCTCCAAACACTCCTCCAAGCACTCCTCCAAACAGTCCAAACACTCCTCCAAACACTATTCCAAACAATCCAAACACTCCTCCAAACACTCCAAAAACTCCTCCAAACACTCCAAACACTCCTCCAAGCACTCCTCCAAACACTCCAAACACTCCTCCAAACACTATTCCAAACAGTCCAAACACTCCTCCAAACACCCCAAACACTCCTCCAAACACTACTCCAAACACTACTCCATACATTCCAAACACTGCTGCAAACACTCTTCCAAACACTCCTCCAAACACTCCAAACATTCCAAACACTCCTCCAAACACTCCTCCAAACACTCCTCCATACACTACTCCAAACACTCCTCCAAACACTCCTCCTAACAATCCTCCAAACACTCCAAACACTCCTTCAAACACTCCAAACACGCCAAACACACCTGCAAACAGTCCAAACACTCCAAAAACACCAAACACTCCTCCAAACACTCCAAAAACTCCTTCAAACACTCCAAACACTCCTCCAAACACTCCAAACACCACTCCAAACACCACTCCAAGCACTCCAAATAGACCTCCAAACACTCCAAACACTCCAAACACTCCTCCAAACACTCCAAACACCCCTCCAAACACACCTCGAAAAACTCCTCCAAACCCTCCAAACATTCTTCCAAACACTATTCCAAACACTCCACACACTACTTCGAACACTCCAAACACTCCTCCAAACACTCCTCCAAAAACTCCTCCAAACACTCCAAACACTCCTCCAAACACTCCTCCAAACACTCCTCCAATCACTCCAAACACTCCTCCAAACACTGTTCCAAACACTCCAAACAGTCCTCCAAACACTCCAAACACTCCTCCAAACACTACTCCAAACACTACTCCATACATTCAAAACACTCCTGCAAACACTCCAAACTCTCCTCCAAACACTCCTCCAAACACTCCTCCAAACACTACTCCAAACACTCCTCCAAACACTCCGCCTAACAATCCTCCAAACACTCCAAACACTCCTCCAAACACTCCTTCAAACACTCTAAACACGCCAAACACGCCTGGAAACAGTCCAAACACTCCTTCAAACACTCCAAACACTCCTTCAAACACTCCAAACACTCCTCCACACCCTCCAAACACCACTCCAAACACCACTCCAAGCACTCCAAACAGACCTCCAAACACTCCAAACACTCCTCCAAACACTCCAAACACTCCAAGCACTACTCCAAACACTCCTCGAAACACTCCACCAAACACTCCTCCAAACACACGAAACACTCCTGCAAACACCCCTCCAAACACTCCAAACAATCCTCCAAACACTACAAACAATCCTCCAAACACTCCAAAAACTCCAAACACTCCTCCAAACACTCTTCCAAACACTCCAAACAGTCCTCCAAACAGTCCTCCAAACAGTCCTCCAAACTCTCCTCCAAACACTACTCCATACATTCCAAGCACTCCTGCAAACACTCTAAACACTCCTCCAAACACTCCTCCAAGCACTCCTCCAAACACGCCAAAAACTCCTCCAAACACAATTCCAAACAATCCAAACACTCCTCCAAGCACTCCTCCAAACACTCCAAACACGCCTCCAAACACTATTCCAAACACTCCAAACACTCCTCCAAACACTCCAAACATTCCTCCAAACACTACTCCAAACACTACTCCATACATTCCAAACACTACTCCATACATTCCAAACACTGCTGCAAACACTCCTCCAAACACTCCTCCAAACATTCCAAACACTCCTCCAAACACTCCTCCAAACACGCCAAACACACCTGCAAACACTCCAAACACTCCAAACACACCAAACACTCCTCCAAACACTCCAAACACTCCTTCAAACACTCCAAACACTCCTCCAAACACTCCAAACACCACTCCAAGCACTCCAAGCAGACCTCCAAACACTCCAAACACTCCAAACACTCCTGCAAACACTCCAAACACACCACACACTCCTCCAAACACTCCAAACTCTCCTCCAAACACTCCTCCAAGCACTCAAAACACTCCTCCAAACAATCCAAACACTCCTCCAAACACTATTCCAAAAACTCCACACACTACTTCGAACACTCCAAATACTCCTCCAAACATTCCTCCAAATACTCCTCCAAACACTCCAAACACTCCTCCAAACACTCCTCCAAACACTCCAAACACTCCTCCAAACACTCCTCCAAACACTCCTGCAAACACTCCTCCAAACACTCCAAACAATCCTCCAAACACCACTCCAAGCACTCCAAGCAGACCTCCAAACACTCCAAACACTCCAAACGCTCCTGCAAACACACCAAGCACTCCTCCAAACACTCCAAACACTCCTCCAAACACTCCTCCAAACACTATTCCAAAAACTCCACACACTACTTCGAACACTCCAAACACTCCTCCAAACACTCCTCCAAACACTCCTCCAAACACTCCAAACACTCCTCCAAACACTCCAAACACTCCTCCAAACACTCCTCCAAACACTCCTCCAAACAATCCTCCAAACACTCCAAACACTCCTCCAAACACTCCTCCAAACACTCCAAACACTCCTCCAAACACTCCTCCAAACACTCCTCCAAACACTCCTCCAAACACTCCTCCAAACACTCCAAACACTCCTCCAAACACTCCTCGAAACACTCCACCAAACACTCCTCCAAACACACGAAACACTCCTGCAAACACTCCTCCAAACACTCCAAACAATCCTCCAAACACTCCAAACACTCCTCCAAACACAATTCCAAACACTCCAAACAGTCCTCCAAACACTCCTCCAAACACTCCTCCAAAAACTACTCCAATCACTACTCCATACATTCCAAACACTCCTGCAAACACTCCAAACACTCCTCCAAACACTCCTCCAAGCACTCCTCCAAACACTCCAAACACTCCTCCAAACACTATTCCAAACAATCCAAACACTCCTCCAAACACTCCAAAAACTCCTCCAAACACTCCAAACACTCCTCCAAGCACTCCTCCAAACACTCCAAACACTCCTCCAAACACTATTCCAAACAGTCCAAACACTCCTCCAAACACCCCAAACACTCCTCCAAACACTACTCCAAACACTACTTCATACATTCCAAACACTGCTGCAAACACTCTTCCAAACACTCCTCCAAACACTCCAAACATTCCAAACACTCCTCCAAACACTCCTCCAAACACTCCTCCAAACACTCCTCCATACACTACTCCAAACACTCCTCCAAACACTCCTCCTAACAATCCTCCAAACACTCCAAACACTCCTCCAAACACTCCTTCAAATACTCCAAACACGCCAAACACACCTGCAAACAGTCCAAACACTCCAAAAACACCAAACACTCCTCCAAACACTCCAAACACTCCTTCAAACACTCCAAACACTCCTCCAAACACTCCAAATACCACTCCAAACACCACTCCAAGCACTCCAAATAGACCTCCAAACACTCCAAACACTCCAAACACTCCTCCAAAGACTCCAAACACTACTCCAAACACTCCTCCAAACACTCCTCCAAGCACTCCTCCAAACACTCCAAACACTCCTCCAAACACTATTCCAAACAATCCAAACACTCCTCCAAACATGCCTCCAAACACTCCAAAAACTCATCCAAACACTCCTCCAAACACTATTCCAAACACTCCAAACAGTCCTCCAAACACTCCAAACACTCCTCCAAACAGTACTCCAAACACTACTCCATACATTCAAAACACTCCTGCAAACACTCCAAACACTCCTCCAAACACTACTCCAAACACTCCTCCAAACACTCCGCCTAACAATCCTCCAAACACTCCAAACACTACTCCAAACACTCCTTCAAACACTCCAAACACGCCAAACACACCTGGAAACAGTCCAAACACTCCTTCAAACACTCCAAACACTCCTTCAAACACTCCAAACACTCCTCCACACCCTCCAACCACCACTCCAAACACCACTCCAAGCACTCCAAACAGACCTCCAAACACTCCAAACACTCCTCCAAACACTCCTGCAAACACTCCAAACACACCAAACACTCCTCCAAACACTCCAAACACTCCTCCAAACACTCCTCCAAACACTCCTCGAAACACTCCTCCAAACACTCCAAACACTCCAAACACTCCTCCAAACACTATTCCAAACACTCCACATACTACTTCGAACACTCCAAACACTCCTCCAAACACTCCTCCAAACTCTCCTCCAAACACTCCTCCAAACACTCCAAACAATCCTCCAAACACTCCAAACACTCCAAGCACGACTCCAAACACTCCTCGAAACACCCCACCAAACACTCCTCCAAACAAACGAAACACTCCTGCAAACACTCCTCCAAACAATCCAAACAATCCTCCAAAGACTCCAAACACTACTCCAAACACTCCTCCAAACACTCCTCCAAGCACTCCTCCAAACACTCCAAACACTCCTCCAAACACTATTCCAAACAATCCAAACACTCCTCCAAACATGCCTCCAAACACTCCAAAAACTCCTCCAAACACTCCTCCAAACACTATTCCAAACACTCCAAACAGTCCTCCAAACACTCCAAACACTCCTCCAAACAGTACTCCAAACACTACTCCATACATTCAAAACACTCCTGCAAACACTCCAAACACTCCTCCAAACACTCCTCCAAACACTACTCCAAACACTCCTCCAAACACTCCGCCTAACAATCCTCCAAACACTCCAAACACTACTCCAAACACTCCTTCAAACACTCCAAACACGCCAAACACACCTGGAAACAGTCCAAACACTCCTTCAAACACTCCAAACACTCCTTCAAACACTCCAAACACTCCTCCACACCCTCCAACCACCACTCCAAACACCACTCCAAGCACTCCAAACAGACCTCCAAACACTCCAAACACTCCTCCAAACACTCCTGCAAACACTCCAAACACACCAAACACTCCTCCAAAAACTCCAAACACTCCTCCAAACACTCCTCCAAACACTCCTCGAAACACTCCTCCAAACCCTCCAAACACTCCAAACACTCCTCCAAACACTATTCCAAACACTCCACATACTACTTCGAACACTCCAAACACTCCTCCAAACACTCCTCCAAACTCTCCTCCAAACACTCCTCCAAACACTCCAAACACTCCTCCAAACACTCCAAACACTCCAAGCACGACTCCAAACACTCCTCGAAACACCCCACCAAACACTCCTCCAAACAAACGAAACACTCCTGCAAACACTCCTCCAAACAATCCAAACAATCCTCCAAACACTCCAAACAATCCTCCAAACACTCCAAAAACTCCAAACACTCCTCCAAACACTATTCCAAACACTCCAACCAGTCCTCCAAACACTCCTCCAAAAACTCCTCCAAACACTCCTCCAAACACTACTCCAAACACTACTCCATACATTCCAAACACTCCTGCAAACACTCCAAACACTCCTCCAAACTCTCCTCCAAGCACTCCTCCAAACACTCCAAACACTCCTCCAAACACTATTCCAAACAATCCAAACACTCCTCCAAACATGCCTCCAAACACTCCAAACACTCCTCCAAACACTCCAAAAACTCCAAACAGTCCAAACACTCCAATCACTACTCCATACACTAGAAAGACTCCTCCAAACACTCCTCCAAACACTCCAAACACTGTAAACACTCCAAACACTCCAAACACTCCTCTAAACACTCCAAACACTACTCCAAACACTCCAAACACTCCTCCAAACACTCCAAGCACTCCAAAAACTACTCCAAACACTCCTCTAAACACTCCTCCAAACACACCAAACAATCCTCCATACACTCCAAACAGTGCAAGCACTCTATCACTCCAAACACTCCTCCAAACACTCCAAAAACTCCAAACACTCCAAACTCTCCAAAGACTAATTGAAACACTCCAAATACTCCTCCAAACCATCCTCCAAACACTCCTCCAAATACTCCTAACACTCCTCCAAACACTACTAACACTCCTCCAAACACTGCAAACACTCCAAACACTCCAAAATCTACTCCAAACACTCCAAATACTCCTCCAAACATTCCTCCAAACAGTCCTCCAAACACTCCGAACACTCCTCCAAATACTTCTAACACTCCTCCAAACACTCCAAACACTCCTCCAAACACTACTCCAAACACTCCTCCAAACACTCCGCCTAACAATCCTCCAAACACTCAAAACACTACTCCAAACACTCCTTCAAACACTCCAAACACGCCAAACACACCTGGAAACAGTCCAAACACTCCTTCAAACACTCCAAACACTCCTTCAAACACTCCAAACACTCCTCCACACCCTCCAAACACCACTCCAAACACCACTCCAAGCACTCCAAACAGACCTCCAAACACTCCAAACACTCCTCCAAACACTCCAAACACTCCAAGCACTACTCCAAACACTCCTCGAAACACTCCACCAAACACTCCTCCAAACACACGAAACACTCCTGCAAACACCCCTCCAAACACTCCAAACAATCCTCCAAACACTACAAACAATCCTCCAAACACTCCAAAAACTCCAAACACTCCTCCAAACACTCTTCCAAACACTCCAAACAGTCCTCCAAACAGTCCTCCAAACAGTCCTCCAAACTCTCCTCCAAACACTACTCCATACATTCCAAGCACTCCTGCAAACACTCTAAACACTCCTCCAAACACTCCTCCAAGCACTCCTCCAAACACGCCAAAAACTCCTCCAAACACAATTCCAAACAATCCAAACACTCCTCCAAGCACTCCTCCAAACACTCCAAACACGCCTCCAAACACTATTCCAAACACTCCAAACACTCCTCCAAACACTCCAAACATTCCTCCAAACACTACTCCAAACACTACTCCATACATTCCAAACACTACTCCATACATTCCAAACACTGCTGCAAACACTCCTCCAAACACTCCTCCAAACATTCCAAACACTCCTCCAAACACTCCTCCAAACACGCCAAACACACCTGCAAACACTCCAAACACTCCAAACACACCAAACACTCCTCCAAACACTCCAAACACTCCTTCAAACACTCCAAACACTCCTCCAAACACTCCAAACACCACTCCAAGCACTCCAAGCAGACCTCCAAACACTCCAAACACTCCAAACACTCCTGCAAACACTCCAAACACACCACACACTCCTCCAAACACTCCAAACTCTCCTCCAAACACTCCTCCAAGCACTCAAAACACTCCTCCAAACAATCCAAACACTCCTCCAAACACTATTCCAAAAACTCCACACACTACTTCGAACACTCCAAATACTCCTCCAAACATTCCTCCAAATACTCCTCCAAACACTCCAAACACTCCTCCAAACACTCCAAACACTCCTCCAAACACTCCTCCAAACACTCCTGCAAACACTCCTCCAAACACTCCAAACAATCCTCCAAACACCACTCCAAGCACTCCAAGCAGACCTCCAAACACTCCAAACACTCCAAACGCTCCTGCAAACACACCAAGCACTCCTCCAAACACTCCAAACACTCCTCCAAACACTCCTCCAAACACTATTCCAAAAACTCCACACACTACTTCGAACACTCCAAACACTCCTCCAAACACTCCTCCAAACACTCCTCCAAACACTCCAAACACTCCTCCAAACACTCCAAACACTCCTCCAAACACTCCTCCAAACACTCCTCCAAACAATCCTCCAAACACTCCAAACACTCCTCCAAACACTCCTCCAAACACTCCAAACACTCCTCCAAACACTCCTCCAAACACTCCTCCAAACACTCCTCCA
The DNA here is from genome assembly GCF_052327205.1 of Somniosus microcephalus. NCBI lineage: Eukaryota > Metazoa > Chordata > Chondrichthyes > Squaliformes > Somniosidae > Somniosus > Somniosus microcephalus. The sequence continues at coordinate 309,301,341 of NC_140987.1, forward strand.
AACACTCCTCCAAACACTCCAAACACTCCTCCAAACACTCCTCGAAACACTCCACCAAACACTCCTCCAAACACACGAAACACTCCTGCAAACACTCCTCCAAACACTCCAAACAATCCTCCAAACACTCCAAACACTCCTCCAAACACAATTCCAAACACTCCAAACAGTCCTCCAAACACTCCTCCAAACACTCCTCCAAAAACTACTCCAATCACTACTCCATACATTCCAAACACTCCTGCAAACACTCCAAACACTCCTCCAAACACTCCTCCAAGCACTCCTCCAAACACTCCAAACACTCCTCCAAACACTATTCCAAACAATCCAAACACTCCTCCAAACACTCCAAAAACTCCTCCAAACACTCCAAACACTCCTCCAAGCACTCCTCCAAACACTCCAAACACTCCTCCAAACACTATTCCAAACAGTCCAAACACTCCTCCAAACACCCCAAACACTCCTCCAAACACTACTCCAAACACTACTTCATACATTCCAAACACTGCTGCAAACACTCTTCCAAACACTCCTCCAAACACTCCAAACATTCCAAACACTCCTCCAAACACTCCTCCAAACACTCCTCCAAACACTCCTCCAAACACTCCTCCATACACTACTCCAAACACTCCTCCAAACACTCCTCCTAACAATCCTCCAAACACTCCAAACACTCCTCCAAACACTCCTTCAAATACTCCAAACACGCCAAACACACCTGCAAACAGTCCAAACACTCCAAAAACACCAAACACTCCTCCAAACACTCCAAACACTCCTTCAAACACTCCAAACACTCCTCCAAACACTCCAAATACCACTCCAAACACCACTCCAAGCACTCCAAATAGACCTCCAAACACTCCAAACACTCCAAACACTCCTCCAAAGACTCCAAACACTACTCCAAACACTCCTCCAAACACTCCTCCAAGCACTCCTCCAAACACTCCAAACACTCCTCCAAACACTATTCCAAACAATCCAAACACTCCTCCAAACATGCCTCCAAACACTCCAAAAACTCATCCAAACACTCCTCCAAACACTATTCCAAACACTCCAAACAGTCCTCCAAACACTCCAAACACTCCTCCAAACAGTACTCCAAACATTACTCCATACATTCAAAACACTCCTGCAAACACTCCAAACACTCCTCCAAACACTACTCCAAACACTCCTCCAAACACTCCGCCTAACAATCCTCCAAACACTCCAAACACTACTCCAAACACTCCTTCAAACACTCCAAACACGCCAAACACACATGGAAACAGTCCAAACACTCCTTCAAACACTCCAAACACTCCTTCAAACACTCCAAACACTCCTCCACACCCTCCAACCACCACTCCAAACACCACTCCAAGCACTCCAAACAGACCTCCAAACACTCCAAACACTCCTCCAAACACTCCTGCAAACACTCCAAACACACCAAACACTCCTCCAAACACTCCAAACACTCCTCCAAACACTCCTCCAAACACTCCTCGAAACACTCCTCCAAACACTCCAAACACTCCAAACACTCCTCCAAACACTATTCCAAACACTCCACATACTACTTCGAACACTCCAAACACTCCTCCAAACACTCCTCCAAACTCTCCTCCAAACACTCCTCCAAACACTCCAAACAATCCTCCAAACACTCCAAACACTCCAAGCACGACTCCAAACACTCCTCGAAACACCCCACCAAACACTCCTCCAAACAAACGAAACACTCCTGCAAACACTCCTCCAAACAATCCAAACAATCCTCCAAAGACTCCAAACACTACTCCAAACACTCCTCCAAACACTCCTCCAAGCACTCCTCCAAACACTCCAAACACTCCTCCAAACACTATTCCAAACAATCCAAACACTCCTCCAAACATGCCTCCAAACACTCCAAAAACTCCTCCAAACACTCCTCCAAACACTATTCCAAACACTCCAAACAGTCCTCCAAACACTCCAAACACTCCTCCAAACAGTACTCCAAACACTACTCCATACATTCAAAACACTCCTGCAAACACTCCAAACACTCCTCCAAACACTCCTCCAAACACTACTCCAAACACTCCTCCAAACACTCCGCCTAACAATCCTCCAAACACTCCAAACACTACTCCAAACACTCCTTCAAACACTCCAAACAAGCCAAACACACCTGGAAACAGTCCAAACACTCCTTCAAACACTCCAAACACTCCTTCAAACACTCCAAACACTCCTCCACACCCTCCAACCACCACTCCAAACACCACTCCAAGCACTCCAAACAGACCTCCAAACACTCCAAACACTCCTCCAAACACTCCTGCAAACACTCCAAACACACCAAACACTCCTCCAAAAACTCCAAACACTCCTCCAAACACTCCTCCAAACACTCCTCGAAACACTCCTCCAAACACTCCAAACACTCCAAACACTCCTCCAAACACTATTCCAAACACTCCACATACTACTTCGAACACTCCAAACACTCCTCCAAACACTCCTCCAAACTCTCCTCCAAACACTCCTCCAAACACTCCAAACACTCCTCCAAACACTCCAAACACTCCAAGCACGACTCCAAACACTCCTCGAAACACCCCACCAAACACTCCTCCAAACAAACGAAACACTCCTGCAAACACTCCTCCAAACAATCCAAACAATCCTCCAAACACTCCAAACAATCCTCCAAACACTCCAAAAACTCCAAACACTCCTCCAAACACTATTCCAAACACTCCAACCAGTCCTCCAAACACTCCTCCAAAAACTCCTCCAAACACTCCTCCAAACACTACTCCAAACACTACTCCATACATTCCAAACACTCCTGCAAACACTCCAAACACTCCTCCAAACTCTCCTCCAAGCACTCCTCCAAACACTCCAAACACTCCTCCAAACACTATTCCAAACAATCCAAACACTCCTCCAAACATGCCTCCAAACACTCCAAACACTCCTCCAAACACTCCAAAAACTCCAAACAGTCCAAACACTCCAATCACTACTCCATACACTAGAAAGACTCCTCCAAACACTCCTCCAAACACTCCAAACACTGTAAACACTCCAAACACTCCAAACACTCCTCTAAACACTCCAAACACTACTCCAAACACTCCAAACACTCCTCCAAACACTCCAAGCACTCCAAAAACTACTCCAAACACTCCTCTAAACACTCCTCCAAACACACCAAACAATCCTCCATACACTCCAAACAGTGCAAGCACTCTATCACTCCAAACACTCCTCCAAACACTCCAAAAACTCCAAACACTCCAAACTCTCCAAAGACTAATTGAAACACTCCAAATACTCCTCCAAACCATCCTCCAAACACTCCTCCAAATACTCCTAACACTCCTCCAAACACTACTAACACTCCTCCAAACACTGCAAACACTCCAAACACTCCAAAATCTACTCCAAACACTCCAAATACTCCTCCAAACATTCCTCCAAACAGTCCTCCAAACACTCCTAACACTCCTCCAAATACTTCTAACACTCCTCCAAACACTCCAAACACTCCTCCAAACACTCCTCCAAACACTACTCCAAACACTCCTCCAAACACTCCGCCTAACAATCCTCCAAACACTCAAAACACTACTCCAAACACTCCTTCAAACACTCCAAACACGCCAAACACACCTGGAAACAGTCCAAACACTCCTTCAAACACTCCAAACACTCCTTCAAACACTCCAAGCACTCCTCCACACCCTCCAACCACCACTCCAAACACCACTCCAAGCACTCCAAACAGACCTCCAAACACTCCAAACACTCCTCCAAACACTCCTGCAAACACTCCAAACACACCAAACACTCCTCCAAAAACTCCAAACACTCCTCCAAACACTCCTCGAAACACTCCTCCAAACCCTCCAAACACTCCAAACACTCCTCCAAACACTATTCCAAACACTCCACATACTACTTCGAACACTCCAAACACTCCTCCAAACACTCCTCCAAACTCTCCTCCAAACACTCCTCCAAACACTCCAAACACTCCTCCAAACACTCCAAACACTCCAAGCACGACTCCAAACACTCCTCGAAACACCCCACCAAACACTCCTCCAAACAAACGAAACACTCCTGCAAACACTCCTCCAAAAAATCCAAACAATCCTCCAAACACTCCAAACAATCCTCCAAACACTCCAAAAACTCCAAACACTCCTCCAAACACTATTCCAAACACTCCAACCAGTCCTCCAAACACTCCTCCAAAAACTCCTCCAAACACTCCTCCAAACACTACTCCAAACACTACTCCATACATTCCAAACACTCCTGCAAACACTCCAAACACTCCTCCAAATTCTCCTCCAAGCACTCCTCCAAACACTCCAAACACTCCTCCAAACACTATTCCAAACAATCCAAACACTCCTCCAAACATGCCTCCAAACACTCCAAACACTCCTCCAAACACTCCAAAAACTCCAAACAGTCCAAACACTCCAATCACTACTCCATACACTAGAAAGACTCCTCCAAACACTCCTCCAAACACTCCAAACACTGTAAACACTCCAAACACTCCAAACACTCCTCTAAACACTCCAAACACTACTCCAAACACTCCAAACATTCCTCCAAACACTCCAAGCACTCCAAAAACGACTCCAAACACTCCTCTAAACACTCCTCCAAACACACCAAACAATCCTCCATACACTCCAAACAGTGCAAGCACTCCATCACTCCAAACACTCCTCCAAACACTCCAAAAACTCCAAACACTCCAAACTCTCCAAAGACTAATTGAAACACTCCAAATACTCCTCCAAACCATCCTCCAAACACTCCTCCAAATACTCCTAACACTCCTCCAAACACAACTAACACTCCTCCAAACACTGCAAACACTCCAAACTCTCCAAAGTCTACTCCAAACACTCCAAATACTCCTCCAAACATTCCTCCAAACAGTCCTCCAAACACTCCTAACACTCCTCCAAATACTTCTAACACTCCTCCAAACACTGCAAACACTCCTCCAAACAGTCCAAACACTCCTCCAAACACTCCTCCAAACACTCCTCCAAACACTCCAAACACGACTCCAAACACTCCTCCAAACACTCCAAATATTCCAAATACTCCAAACACTCCAAACACTCCAAGCACCTCTCCAAACACTCCTCCAAACACTCCAACATTCCAAAAACTCCAAATACTCCAAACGCACCTCCAAAAACTCCAAACACTCCAAACACTCCAAGCACTCCTCCACACATTCCTCCAAACACTCCAAACACTCCTCCAAACACTCCAAACACTGCTCCAAACACTCCAAACACTCCAAACACTCCAAGCACTCCTCCAAACACTCCTCCAAACACTCCAAACACTCCTCCAAACACTCCAAACACTCTTCCAAACACTCCAAACACTCCTCCAAACACTCCAAACACTACTCCATACATACCAAACACACCTGCAACCACTCCTCCAACCACTCCTCCAAACACTCCTCCAAACACTCCAAACATTCCAAACACTCCTCCAAACATTCCTCCAAAAACTCCTCCAAACACTCCTCCAAACACTACTACAAACACTCCTCGAAACACTTCTCCAAACAATCCTCCAAACACTCCTCCAAATACTCCTTCAAACACTCCAAACACACCAAACACACCTCCAAACACTCCAAACACTCTAAAAACATAAAACACTCCTCCAAACACTCCAAAAACTCCTTCAAACACTCCAAACACTCCTCCAAACACTCCAAACTGCACTCCAAACACCACTCCAAGCACTCCAAAAAGACCTCCAAACACTCCTAACACTCCTCCAAACACTCCTGCAAACACTCCAAACACACCAGCACTCCTCCAAACACTCCAACCACTCCTCCAAACACTCCAAACACTCCTCCAAACACTCCAAGCACTACTCCAAACACTCCTCGAAACACTCCACCAAACACTCCTCCAAACACACGAAACACTCCTGCAAACAGTCCTCCAAACACTCCAAACAATCCTCCAAACACTCCAAACAATCCTCCAAAGACTCCAAACACTCCTCCAAACACTCCTCCAAACACTACTTCAAACACTACTCCATACATTCCAAACACTCCTGCAAACACTCCAAACACTCCTCCAAACACTCCTCCAAACACTCCAAACACTACTCCAAACACTCCTCCAAGCACTCCTCCAAACACTCCAAACACTCCTCCAAACACTATTCCAAACAATCCAAACACTCCTCCAAACATGCCTGCAAACACTCCAAAAACTCCTCCAAACACTCCTCCAAAAACTATTCCAAACACTCCAAACAGTCCTCCAAACACTCCAAACACTCCTCCAAACACTCCTCCAAACACTACTCCATACATTCAAAACACTCCTGCAAACACTCCAAACAGTCCTCCAAACACTCCTCCAAACACTACTCCAAACACTCCCCCAAACACTCTGCCTAACAATCCTCCAAACACTCCAAACACTCCTCCAAACACTCCTCCAAACACTCCTTCAAACACTCCAAACACGCCAAACACACCTGGAAACAGTCCAAACACTCCTTCAAACACTCCAAACACTCCTTCAAACACTCCAAACACTCCTCCACACCCTCCAAACACCACTCCAAACACCACTCCAAGCACTCCAAACAGACCTCCAAACACTCCAAACACTCCTCCAAACACTCCTGCAAACACTCCAAACACACGAAACACTCCTTCAAACACTCCAAACACTCCTCCAAACACTCCTCGAAACACTCCTCCAAACCCTCCAAACACTCCAAACACTCCTCCAAACACTATTCCAAACACTCCACATACTACTTCGAACACTCCAAACACTCCTCCAAACACTCCTCCAAACACTCCAAACACTCCTCCAATCACTCCAAACACTCCAAGCACTACTCCAAACACTCCTCCAAACACTATTCCAAACACTCCAAACACTATTCCAAACAATCCAAACACTCCTCCAAACATGCCTCCAAACACTCCAAACACTCCTCCAAACACTCCAAAAACTCCAAACAGTCCAAACACTCCAATCACTACTCCATACACTAGAAAGACTCCTCCAAACACTCCTCCAAACACTCCAAACACTGTAAACACTCCAAATACTCCAAACACTCCTCTAAACACTCCAAACACTACTCCAAACACTCCTCCAAACACTCCAAGCACTCCAAAAACTACTCCAAACACTCCTCTAAACACTCCTCCAAACACACCAAACAATCCTCCATACACTCCAAACAGTGCAAGCACTCCATCACTCCAAACAATCCTCCAAACACTCCAAAAACTCCAAACACTCCAAACTCTCCAAAGACTAATTGAAACACTCCAAATACTCCTCAAAACCATCCTCCAAACACTCCTCCAAATATTCCTAACACTCCTCCAAACACTACTAAAACTCCTCCGAACACTGCAAACACTCCAAACACTCCTCCAAACACTCCAAACTCTCCAAAGTCTACTCCAAACACTCCAAATACTCCTCCAAACATTCCTCCAAACAGTCCTCCAAACACTCCTAACACTCCTCCAAATACTTCTAACACTCCTCCAAACACTGCAAACACTCCTCCAAACAGTCCAAACACTCCTCCAAACACTCCTCCAAACACTCCAAACACTACTCCAAACACTCCTCCAAACACTCCAAATATTCCAAATACTCCAAACACTCCAAACACTCCAAGCACCTCTCCAAACACTCCTCCAAACACTCCAAACATTCCAAAAACTCCAAATACTCCAAACGCACCTCCAAAAACTCCAAACACTCCAAGCACTCCTCCAAACACTCCAAACACTCCTCCAAACACTGCTCCAAACACTCCAAACACTCCAAGCACTCCTCCAAACACTCCTCCAAACACTCCAAACGCTCCTCCAAACTCACCAAACACTCTTCCAAACACTCCAAACACTCCTCCAAACACTCCAAACAATACTCCATACATACCAAACACTCCTGCAACCACTCCTCCAACCACTCCTCCAAACACTCCTCCAAACATTCCAAACATTCCAAACAGTCCTCCAAACATTCCTCCAAAAACTCCTCCAAACACTCCTCCAAACACGACTACAAACACTCCTCGAAACACTCCTCCAAACAATGCTCCAAACACTCCAAACACTCCTCCAAATACTCCTTCAAACACTCCAAACACGCCAAACACACCTCCAAACACTCCAAACACTCCAAAAACTCCAAACACTCCTCCAAAAACTCCAAACACTCCTTCAAACACTCCAAACACTCCTCCAAACACTCCAAACTGCACTCCAAACACCACTCCAAGCACTCCAAAAATACCTCCAAACACTCCAAACACCCCTCCAAACACTCCAAACACTCCTCCAAACACTCCAAACACTCCTCCAAACACTCCAAACACTCCAAGCACTACTCCAAACACTCCTCGAAACACTCCACCAAACACTCCTCCAAACACACGAAACACTCCTGCAAACACTCCTCCAAACACTCCAAACAATCCTCCAAACACTCCAAACAATCCTCCAAAGACTCCAAACACTCCTCCAAACACTCCTCCAAACACTACTTCAAACACTACTCCATACATTCCAAACACTCCTGCAAACACTCCAAACACTCCTCCAAACACTCCTCCAAACACTCCAAACACTACTCCAAACACTCCTCCAAGCACTCCTCCAAACACTCCAAACACTCCTCCAAACATTATTCCAAACAATCCAAACACTCCTCCAAACATGCCTGCAAACACTCCAAAAACTCCTCCAAACACTCCTCCAAACACTATTCCAAACACTCCAAACAGTCCTCCAAACACTCCAAACACTCCTCCAAACACTCCTCCAAACACTACTCCATACATTCAAAACACTCCTGCAAACACTCCAAACAGTCCTCCAAACACTCCTCCAAACACTACTCCAAACACTCCTCCAAACACTCCGCCTAACAATCCTCCAAACACTCCAAACACTCCTCCAAACACTCCTCCAAACACTCCTTCAAACACTCCAAACACGCCAAACACACCTGGAAACAGTCCAAACACTCCTTCAAACACTCCAAACACTCCTTCAAACACTCCAAACACTCCTCCACACCCTCCAAACACCACTCCAAACACCACTCCAAGCACTCCAAACAGACCTCCAAACACTCCAAACACTCCAAACACTCCTCCAAACACTCCTGCAAACACTCCAAACACACCAAACACTCCTCCAAACACTCCAAACACTCCTCCAAACACTCCTCGAAACACTCCTCCAAACCCTCCAAACACTCCAAACACTCCTCCAAACACTATTCCAAACACTCCACATACTACTTCGAACACTCCAAACACTCCTCCAAACACTCCTCCAAACACTCCTCCAAACACTCCAAACACTCCTCCAAACACTCCAAACACTCCAAGCACTACTCCAAACACTCCTCGAAACACCCCACCAAACACTCCTCCAAATACACGAAACACTCCTGCAAACATTCCTCCAAACAATCCAAACAATCCTCCAAACACTCCAAACAATCCTCCAAACACTCCAAAAACTCCAAACACTCCTCCAAACACTATTCCAAACACTCCAAACACTAATCCAAACACTCCTCCAAACACTACTCCAAACACTACTCCATACATTCCAAACACTCCTGCAAACACTCCAAACACTCCTCCAAACACTCCTCCAAGCACTGCTCCAAACACTCCAAACACTCCTCCAAACACTATTCCAAACAATCCAAACACTCCTCCAAACATGCCTCCAAACACTCCAAACACTCCTCCAAACACTCCAAAAACTCCAAACAGTCCAAACACTCCAATCACTACTCCATACACTAGAAAGACTCCTCCAAACACTCCTCCAAACACTCCAAACACTGTAAACACTCCAAACACTCCAAACACTCCTCTAAACACTCCAAACACTACTCCAAACACTCCAAACATTCCTCCAAACACTCCAAGCACTCCAAAAACGACTCCAAACACTCCTCTAAACACTCCTCCAAACACACCAAACAATCCTCCATACACTCCAAACAGTGCAAGCACTCCATCACTCCAAACACTCCTCCAAACACTCCAAAAACTCCAAACACTCCAAACTCTCCAAAGACTAATTGAAACACTCCAAATACTCCTCCAAACCATCCTCCAAACACTCCTCCAAATACTCCTAACACTCCTCCAAACACAACTAACACTCCTCCAAACACTGCAAACACTCCAAACTCTCCAAAGTCTACTCCAAACACTCCAAATACTCCTCCAAACATTCCTCCAAACAGTCCTCCAAACACTCCTAACACTCCTCCAAATACTTCTAACACTCCTCCAAACACTGCAAACACTCCTCCAAACAGTCCAAACACTCCTCCAAACACTCCTCCAAACACTCCTCCAAACACTCCAAACACGACTCCAAACACTCCTCCAAACACTCCAAATATTCCAAATACTCCAAACACTCCAAACACTCCAAGCACCTCTCCAAACACTCCTCCAAACACTCCAACATTCCAAAAACTCCAAATACTCCAAACGCACCTCCAAAAACTCCAAACACTCCAAACACTCCAAGCACTCCTCCACACATTCCTCCAAACACTCCAAACACTCCTCCAAACACTCCAAACACTGCTCCAAACACTCCAAACACTCCAAACACTCCAAGCACTCCTCCAAACACTCCTCCAAACACTCCAAACACTCCTCCAAACACTCCAAACACTCTTCCAAACACTCCAAACACTCCTCCAAACACTCCAAACACTACTCCATACATACCAAACACACCTGCAACCACTCCTCCAACCACTCCTCCAAACACTCCTCCAAACACTCCAAACATTCCAAACACTCCTCCAAACATTCCTCCAAAAACTCCTCCAAACACTCCTCCAAACACTACTACAAACACTCCTCGAAACACTTCTCCAAACAATCCTCCAAACACTCCTCCAAATACTCCTTCAAACACTCCAAACACACCAAACACACCTCCAAACACTCCAAACACTCTAAAAACATAAAACACTCCTCCAAACACTCCAAAAACTCCTTCAAACACTCCAAACACTCCTCCAAACACTCCAAACTGCACTCCAAACACCACTCCAAGCACTCCAAAAAGACCTCCAAACACTCCTAACACTCCTCCAAACACTCCTGCAAACACTCCAAACACACCAGCACTCCTCCAAACACTCCAACCACTCCTCCAAACACTCCAAACACTCCTCCAAACACTCCAAGCACTACTCCAAACACTCCTCGAAACACTCCACCAAACACTCCTCCAAACACACGAAACACTCCTGCAAACAGTCCTCCAAACACTCCAAACAATCCTCCAAACACTCCAAACAATCCTCCAAAGACTCCAAACACTCCTCCAAACACTCCTCCAAACACTACTTCAAACACTACTCCATACATTCCAAACACTCCTGCAAACACTCCAAACACTCCTCCAAACACTCCTCCAAACACTCCAAACACTACTCCAAACACTCCTCCAAGCACTCCTCCAAACACTCCAAACACTCCTCCAAACACTATTCCAAACAATCCAAACACTCCTCCAAACATGCCTGCAAACACTCCAAAAACTCCTCCAAACACTCCTCCAAAAACTATTCCAAACACTCCAAACAGTCCTCCAAACACTCCAAACACTCCTCCAAACACTCCTCCAAACACTACTCCATACATTCAAAACACTCCTGCAAACACTCCAAACAGTCCTCCAAACACTCCTCCAAACACTACTCCAAACACTCCCCCAAACACTCTGCCTAACAATCCTCCAAACACTCCAAACACTCCTCCAAACACTCCTCCAAACACTCCTTCAAACACTCCAAACACGCCAAACACACCTGGAAACAGTCCAAACACTCCTTCAAACACTCCAAACACTCCTTCAAACACTCCAAACACTCCTCCACACCCTCCAAACACCACTCCAAACACCACTCCAAGCACTCCAAACAGACCTCCAAACACTCCAAACACTCCTCCAAACACTCCTGCAAACACTCCAAACACACGAAACACTCCTTCAAACACTCCAAACACTCCTCCAAACACTCCTCGAAACACTCCTCCAAACCCTCCAAACACTCCAAACACTCCTCCAAACACTATTCCAAACACTCCACATACTACTTCGAACACTCCAAACACTCCTCCAAACACTCCTCCAAACACTCCAAACACTCCTCCAATCACTCCAAACACTCCAAGCACTACTCCAAACACTCCTCCAAACACTATTCCAAACACTCCAAACACTATTCCAAACAATCCAAACACTCCTCCAAACATGCCTCCAAACACTCCAAACACTCCTCCAAACACTCCAAAAACTCCAAACAGTCCAAACACTCCAATCACTACTCCATACACTAGAAAGACTCCTCCAAACACTCCTCCAAACACTCCAAACACTGTAAACACTCCAAATACTCCAAACACTCCTCTAAACACTCCAAACACTACTCCAAACACTCCTCCAAACACTCCAAGCACTCCAAAAACTACTCCAAACACTCCTCTAAACACTCCTCCAAACACACCAAACAATCCTCCATACACTCCAAACAGTGCAAGCACTCCATCACTCCAAACAATCCTCCAAACACTCCAAAAACTCCAAACACTCCAAACTCTCCAAAGACTAATTGAAACACTCCAAATACTCCTCAAAACCATCCTCCAAACACTCCTCCAAATATTCCTAACACTCCTCCAAACACTACTAAAACTCCTCCGAACACTGCAAACACTCCAAACACTCCTCCAAACACTCCAAACTCTCCAAAGTCTACTCCAAACACTCCAAATACTCCTCCAAACATTCCTCCAAACAGTCCTCCAAACACTCCTAACACTCCTCCAAATACTTCTAACACTCCTCCAAACACTGCAAACACTCCTCCAAACAGTCCAAACACTCCTCCAAACACTCCTCCAAACACTCCAAACACTACTCCAAACACTCCTCCAAACACTCCAAATATTCCAAATACTCCAAACACTCCAAACACTCCAAGCACCTCTCCAAACACTCCTCCAAACACTCCAAACATTCCAAAAACTCCAAATACTCCAAACGCACCTCCAAAAACTCCAAACACTCCAAGCACTCCTCCAAACACTCCAAACACTCCTCCAAACACTGCTCCAAACACTCCAAACACTCCAAGCACTCCTCCAAACACTCCTCCAAACACTCCAAACGCTCCTCCAAACTCACCAAACACTCTTCCAAACACTCCAAACACTCCTCCAAACACTCCAAACAATACTCCATACATACCAAACACTCCTGCAACCACTCCTCCAACCACTCCTCCAAACACTCCTCCAAACATTCCAAACATTCCAAACAGTCCTCCAAACATTCCTCCAAAAACTCCTCCAAACACTCCTCCAAACACGACTACAAACACTCCTCGAAACACTCCTCCAAACAATGCTCCAAACACTCCAAACACTCCTCCAAATACTCCTTCAAACACTCCAAACACGCCAAACACACCTCCAAACACTCCAAACACTCCAAAAACTCCAAACACTCCTCCAAAAACTCCAAACACTCCTTCAAACACTCCAAACACTCCTCCAAACACTCCAAACTGCACTCCAAACACCACTCCAAGCACTCCAAAAATACCTCCAAACACTCCAAACACCCCTCCAAACACTCCAAACACTCCTCCAAACACTCCAAACACTCCTCCAAACACTCCAAACACTCCAAGCACTACTCCAAACACTCCTCGAAACACTCCACCAAACACTCCTCCAAACACACGAAACACTCCTGCAAACACTCCTCCAAACACTCCAAACAATCCTCCAAACACTCCAAACAATCCTCCAAAGACTCCAAACACTCCTCCAAACACTCCTCCAAACACTACTTCAAACACTACTCCATACATTCCAAACACTCCTGCAAACACTCCAAACACTCCTCCAAACACTCCTCCAAACACTCCAAACACTACTCCAAACACTCCTCCAAGCACTCCTCCAAACACTCCAAACACTCCTCCAAACATTATTCCAAACAATCCAAACACTCCTCCAAACATGCCTGCAAACACTCCAAAAACTCCTCCAAACACTCCTCCAAACACTATTCCAAACACTCCAAACAGTCCTCCAAACACTCCAAACACTCCTCCAAACACTCCTCCAAACACTACTCCATACATTCAAAACACTCCTGCAAACACTCCAAACAGTCCTCCAAACACTCCTCCAAACACTACTCCAAACACTCCTCCAAACACTCCGCCTAACAATCCTCCAAACACTCCAAACACTCCTCCAAACACTCCTCCAAACACTCCTTCAAACACTCCAAACACGCCAAACACACCTGGAAACAGTCCAAACACTCCTTCAAACACTCCAAACACTCCTTCAAACACTCCAAACACTCCTCCACACCCTCCAAACACCACTCCAAACACCACTCCAAGCACTCCAAACAGACCTCCAAACACTCCAAACACTCCAAACACTCCTCCAAACACTCCTGCAAACACTCCAAACACACCAAACACTCCTCCAAACACTCCAAACACTCCTCCAAACACTCCTCGAAACACTCCTCCAAACCCTCCAAACACTCCAAACACTCCTCCAAACACTATTCCAAACACTCCACATACTACTTCGAACACTCCAAACACTCCTCCAAACACTCCTCCAAACACTCCTCCAAACACTCCAAACACTCCTCCAAACACTCCAAACACTCCAAGCACTACTCCAAACACTCCTCGAAACACCCCACCAAACACTCCTCCAAATACACGAAACACTCCTGCAAACATTCCTCCAAACAATCCAAACAATCCTCCAAACACTCCAAACAATCCTCCAAACACTCCAAAAACTCCAAACACTCCTCCAAACACTATTCCAAACACTCCAAACACTAATCCAAACACTCCTCCAAACACTACTCCAAACACTACTCCATACATTCCAAACACTCCTGCAAACACTCCAAACACTCCTCCAAACACTCCTCCAAGCACTCCTCCAAACACTCCAAACACTCCTCCAAACACTATTCCAAACAATCCAAACACTCCTCCAAACATGCCTCCAAACACTCCTCCAAACACTCCAAACACTGCAAACACTCTAAACACTCCAAACACTCCAAACACTCCTCTAAACACTCCAAACACTACTCCAAACACTCCAAACACTCCTCCAAACACTCCAAGCACTCCAAAAACTGCTCCAAACACTCCAAACACTCCTCCAAACACTCCAAACTCTCCAAAGTCTACTCCAAACACTCCAAATACTCCTCCAAACATTCCTCCAAACAGTCCTCCAAACACTCCTAACACTCCTCCAAATACTTCTAACACTCCTCCAAACACTGCAAACACTCCTCCAAACAGTCCAAACACTCCTCCAAACACTCCTCCAAACACTCCAAACACTACTCCAAACACTCCTCCAAACACTCCAAATATTCCAAATACTCCAAACACTCCAAACACTCCAAGCACCTCTCCAAACACTCCTCCAAACACTCCAAACATTCCAAAAACTCCAAATACTCCAAACGCACCTCCAAAAACTCCAAACACTCCAAGCACTCCTCCAAACACTCCAAACACTCCTCCAAACACTGCTCCAAACACTCCAAACACTCCAAGCACTCCTCCAAACACTCCTCCAAACACTCCAAACGCTCCTCCAAACTCACCAAACACTCTTCCAAACACTCCAAACACTCCTCCAAACACTCCAAACAATACTCCATACATACCAAACACTCCTGCAACCACTCCTCCAACCACTCCTCCAAACACTCCTCCAAACATTCCAAACATTCCAAACAGTCCTCCAAACATTCCTCCAAAAACTCCTCCAAACACTCCTCCAAACACGACTACAAACACTCCTCGAAACACTCCTCCAAACAATGCTCCAAACACTCCAAACACTCCTCCAAATACTCCTTCAAACACTCCAAACACGCCAAACACACCTCCAAACACTCCAAACACTCCTCCAAAAACTCCAAACACTCCTTCAAACACTCCAAACACTCCTCCAAACACTCCAAACTGCACTCCAAACACCACTCCAAGCACTCCAAAAATACCTCCAAACACTCCAAACACCCCTCCAAACACTCCAAACACTCCTCCAAACACTCCAAACACTCCTCCAAACACTCCAAACACTCCAAGCACTACTCCAAACACTCCTCGAAACACTCCACCAAACACTCCTCCAAACACACGAAACACTCCTGCAAACACTCCTCCAAACACTCCAAACAATCCTCCAAACACTCCAAACAATCCTCCAAAGACTCCAAACACTCCTCCAAACACTCCTCCAAACACTACTTCAAACACTACTCCATACATTCCAAACACTCCTGCAAACACTCCAAACACTCCTCCAAACACTCCTCCAAACACTCCAAACACTACTCCAAACACTCCTCCAAGCACTCCTCCAAACACTCCAAACACTCCTCCAAACATTATTCCAAACAATCCAAACACTCCTCCAAACATGCCTGCAAACACTCCAAAAACTCCTCCAAACACTCCTCCAAACACTATTCCAAACACTCCAAACAGTCCTCCAAACACTCCAAACACTCCTCCAAACACTCCTCCAAACACTACTCCATACATTCAAAACACTCCTGCAAACACTCCAAACAGTCCTCCAAACACTCCTCCAAACACTACTCCAAACACTCCTCCAAACACTCCGCCTAACAATCCTCCAAACACTCCAAACACTCCTCCAAACACTCCTCCAAACACTCCTTCAAACACTCCAAACACGCCAAACACTCCTGGAAACAGTCCAAACACTCCTTCAAACACTCCAAACACTCCTTCAAACACTCCAAACACTCCTCCACACCCTCCAAACACCACTCCAAACACCACTCCAAGCACTCCAAACAGACCTCCAAACACTCCAAACACTCCAAACACTCCTCCAAACACTCCTGCAAACACTCCAAACACACCAAACACTCCTCCAAACACTCCAAACACTCCTCCAAACACTCCTCGAAACACTCCTCCAAACCCTCCAAACACTCCAAACACTCCTCCAAACACTATTCCAAACACTCCACATACTACTTCGAACACTCCAAACACTCCTCCAAACACTCCTCCAAACACTCCTCCAAACACTCCAAACACTCCTCCAAACACTCCAAACACTCCAAGCACTACTCCAAACACTCCTCGAAACACCCCACCAAACACTCCTCCAAATACACGAAACACTCCTGCAAACATTCCTCCAAACAATCCAAACAATCCTCCAAACACTCCAAACAATCCTCCAAACACTCCAAAAACTCCAAACACTCCTCCAAACACTATTCCAAACACTCCAAACACTAATCCAAACACTCCTCCAAACACTACTCCAAACACTACTCCATACATTCCAAACACTCCTGCAAACACTCCAAACACTCCTCCAAACACTCCTCCAAGCACTCCTCCAAACACTCCAAACACTCCTCCAAACACTATTCCAAACAATCCAAACACTCCTCCAAACATGCCTCCAAACACTCCTCCAAACACTCCAAACACTGCAAACACTCTAAACACTCCAAACACTCCAAACACTCCTCTAAACACTCCAAACACTACTCCAAACACTCCAAACACTCCTCCAAACACGCCAAGCACTCCAAAAACTGCTCCAAACACTCCAAACATTCCTCTAAACACTCCTCCAAACACACCAAACAATCCTCCATACACTCCAAACAGTGCAAGCACTCCCTCACTCCAAACACTCATCCAAAAACTCCAAACACTCAAAACTCTCCAAAGACTAATTGAAACACTCCAAATACTCCTCCAAACCTTCCTCCAAACACTCCTCCAAATACTCCTAACACTCCTCCAAACACTACTAACACTCCTCCAAACACTGCAAACACTCCAAACACTCCTCCAAACACTCCAAACTCTCCAAAATCTACTCCAAACACTCCAAATACTCCTCCAAACATTCCTCCAAACAGTCCTCCAAACACTCCTAACACTCCTCCAAATACTTCTAACACTCCTCCAAACACTGCAAACACTCCTCCAAACAGTCCAAACACTCCTCCAAACACTCCTCCAAATACTCCTCCAAACACTACTCCAAACACTCCTCCAAACACTCCAAATATTCCAAATACTCCAAACACTCCAAACACTCCAAGCACCTCTCCAAACACTCCTCCAAACACTCCAAACATTCCAAAAACTCCAAATACTCCAAACGCACCTCCAAAAACTCCAAACACTCCAAACACTCCAAGCACTCCTCCACACATTTCTCCAAACACTCCAAACACTCCTCCAAACACTCCAAACACTGCTCCAAACACTCCAAACACTCCAAACACTCCAAGCACTCCTCCAAACACTCCTCCAAACACTCCAAACACTCCTCCAAACACTCCAAACACTCTTCCAAACACTCCAAACACTCCTCCAAACACTCCAAACACTACTCCATACATACCAAACACACCTGCAACCACTCCTCCAACCACTCCTCCAAAAACTCCTCCAAGCACTCCAAACATTCCAAACACTCCTCCAAACATTCCTCCAAAAACTCCTCCAAACACTCCTCCAAACACTACTACAAACACTCCTCGAAACACTCCTCCAAACAATCCTCCAAACACTCCTCCAAATACTCCTTCAAACACTCCAAACACACCAAACACACCTCCAAACACTCCAAACACTCCAAAAACATAAAACACTCCTCCAAGCACTCCAAAAACTCCTTCAAACACTCCAAACACTCCTCCAAACACTCCAAACTGCACTCCAAACACCACTCCAAGCACTCCAAAAAGACCTCCAAACACTCCAAACACTCCTCCAAACACTCCTGCAAACACTCCAAACACACCAGCACTCCTCCAAACACTCCAAACATTCCTCCAAACACTCCTCCAAACACTCCAAACACTCCAAGCACTACTCCAAACACTCCTCGAAACACTCCACCAAACACTCCTCCAAACACACGAAACACTCCTGCAAACACTCCTCCAAACACTCCAAACAATCCTCCAAACACTCCAAACAATCCTCCAAAGACTCCAAACACTCCTCCAAACACTCCTCCAAACACTACTTCAAACACTACTCCATACATTCCAAACACTCCTGCAAACACTCCAAACACTCCTCCAAACACTCCTCCAAACACTCCAAACACTACTCCAAACACTCCTCCAAGCACTCCTCCAAACACTCCAAACACTCCTCCAAACATTATTCCAAACAATCCAAACACTCCTCCAAACATGCCTGCAAACACTCCAAAAACTCCTCCAAACACTCCTCCAAACACTATTCCAAACACTCCAAACAGTCCTCCAAACACTCCAAACACTCCTCCAAACAGTCCTCCAAACACTACTCCATACATTCAAAACACTCCTGCAAACACTCCAAACAGTCCTCTAAACACTCCTCCAAACACTACTCCAAACACTCCTCCAAACACTCCGCCTAACAATCCTCCAAACACTCCAAACACTCCTCCAAACACTCCTCCAAACACTCCTTCAAACACTCCAAACACGCCAAACACACCTGGAAACAGTCCAAACACTCCTTCAAACACTCCAAACACTCCTTCAAACACTCCAAACACTCCTCCACACCCTCCAAACACCACTCCAAACACCACTCCAAGCACTCCAAACAGACCTCCAAACACTCCAAACACTCCAAACACTCCTCCAAACACTCCTGCAAACACTCCAAACACACCAAACACTCCTCCAAACACTCCAAACACTCCTCCAAACACTCCTCGAAACACTCCTCCAAACCCTCCAAACACTCCAAACACTCCTCCAAACACTATTCCAAACACTCCACATACTACTTCGAACACTCCAAACACTCCTCCAAACACTCCTCCAAACACTCCTCCAAACACTCCTCCAAACACTCCAAACACTCCTCCAAACACTCCAAACACTCCAAGCACTACTCCAAACACTCCTCGAAACACCCCACCAAACACTCCTCCAAACACACGAAACACTCCTGCAAACACTCCTCCAAACAATCCAAACAATCCTCCAAACACTCCAAACAATCCTCCAAACACTCCAAAAACTCCAAACACTCCTCCAAACACTATTCCAAACACTCCAAACACTTCTCCAAACACTCCTCCAAACACTACTCCAAACACTACTCCATACATTCCAAACACTCCTGCAAACACTCCAAACACTCCTCCAAACACTCCTCCAAGCACTCCTCCAAACACTCCAAACACTCCTCCAAACACTATTCCAAACAATCCAAACACTCCTCCAAACATGCCTCCAAACACTCCTCCAAACACTCCAAACACTGCAAACACTCTAAACACTCCAAACACTCCAAACACTCCTCTAAACACTCCAAACACTACTCCAAACACTCCAAACACTCCTCCAAACACTCCAAGCACTCCAAAAACTGCTCCAAACACTCCAAACACTCCTCTAAACACTCCTCCAAACACACCAAACAATCCTCCATACACTCCAAACAGTGCAAGCACTCCATCACTCCAAACACTCCTCCAAAAACTCCAGACACTCCAAACTCTCCAAAGACTAATTGAAACACTCCAAATACTCCTCCAAACCATCCTCCAAACACTCCTCCAAATACTCCTAACACTCCTCCAAACACTACTAACACTCCTCCAAACACTGCAAACACTCCAAACACTCCTCCAAACACTCCAAACTCTCCAAAATCTACTCCAAACACTCCAAATACTCCTCCAAACATTCCTCCAAACAGTCCTCCAAACACTCCTAACACTCCTCCAAATACTTCTAACACTCCTCCAAACACTGCAAACACTCCTCCAAACAGTCAAAACACTCCTCCAAACACTCCTCCAAACACTCCAAACACTACTCCAAACACTCCTCCAAACACTCCAAATATTCCAAATACTCCAAACACTCCAAACACTCCAAGCACCTCTCCAAACACTCCTCCAAACACTCCAAACATTCCAAAAACTCCAAATACTACAAACGCACCTCCAAAAACTCCAAACACTCCAAACACTCCAAGCACTCCTCCACACATTCCTCCAAACACTCCAAACACTCCTCCAAACACTCCAAGCACTCCTCCAAACACTCCTCCAAACACTCCAAACACTCCTCCAAACACTCCAAACACTCCTCCAAACACTCCAAACACTCCTCCAAACACTCCAAACACTACCCCATACATACCAAACACTCCTGCAACCACTCCTCCAACCACTCCTCCAAACACTCCTCCAAACACTCCAAACATTCCAAACACTCCTCCAAACATTCCTCCAAAAACTCCTCCAAACACTCCTCCAAACACGACTACAAACACTCCTCGAAACACTCCTCCAAACAATCCTCCAAACACTCCTCCAAATACTCCTTCAAACACTCCAAGCACACCAAACACACCTCCAAACACTCCAAACACTCCAAAAATATAAAACACTCCTCCAAACACTCCAAAAACTCCTTCAAACACTCCAAACACTCCTCCAAACACTCCAAACTCCACTCCAAACACCACTCCAAGCACTCCAAAAAGACCTCCAAACACTCCAAACACTCCTCCAAACACTCCTGCAAACACTCCAAACACACCAGCACTCCTCCAAACACTCCTCCAAACACTCCAAGCACTACTCCAAACACTCCTCGAAACACTCCACCAAACACTCCTCCAAACACACGAAACACTCCTGCAAACACTCCTCCAAACACTCCAAACAATCCTCCAAACACTCCAAACAATCCTCCAAAGACTCCAAACACTCCTCCAAACACTCCTCCAAACACTACTTCAAACACTATTCCATACATTCCAAACACTCCTGCAAACACTCCAAACACTCCTCCAGACACTCCTCCAAACACTCCAAACACTACTCCAAACACTCCTCCAAACACTCCTCCAAGCACTCCTCCAAACACTCCAAACACTCCTCCAAACACTATTCCAAACAATCCAAACACTCCTCCAAACATGCCTCCAAACACTCCAAAAACTCCTCCAAACACTCCTCCAAACACTATTCCAAACACTCCAAACACTCCTCCAAACACTCCAAACACTCCTCCAAACACTACTCCAAACACTACTCCATACATTCCAAACACTGCTGCAAACACTCCAAACACTCCTCCAAACACTCCTCCAAACACTCCAAACACTCCAAACACTCCTCCAAACACTCCAAACACTCCTCCAAACACTACTCCAAACACTACTCCAAACACTACTCCATACATTCCAAACACTGCTGCAAACACTCCTCCAAACACTACTCCAAACATTCCTCCAAACACTCTGCCTAACAATCCTCCAAACACTCCTGCAAACACTCCAAACACTCCAAACACTCCTCCAAACAATCCTCCAAACACGCTAAACACACCTGCAAGCACTCCAAACACTCCAAACACACCAAACACTCCAAACACTGCTTCAAACACTCCAAACTCTCCTCCAAACACTCCAAACACCACTCCAAGCACTCCAAACAGACCTCGAAACACTCCAAACACTCCAAACACTCCTGCAAACACTCCAAACACTCCAAACACTCCTCCAAACACTCCAAACGCTCCTCCAAACACTCCTCCAAACACTCCAAACACTCCAAATACTACTCCAAACACTCCTCGAAACACTCCTCCAAACACTCCACACACTACTTCGAACACTCCAAACACTCCAAATACTACTCCAAACACTCCTCCAAACACTATTCCAAACACTCCACACACTACTTCGAACACTCCAAACACTCCTCCAAACACTCCTCCAAACACTCCTCCAAACACTCCTCCAAACACTCCAAACACGCCTCCAAACACTCCTCCAAACACTCCTCCAAACACTCCTCCAAACACTCCTCCAAACACTCCAAACACTCCTCCAAACACTCCAAACACTCCTCCAAACACTCCAAGCACTACTCCAAACACTCCTCGAAACACTCCACCAAACACTCCTCCAAACACACGAAACACTCCTGCAAACACTCCTCCAAACACTCCAAACAATCCTCCAAACACTCCTCCAAACACTCCAAACAGTCCTCCAAACATTCCTCCAAACACTACTCCAAACACTACTCCATACATTCCAAACACTCCTCCAAACACTCCTCCAAACACGCCAAACACTCCTACAAACACTATTCCAAACAATCCAAACACTCCTCCAAACATGCCTCCAAACACTCCAAAAGCTCCTCCAAACACTCCAAACACTCCTCCAAGCACTCCTCCAAACACTCCAAACACTCCTCCAAACACTATTCCAAACACTCCAAACACTCCTCCAAACACTCCAAACACTCCTCCAAACACTACTCCAAACACTACTCCATACATTCCAGCACTGCTGCAAACACTCCTCCAAACACTCCTCCAAACACTCCAAACACTCCTCCAAACACTCCTCCAAACACTCCTCCAAACACTCCGCCTAACAATCCTCCAAACACTCCTCCAATCACTCCTCCAAACACGCCAAACACTCCTCCAAACACGCCAAACACACCTAACACTCCAAACACACCAAACACTCCTCCAAACACTCCAAACACTCCTTCAAACACAGCAAACACTCCTCCAAACACTCCAAACACCACTCCAAGCACTCCAAACAGACCTCCAAACACTCCAAACTCTCCTGCAAACTCTCCAAGCACACCAAACACTACTCCAAACACTCCAAACACTCCTCCAAACACTCCTCCAAACACTCCACACACTCCTCCAAACACTACAAACACTACTCCAAACACTCCTCGAAACACTCCTCCAAACCCTCCAAACACTCCAAACACTCCTCCAAACACTATTCCAAAAACTCCACACACTACTTCGAACAATCCAAACACTCCTCCAAACACTCCTCCAAACACTCCAAACACTCCTCCAAACACTCCTCCAAACACTCCTCCAAACACTACTCCAAACACTACCCCATACATTCCAAACACTCCTGCAAACACTCCAAACACACCTCCAAACATTCCTCCAAACACTCCTCCAAACACTACTCCAAACACTACCCCATACATTCCAAACACTCCTCCAAACACTCCAAACACTCCTTCAAACACTCCAAACACTCATCCAAACACTCCAAACACCACTCCAAGCACTCCAATCAGACCTCCAAACACTCCAAACACCACAAACACTCCTTCAAACACTCCAAACACACCAAACACTCCTCCAAACACTCCAAACACTCCTCCAAACACTCCTCCAAGAACTCAAAACACTCCTCCAAACACTCCTCCAAACACTATTCCAATAACTCCACACACTTCTTCGAACACTCCAAACACTCCTCCAAACACTCCTCCAAATACTCCTCCAAACACTCCAAACACTCCTCCAAACACTCCTCCAAACACTCCAAACACTCCAAACACTCCTCCAAACACTCCTCCAAACACTCCTGCAAACACTCCTCCAAACACTCCAAACAATCCTCCAAACACCACTCCAAGCACTCCAAGCAGACCTCCAAACACTCCAAACACTCCAAACACTCCTGCAAACACTCCAAACACACCAAACACTCCTCCAAACACTCCAAACACTCCTCCAAACACTATTTCAAAAACTCCACACACTACTTCGAACACTCCAAACACTCCTCCAAACACTCCTCCAAACACTCCTCCAAACACTCCTCCAAACACTCCAAACACTCCTCCAAACACTCCAAACACTCCTTCAAACACTCCTCCAAACACTCCTCCAAACAATCCTCGAAACACTCCAAACACTCCTCCAAACACTCCTCCAAACACTCCAAACACTCCTCCAAACACTCCTCCAAACACTCCTCCAAACACTACAAACACTCCTCCAAACACTCCTCGAAACACTCCACCAAACACTCCTCCAAACACACGAAACACTCCTGCAAACACTCCTCCAAACACTCCAAACAATCCTCCAAACACTCCAAACACTCCTCCAAACACAATTCCAAACACTCCAAACAGTCCTCCAAACACTCCTCCAAACACTCCTCCAAACAATACTCCAATCACTACTCCATACATTCCAAACACTCCTGCAAACACTCCTCCAAACACTCCTCCAAGCACTCCTACAAACACTCCAAACACTCCTCCAAACACTATTCCAAACAATCCAAACACTCCTCCAAACACTCCAAAAACTCCTCCAAACACTCCAAACACTCCTCCAAGCACTCCTCCAAACACTCCAAACACTCCTCCAAACACTATTCCAAACAGTCCAAACACTCCTCCAAACACCCCAAACACTCCTCCAAACACTCCTTCAAACACTCCAAACACTCCAAACACTGCTGCAAACACTCTTCCAAACACTCCTCCAAACACTGCAAACATTCCAAACACTCCTCCAAACACTCCTCCAAACACTCCTCCAAACACTCCTCCATACACTACTCCAAACACTCCTCCAAACACTCCTCCTAACAATCCTCCAAACACTCCAAACACTCCTCCAAACACTCCTTCAAACACTCCAAACACGCCAAACACACATGCAAACAGTCCAAACACTCCAAACACACCAAACACTCCTCCAAACACACCAAACACTCCTTCAAACACTCCAAACACTCCTCCAAACACTCCTCCAAACACTCCAAACACTCCTCCAAACACTCCTCCAAACACTCCTCCAAACAATCCTCCAAACACTCCAAACACTCCTCCAAACACTCCTCCAAACACTCCAAACACTCCTCCAAACACTCCTCCAAACACTCCTCCAAACACTCCTCCAAACACTCCAAACACTCCTCCAAACACTCCTCGAAACACTCCACCAAACACTCCTCCAAACACACGAAACACTCCTGCAAACACTCCTCCAAACACTCCAAACAATCCTCCAAACACTCCAAACACTCCTCCAAACACAATTCCAAACACTCCAAACAGTCCTCCAAACACTCCTCCAAACACTCCTCCAAACAATACTCCAATCACTACTCCATACATTCCAAACACTCCTGCAAACACTCCAAACACTCCTCCAAACACTCCTCCAAGCACTCCTCCGAACACTCCAAACACTCTTCCAAACACTATTCCAAACAATCCAAACACTCCTCCAAACACTCCAAAAACTCCTCCAAACACTCCTCCAAGCACTCCTCCAAAAACTCCAAACACTCCTCCAAACACTATTCCAAACAGTCCAAACACTCCTCCAAACACCCCAAACACTCCTCCAAACACTACTCCAAACACTACTCCATACATTCCAAACACTGCTGCAAACACTCTTCCAAACACTCCTCCAAACACTCCAAACATTCCAAACACTCCTCCAAACACTCCTCCAAACACTCCTCCAAACACTCCTCCGAACACTCCTCCATACACTACTCCAAACACTCCTCCAAACACTCCTCCTAACAATCCTTCAAACACTCCAAACACGCCAAACACACCTGCAAACAGTCCAAACACTCCCAACACACCAAACACTCCTCCAAACACACCAAACACTCCTTCAAACACTCCAAACACTCCTCCAAACACTCCAAACACCACTCCAAACACCACTCCAAGCACTCCAAATAGACCTCCAAACACTCCAAACACTCCAAACACTCCTCCAAACACTCCAAACACTCCTGCAAACACTCCAAACACACCAAACACTTTTCCAAACACTCTAAACGCTCCTCCAAACACTCCTCCAAACACTCCAAACACCACTCCAAACACTCCTCGAAACACTCCTCCAAACCCTCCAAACATTCTTCCAAACACTTTTCCAAACACTCCACACACTACTTCGAACACTCCAAACACTCCTCCAAAAACTCTTCCAAACACTCCAAACACTCCTCCAAACACTCCTCCAAACACTCCTCCAATCTCTCCTCCAAACACTCCAAACACTCCTCCAAACACTGCTCCAAACACTCCAAACAGTCCTCCAAACACTCCAAACACTCCTCCAAACACTCCTCCAAACACTACTCCAAACACTACTCCATACATTCAAAACACTCCTGCAAACACTCCAAACACTCCTCCAAACACTCCTCCAAACACTACTCCAAACACTCCTCCAAACTCTCCGCCTAACAATCCTCCAAACACTCCAAACACTCCTCCAAACACTCCTTCAAACACTCCAAACACGCCAAACACACCTGGAAACAGTCCAAAACACTCCTTCAAACACTCCAAACACTCCTTCAAACACTCCAAACACTCCTCCACACCCTCCAAACACCACTCCAAACACCACTCCAAGCACTCCAAACAGACCTCCAAACACTCCAAACACTCCAAACACTCCTGCAAACATTCCAAACACACCAAACACTCCTCCAAACACTCCAAACACTCCTCCAAACACTCCTCGAAAGATTCCTCCAAACCCTTCAAACACTCCAAACACTCCTCCAAACACTTCAAACACTCCAAACTCTCCTCCAAACACTCCAAACACTCCAAGCACTACTCCAAACACTCCTCGAAACTCCCCACCAAACACTCCTCCAAACACACGAAACACTCCTGCAAACACTCCTCCAAACAATCCAAACAATCCTCCAAACACTCCAAACAATCCTCCAAACACTCCAAAAACTCCAAACACTTCTCCAAACACTATTCCAAACACTCCAAACAGCCCTCCAAACACTCCTCCAAACACTCCTCCAAACACTCCTCCAAACACTACTCCAAACACTACTCCATACATTCCAAACACTCCTGCAAACACTCCAAACACTCCTCCAAACACTCCTCCAAACACTCCAAATACTCCTCCAAACACTATTCCAAACAATCCAAACACTCCTCCAAACACTCCAAACACCACTCCAAACACCACTCCAAGCACTCCAAATACACCTCCAAACACTCCAAACACTCCAAACACTCCTCCAAACACTCCAAACACTCCTGCAAACACTCCAAACACACCAAACACTTTTCCAAACACTCCTCCAAACACTCCAAACACCACTCCAAACACTCCTCGAAACACTCCTCCAAACCCTCCAAACATTCTTCCAAACACTTTTCCAAACACTCCACACACTACTTCGAACACTCCAAACACTCCTCCAAACACTCCTCCAAACACTCCTCCAATCACTCCTCCAAACACTCCAAACACTCCTCCAAACACTGCTCCAAACACTCCAAACAGTCCTCCAAACACTCCAAACACTCCTCCAAACACTCCTCCAAACACTACTCCAAACACTACTCCATACATTCAAAACACTCCTGCAAACACTCCAAACACTCCTCCAAACACTCCTCCAAACACTACTCCAAACACTCCTCCAAACTCTCCGCCTAACAATCCTCCAAACACTCCTCCAAACACTCCTTCAAACACTCCAAACACGCCAAACACACCTGGAAACAGTCCAAACACTCCTTCAAACACTCCAAACACTCCTTCAAACACTCCAAACACTCCTCCACACCCTCCAAACACCACTCCAAACAGCACTCCAAGCACTCCAAACAGACCTCCAAACACTCCAAACACTCCAAACACTCCTGCAAACATTCCAAACACACCAAACACTCCTCCAAACACTCCAAACACTCCCCCAAACACTCCTCGAAACACTCCTCCAAACCCTCCAAACACTCCAAACACTCCTCCAAACACTCCTCCAAACACTCCTCCAAACACTTCAAACACTCCAAACACTCCTCCAAACACTCCAAACACTCCAAGCACTACTCCAAACACTCCTCGAAACTCCCCACCAAACACTCCTCCAAACACACGAAACACTCCTGCAAACACTCCTCCAAACAATCCAAACAATCCTCCAAACACTCCAAACAATCCTCCAAACACTCCAAAAACTCCAAACACTCCTCCAAACACTTTTCCAAACACTCCAAACAGCCCTCCAAACACTCCTCCAAACACTCCTCCAAACACTCCTCCAAACACTACTCCATACATTCCAAACACTCCTGCAAACACTCCAAACACTCCTCCAAACACTCCAAATACTCCTCCAAACACTATTCCAAACAATCCAAACACTCCTCCAAACATGCCTCCAAACACTCCAAACACTCCTCCAAACACTCCAAGCACTCCAAACACACCAGAACACTCCTCCAAACACCCCAAACACTCCAAACAGTCCAAACACTCCAGTCACTAGAAAGACTCCTCCAAACACTCGTCCAAACACTCCAAACACTGCAAACACTCTAAACACTCCAAACACTCCAAACACTCCTCTAAACACTCCAAACACTGCTCCAAACACTCCAAACACTCCTCCAAACACTCCAAGCACTCCAAAAACTACACCAAACACTCCAAACACTCCTCTAAACACTCCTCCAAACACACCAAACAATCCTCCATACACTCCAAACAGTGCAAGCACTCCATCACTCCAAACACTCCTCCAAACACTCCAAAAACTCCAAACACTCCAAACTCTCCAAAGACTAATTGAAACACTCCAAATACTCCTCCAAACCATCCTCCAAACACTCCTCCAAATACTCCTAACACTCCTCCAAACACTACTAACACTCCTCCAAACACTGCAAACACTCCAAACACTCCAAAGTCTACTCCAAACACTCCAAATACTCATCCAAACATTCCTCCAAACAGTCCTCCAAACACTCCTAACACTCCTCCAAATACTTCTAACACTCCTCCAAACACTGCAAACACTCCTCCAAACAGTCCAAACACTCCTCCAAACACTCCTCCAAACACTCCTCCAAACACTCCAAACACGACTCCAAACACTCCTCCAAACACTCCAAATATTCCAAATACTCCAAACACTCCAAACACTCCAAGCACCTCTCCAAACACTCCTCCAAACACTCCAAACATTCCAAAAACTCCAAATACTCCAAACGCAACTCCAAAAACTCCAAACACTCCAAACACTCCAAGCACTCCTCCAAACACTCCTCCAAACACTCCAAACACTCCTCCAAACACTCCAAACACTCCAAACACTCCAAACACTCCAAGCACTCCTCCAAACACTCCAAACACTCTTCCAAACACTCCAAACACTCCTCCAAACACTCCAAACGCTACTCCATACATACCAAACACTCCTGCAACCACTCCTCCAACCACTCCTCCAAACACTCCTCCAAACACTCCAAACATTCCAAACACTCCTCCAAACATTCCTCCAAAAACTCCTCCAAACACTCCTCCAAACACTCCTCCAAACATGCCAAACACACCTGCAAACACTCCAAACACTCCAAACACACCAAACACTCCTCCAAACACTCCAAACACTCCTTCAAACACTCCAAACACTCCTCCAAACACTCCAAACACCACTCCAAGCACTCCAAGCAGACCTCCAAACACTCCAAACACTCCAAACACTCCTGCAAACACTCCAAACACACCAAACACTCCTCCAAACACTCCAAACACTCCTCCAAACACTCCTCCAAGAACTCAAAACACTCCTCCAAACACTCCAAACACTCCTCCAAACACTATTCCAATAACTCCACACACTACTTCGAACACTCCAAACACTTCTCCAAACACTCCTCCAAATACTCCTCCAAACTCTCCAAACACTCCTCCAAACACTCCTCCAAACACTCCAAACACTCCAAACACTCCTCCAAACACACCTCCAAACACTCCTGCAAACACTCCTCCAAACACTCCAAACAATCCTCCAAACACCACTCCAAGCACTCCAAGCAGACCTCCAAACACCCCAAACACTCCAAACACTCCTGCAAACACTCCAAACACACCAAACACTCCTCCAAACACTCCAAACACTCCTCCAAACACTCCTCCAAACACTATTTCAAAAACTCCACACACTACTTCGAACACTCCAAACACTCCTCCAAACACTCCTCCAAACACTCCTCCAAACACTCCTCCAAACACTCCAAACACTCCTCCAAACACTCCAAACACTCCTCCAAACACTCCTCCAAACACTCCTCCAAACAATCCTCCAAACACTCCAAACACTCCTCCAAACACTCCTCCAAACACTCCAAACACTCCTCCAAACACTCCTCCAAACACTCCTCCAAACACTCCAAACACTCCTCCAAACACTCCTCGAAACACTCCACCAAACACTCCTCCAAACACACGAAACACTCCTGCAAACACTCCTCCAAACACTCCAAACAATCCTCCAAACACTCCAAACATTCCTCCAAACACAATTCCAAACACTCCAAACAGTCCTCCAAACACTCCTCCAAACACTCCTCCAAACACTACTCCAATCACTACTCCATACACTACTCCAAACACTACTCCATACATTCCAAACACTGCTGCAAACACTCTTCCAAACACTCCTCCAAACACTCCAAACATTCCAAACACTCCTCCAAACACTCCTCCAAACACTCCTCCAAACACTCCTCCATACACTACTCCAAACACTCCTCCAAACACTCCTCCTAACAATCCTCCAAGCACTCCAAACAGTCCTCCAAACACTCCTTCAAACACTCCAAACACGCCAAACACACCTGCAAACAGTCCAAACACTCCAAACACACCAAACACTCCTCCAAACACACCAAACATTCCTTCAAACACTCCAAACACTCCTCCAAACACTCCAAACACCACTCCAACCACCACTCCAAGCACTCCAAATAGACCTCCAAAAACTCCAAACATTCCAAACACTCCTCCAAACACTCCTGCAAACACTCCAAACACTTTTCCAAACACTCCAAACGCTCCTCCAAACACTCCTCCAAACACTCCAAACACCACTCCAAACACTCCTCGAAACACTCCTCCAAACCCTCCAAACATTCTTCCAAACACTTTTCCAGCACTCCACACACTACTTCGAACACTCCAAACACTCCTCCAAAAACTCTTCCAAACACTCCAAACACTCCTCCAAACACTCCTCCAAACACTCCTCCAATCACTCCTCCAAACACTCCAAACACTCCTCCAAACACTGCTCCAAACACTCCAAACAGTCCTCCAAACACTCCAAACACTCCTCCAAACACTCCTCCAAACACTACTCCAAACACTACTCCATACATTCAAAACACTCCTGCAAACACTCCAAACACTCCTCCAAACACTCCTCCAAACACTACTCCAAACACTCCTCCAAACTCTCCGCCTAACAATCCTCCAAACACTCCAAACACTCCTCCAAACACTCCTTCAAACACTCCAAACACGCCAAACACACCTGGAAACAGTCCAAACACTCCTTCAAACACTCCAAACACTCCTTCAAACACTCCAAACACTCCTCCACACCCTCCAAACACCACTCCAAACACCACTCCAAGCACTCCAAACAGACCTCCAAACACTCCAAACACTCCATACACTCCTGCAAACATTCCAAACACACCAAACACTCCTCCAAACACTCCAAACACTCCTCCAAACACTCCTCGAAACACTCCTCCAAACCCTCCAAACACTCCAAGCACTCCTCCAAACACTCCTCCAAACACTTCAAACACTCCAAACACTCCTCCAAACACTCCAAACACTCCAAGCACTACTCCAAACACTCCTCGAAACTCCCCACCAAACACTCCTCCAAACACACGAAACTCTCCTGCAAACACTCATCCAAACAATCCAAACAATCCTCCAAACACTCCAAACAATCCTCCAAACACTCCAAAAACTCCAAACACTCCTCCAAACACTATTCCAAACACTCCAAACAGCCCTCCAAACACTCCTCCAAACACTCCTCCAAACACTACTCCAAACACTACTCCATACATTCCAAACACTCCTGCAAACACTCCAAACACTCCTCCAAACACTCCTCCAAACACTCCAAATACTCCTCCAAACACTATTCCAAACAATCCAAACACTCCTCCAAACATGCCACCAAACACTCCAAACACTCCTCCAATCACTCCAAGCACTCCAAACACACCAGAACACTCCTCCAAACACCCCAAACACTCCAAACAGTCCAAACACTCCAGTCACTAGAAAGACTCCTCCAAACACTCGTCCAAACACTCCAAACACTGCAAACACTCTAAACACTCCAAACACTCCTCTAAACACTCCAAACACTGCTCCAAACACTCCAAACACTCCTCCAAACACTCCAAGCACTCCAAAAACTACTCCAAACACTCCAAACACTCCTCTAAACACTCCTCCAAACACACCAAACAATCCTTCATACACTCCAAACAGTGCAAGCACTCCATCACTCCAAACACTCCTCCAAACACTCCAAAAACTCCAAACACTCCAAACTCTCCAAAGACTAATTGAAACACTACAAATACTCCTCCAAACCATCCTCCAAACACTCCTCCAAATACTCCTAACACTCCTCCAAACACTACTAACACTCCTCCAAACACTGCAAACACTCCAAACACTCCAAAGTCTACTCCAAACACTCCAAATACTCCTCCAAACATTCCTCCAAACAGTCCTCCAAACACTCCTAACACTCCTCCAAATAGAGTCATAGAGTCATAGAGTTTTACAGCACAGAAAGAGGCCCATCGGCCCATCGTGTCTGCACCGCCCATCCATCCCTGTCCAGTCTAATCCCATTTTCCAGCATTTGGTCCATAGCCTTGTATGCAATGGCATTTCAAGTGCTCATCCAAATGCTTCTTGAATGTTGTGAGGGTTCCTGCCTCTACCACCCTTTCAGGCATTGAGTTCCACATTCCAACCACCCTCTGGGTGAAAAAGTTCCTCCTCAAATCCCCTCTAAATCTCCTGCCCCTTACCCTGAATCTATGCCCCCTTGTTATTGACCCCCCTACTAAGGGGAAAAGTTCCTCTTTGTCTACCCTATCTATGCCCCTCATCATTTTGTACACCTCAATCAGGTCCCCCCTCAGCCTTCTTTGCTCCAAGGAAAACAACCCCAGCCTGTCCAGCCTCTCTTCATAGCTGAGGCGCTCCATCCCAGGTAACATCCTGGTGAATCTTCTCTGCACCCTCTCCAAAGCAATCACATCCTTCCTATAGTGAGGCGACCAGAACTGCACACAGTACTCCAGCTGTGGCCTCACCAGCGTTTTGTACAGTTCCATCATAACCTCCCTGCTCTTATATTCTATGCCTCGGCTAATGAAGGCAAGTATCCCATATGCCTTTTTAACCACCTTATCTACCTGTTCCGCTGCCTTCAGGGATCTATGTACATGTACACCAAGGTCCCTCTGACCCTCTGTACTTCCTAGGGTCCTACCACTCATTGTGTATTCCCTTGCCTTATTTGTCCGTCCAAAATGCATCACCTCGCACTTTTCAGGGTTAAATTCCATTTGCCACTTTTCCGCCCATCTGACCAACCCGTTTATATCGTCCTGTAGCCTGAGGCTTTCCTCCTCACAATTTACCACCCCACCAATTTTCGTGTCATCTGCGAACTTACTGATCATACCTTTTACATTCTCATCCAAATCATTTATGTAGATCACAAACAACAAGGGACCCAGCACCGATCCCTGAGGTACCCCACTGGACACAGGCTTCCAGTCACAAAAGCAACCTTCGACCATCACACTCTGCCTCCTGCCACTCAGCCAGTTTAGGATCCAAAGCGCCAAGGCACCCTGGATCCCATGGGCTCTTACCTTCTTGACCAGTCTCCTATGCGGGACTTTGTCAAAAGCTTTACTGAAGTCCATGTAAACCACATCCACAGCATTTCCCTCATCCACCCCCCTAGTCACCCCCTCGAAAAATTCAATACTTCTAACACTCCTCCAAACACTGCAAACACTCCTCCAAACAGTCCAAACACTCCTCCAAACACTCCTCCAAACACTCCTCCAAACACTCCAAACACTACTCCAAACACTCCTCCAAACACTCCAAATATTCCAAATACTCCAAACACTCCAAGCACCTCTCCAAACACTCCTCCAAACACTCCAAACATTCCAAAAACTCCAAATACTCCAAACGCACCTCCAAAAACTCCAAACACTCCAAACACTCCAAGCACTCCTCCAAACACTCCTCCAAACACTCCAAACACTCCTCCAAACACTCCAGACACTGCTCCAAACACTCCAAACACTCCAAACACTCCAAGCACTCCTCCAAACACTCCAAACACTCTTCCAAATACTCCAAACACTCCTCCAAACACTCCAAACACTACTCCATACATACCAAACACTCCTGCAACCACTCCTCCAACCACTCCTCCAAACACTCCTCCAAACACTCCAAACATTCCAAACACTCCTCCAAACATTCCTCCAAAAACTCCTCCAAACACTCCTCCAAACACTACTACAAACACTCCTCGAAACACTCCTCCAAACAATCCTCCAAACACTCCAAACACTCCTCCAAATACTCCTTCAAACACTCCAAACACGCCAAACACACCTCCAAACACTCCAAACACTCCAAAAACTTAAAACACTCCTCCAAACACTCCAAAAACTCCTTCAAACACTCCAAACACTCCTCCAAACACTCCAAACTCCACTCCAAACACCACTCCAAGCACTCCAAAAAGACCTCCAAACACTCCAAACACTCCTCCAAACACTCCTGCAAACACTCCAAACACACCAGCACTCCTCCAAACACTCCAAACACTCCTCCAAACACTCCAAACACTCCTCCAAACACTCCAAACACTCCAAGCACGACTCCAAACACTCCTCGAAACACTCCACCAAACACTCCTCCAAACACACGAAACACTCCTGCAAACACTCCTCCAAACACTCCAAACAATCCTCCAAACACTCCAAACAATCCTCCAAAGACTCCAAACACTCCTCCAAACACTACTTCAAACACTACTCCATACATTCCAAACACTCCTGCAAACACTCCAAACACTCCTCCAAACACTCCAAACACTACTCCAAACACTCCTCCAAACACTCCTCCAAGCACTCCTCCAAACACTCCAAACACTCCTCCAAACACTATTCCAAACAATCCAAACACTCCTCCAAACATGCCTCCAAACACTCCAAAAACTCCTCCAAACACTCCTCCAAACACTATTCCAAACACTCCAAACAGTCCTCCAAACACTCCAAACACTCCTCCAAACAGTACTCGAAACACTACTCCAGACATTCAAAACACTCCTGCAAACACTCCAAACACTCCTCCAAACACTCCTCCAAACACTACTCCAAACACTCCTCCAAACACTCCGCCTAACAATCCTCCAAACACTCCAAACACTGCTCCAAACACTCCTTCAAACACTCCAAACACGCCAAACACACCTGGAAACAGTCCAAACACTCCTTCAAACACTCCAAACACTCCTTCAAACACTCCAAACACTCCTCCACACCCTCCAACCACCACTCCAAACACCACTCCAAGCACTCCAAACAGACCTCCAAACACTCCAAACACTCCTCCAAACACTCCTGCAAACACTCCAAACACACCAAACACTCCTCCAAACACTCCAAACACTCCTCCAAACACTCCTCCAAACACTCCTCGAAACACTCCTCCAAACCCTCCAAACACTCCAAACACTCCTCCAAACACTATTCCAAACACTCCACATACTACTTCGAACACTCCAAACACTCCTCCAAACACTCCTCCAAACTCTCCTCCAAACACTCCTCCAAACACTCCAAACACTCCTCCAAACACTCCAAACACTCCAAGCATGACTCCAAACACTCCTCGAAACACCCCACCAAACACTCCTCCAAACAAACGAAACACTCCTGCAAACACTCCTCCAAACAATCCAAACAATCCTCCAAACACTCCAAACAGTCCTCCAAACACTCCAAAAACTCCAAACACTCCTCCAAACACTATTCCAAACACTCCAAACAGTCCTCCAAACACCCCTCCAAAAACCCCTCCAAACACTCCTCCAAACACTACTCCAAACACTACTCCATACATTCCAAACACTCCTGCAAACACTCCAAACACTCCTCCAAACACTCCTCCAAGCACTCCTCCAAACACTCCAAACACTCCTCCAAACACTATTCCAAACACTCCAAACACTCCTCCAAACACTCCAAAAACTCCAAACAGTCCAAACACTCCAATCACTACTCCATACACTAGAAAGTCTCCTCCAAACACTCCAAACACTGTAAACACTCCAAACACTCCAAACACTCCTCTAAACACTCCAAACACTACTCCAAACACTCCAAACACTCCTCTAAACACTCCAAGCACTCCAAAAACTACTCCAAACACTCCTCTAAACACTCCTCCAAACACACCAATCAATCCTCCATACACTCCAAACAGTGCAAGCACTCCATCACTCCAAACACTCCTCCAAACACTCCAAAAACTCCAAACACTCCAAACTCTCCAAAGACTAATTGAAACACTCCAAATACTCCTCAAAACCATCCTCCAAACACTCCTCCAAATATTCCTAACACTCCTCCAAACACTACCAAAACTCCTCCGAACACTGCAAACATTCCAAACACTCCTCCAAACACTCCAAACTCTCCAAAGTCTACTCCAAGCACTCCAAATACTCCTCCAAACATTCCTCCAAACAGTCCTCCAAACACTCCTAACATTCCTCCAAATACTTCTAACACTCCTCCAAACACTGCAAACACTCCTCCAAACAGTCCAAACACTCCTCCAAACACTCCTCCAAACACTCCAAACACTACTCCAAACACTCCTCCAAACACTCCAAATATTCCAAATACTCCAAACACTCCAAACACTCCAAGCACCTCTCCAAACACTCCTCCAAACACTCCAAACTTTCCAAAAACTCCAAATACTCCAAACGCACCTCCAAAAACTCCAAACACTCCAAGCACTCAGAGTCACAGAAAGTCACAGAAACCCCACAGTGCAGATCGAGGCCATTTCGGCCCATCGAGCCTGCACCGACACATATCCCACCCGATCCCCGTAACCCCTACACCAACACATATCCCACCCTATCCCCGTAACCCCACGTATTTAATCCCCCTAACACTAAGGGTCAATTTATCATAGCCAATCAACCTAACTCGCACATCTTTGGACTGTGGGAGGAAACCGGAGCACCCGGAGGAAACCCACGCAAACACGGGGAGAATGTGCAAACTCCTCCAAACACACCTCCAAACACTCCAAACACTCCTCCAAACACTGCTCCAAACACTCCAAACACTCCAAGCACTCCTCCAAACACTCCTCCAAACACTCCAAACACTCCTCCAAACTCTCCAAACACTCTTCCAAACACTCCAAACACTCCTCCAAACACTCCAAACACTACTCCATACATACCAAACACTCCTGCAACCACTCCTCCAAACCACTCCTCCAAACACTCCTCCAAACATTCCAAACATTCCAAACACTCCTCCAAACATTCCTCCAAAAACT
Source organism: Somniosus microcephalus (assembly GCF_052327205.1). NCBI lineage: Eukaryota > Metazoa > Chordata > Chondrichthyes > Squaliformes > Somniosidae > Somniosus > Somniosus microcephalus. The sequence continues at coordinate 309,339,865 of NC_140987.1, forward strand.
CCTCCAAACACTCCTCCAAACACTACTACAAACACTCCTCGAAACACTCCTCCAAACAATGCTCCAAACACTCCAAACACTCCTCCAAATACTCCCTCAAACACTCCAAACACGCCAAACACACCTCCAAACACTCCAAACACTCCAAAAACATAAAACACTCCTCCAAACACTCCAGACACTCCTTCAAACACTCCAAACACTCCTCCAAACACTCCAAAGTGCACTCCAAACACCACTCCAAGCACTCCAAAAAGACCTCCAAACACTCCAAACACTCCTCCAAACACTCCTGCAAACACTCCAAACACTCCTCCAAACACTCCAAACACTCCAAGCACTACTCCAAACACTCCTCGAAACACTCCGCCAAACACTCCTCCAAACACACGAAACACTCCTGCAAACACTCCTCCAAACACTCCAAACAATCCTCCAAACACTCCAAACAATCCTCCAAAGACTCCAAACACTCCTCCAAACACTCCTCCAAACACTACTTCAAACACTGCTCCATACATTCCAAACACTCCTGCAAACACTCCAAACACTCCTCCAAACACTCCTCCAAACACTCCAAACACTATTCCAAACACTCCTGCAAGCACTCCTCCAAACACTCCAAACACTCCTCCAAACACTATTCCAAACAATCCAAACACTCCTCCAAATATGCCTGCAAACACTCCAAAAACTCCTCCAAACACTCCTCCAAACACTATTCCAAACACTCCAAACAGTCCTCCAAACACTCCAAACACTCCTCCAAACAGTACTCCAAAAACTACTCCATACATTCAAAACACTCCTGCAAACACTCCAAACACTCCTCCAAACACTCCTCCAAACACTCCTCCAAACACTCCGCCTAACAATCCTCCAAACACTCCAAACACTACTCCAAACACTCCTTCAAACACTCCAAACACGCCAAACACACCTGGAAACAGTCCAAACACTCCTTCAAACACTCCAAACACTCCTTCAAACACTCCAAACACTCCTCCACACCCTCCAACCACCACTCCAAACACCACTCCAAGCACTCCAAACAGACCTCCAAACACTCCAAACACTCCTCCAAACACTCCTGCAAACACTCCAAACACACCAAACACTCCTCCAAACACTCCAAACACTCCTCCAAACACTCCCACAAACACTCCTCGAAACACTCCACCAAACCCTCCAAACACTCCAAACACTCCTCCAAACACTATTCCAAACACTCCACATACTACTTCGAACACTCCAAACACTCCTCCAAACACTCCTCCAAACTCTCCTCCAAACACTCCTCCAAACACTCCAAACACTCCTCCAAACACTCCAAGCATGACTCCAAACACTCCTCGAAACACCCCACCAAACACTCCTCCAAACAAACGAAACACTCCTGCAAACACTCCTCCAAACAATCCAAACAATCCTCCAAACACTCCAAACAGTCCTCCAAACACTCCAAAAACTCGAAACACTCCTCCAAACACTATTCCAAACACTCCAAACAGTCCTCCAAACACCCCTCCAAAAACTCCTCCAAACACTCCTCCAAACACTACTCCAAACCACTACTCCATACATTCCAAACACTCCTGCAAACACTCCAAACACTCCTCCAAACACTCCTCCAAGCACTCCTCCAAACACTCCAAACACTCCTCCAAACACTATTCCAAACAATCCAAACACTCCTCCAAACATGCCTCCAAACACTCCAAACACTCCTCCAAACACTCCAAAAACTCCAAACAGGCCAAACACTCCAATCACTACTCCATACACTAGAAAGACTCCTCCAAACACACCTCCAAACACTCCAAACATTGTAAACACTCCAAACACTCCAAACACTCCTCTAAACACTCCAAACACTACTCCAAACACTCCAAACACTCCTCCAAACACACCAATCAATCCTCCATACACTCCAAACAGTGCAAGCACTCCATCACTCCAAACACTCCTCCAAACACTCCAAAAACACCAAACACTCCAAACTCTCCAAAGACTAATTGAAACACTCCAAATACTCCTCAAAACCATCCTCCAAACACTCCTCCAAATATTCCTAACTCTCCTCCAAACACTACTAAAACTCCTCCGAACACTGCAAACACTCCAAACACTCCTCCAAACACTCCAAACTCTCCAAAGTCTACTCCAAACACTCCAAATACTCCTCCAAACATTCCTCCAAACAGTCCTCCAAACACTCCTAACATTCCTCCAAATACTTCTAACACTCCTCCAAACACTGCAAACACTCCTCCAAACAGTCCAAACACTCCTCCAAACACTCCTCCAAACACTCCAAACACTACTCCAAACACTCCAAATATTCCAAATACTCCAAACACTCCAAACACTCCAAGCACCTCTCCAAACACTCCTCCAAACACTCCAAACATTCCAAAAACTCCAAATACTCCAAACGCACCTCCAAAAACTCCAAACACTCCAAGCACTCCTCCAAACACTCCTCCAAACACTCCAAACACTCCTCCAAACACTGCTCCAAACACTACAAACATTCCAAGCACTACTCCAAACACTCCAAGCACTCCTCCAAACACTCCTCCAAACTCTCCAAACACTCTTCCAAACACTCCAAACACTCCTCCAAACACTCCAAACACTACTCCATACATACCAAACACTCCTGCAACCACTCCTCCAACCACTCCTCCAAGCACTCCTCCAAACATTCCAAACATTCCAAACACTCCTCCAAACATTCCTCCAAAAACTCCTCCAAACACTCCTCCAAACACTACTACAAACACTCCTCGAAACACTCCTCCAAACAATGCTCCAAACACTCCAAACACTCCTCCAAATACTCCTTCAAACACTCCAAACACGCCAAACACACCTCCAAACACTCCAAACACTCCAAAAAATAAAACACTCCTCCAAACACTCCAGACACTCCTTCAAACACTCCAAACACTCCTCCAAACACTCCAAACTGCACTCCAAACACCACTCCAAGCACTCCAAAAAGACCTCCAAACACTCCAAACACTCCTCCAAACACTCCTGCAAACACTCCAAACACACCAGCACTCCTCCAAACACTCCAAACACTCCTCCAAACACTCCAAACACTCCTCCAAACACTCCAAACACTCCAAGCACTACTCCAAACACTCCTCGAAACACTCCGCCAAACACTCCTCCAAACACACGAAACACTCCTGCAAACACTCCTCCAAACACTCCAAACAATCCTCCAAACACTCCAAACAATCCTCCAAAGACTCCAAACACTCCTCCAAACACTCCTCCAAACACTACTTCAAACACTACTCCATACATTCCAAACACTCCTGCAAACACTCCAAACACTCCTCCAAACACTCCTCCAAACACTCCAAACACTATTCCAAACACTCCTGCAAGCACTCCTCCAAACACTCCAAACACTCCTCCAAACACTATTCCAAACAATCCAAACACTCCTCCAAATATGCCTGCAAACACTCCAAAAACTCCTCCAAACACTCCTTCAAACACTATTCCAAACACTCCAAACAGTCCTCCAAAAACTCCAAACACTCCTCCAAACAGTACTCCAAACACTACTCCATACATTCAAAACACTCCTGCAAACACTCCAAACACTCCTCCAAACAGTCCTCCAAACACTTCTCCAAACACTCCTCCAAACACTATTCCAAACACTCCAAACAGTCCTCCAAACACTCCAAACACTCCTCCAAACAGTACTCCAAACACTACTCCATACATTCAAAACACTCCTGCAAACACTCCAAACACTCCTCCAAACACTCCTCCAAACACTACTCCAAACACTCCTCCAAACACTCCGCCTAACAATCCTCCAAACACTCCAAACACTCCTCCAAACACTCCTTCAAACACTCCAAACAAGCCAAACATACCTGGAAGCAGTCCAAACACTCCTTCAAACACTCCAAACACTCCTTCAAACACTCCAAACACTCCTCCACACCCTCCAACCACCACTCCAAACACCACTCCAAGCACTCCAAACAGACCTCCAAACACTCCAAACACTCCTCCAAACACTCCTGCAAACACTCCAAACACACCAAACGCTCCTCCAAACACTCCAAACACTCCTCCAAACACTCCTCCAAACACTCCTCGAAACACTCCTCCAAACCCTCCAAACACTCCAAACACTCCTCCAAACACTATTCCAAACACTCCACATATTACTTCGAACACTCCAAACACTCCTCCAAACACTCCTCCAAACTCTCCTCCAAACACTCCTCCAAACACTCCAAACACTCCTCCAAACACTCCAAACACTCCAAGCACGACTCCAAACACTCCTCGAAACACCCCACCAAACACTCCTCCAAACAAACGAAACACTCCTGCAAACACTCCTCCAAACAATCCAAACAATCCTCCAAACACTCCAAACAATCCTCCAAACACTCCAAAAACTCCAAACACTCCTCCAAACACTATTCCAAACACTCCAAACAGTCCTCCAAACACTCCTCCAAAAACTCCTCCAAACAGTCCTCCAAACACTACTCCAAACACTACTCCATACATTCCAAACACTCCTGCAAACACTCCAAACACTCCTCCAAACACTCCTCCAAGCACTCCTCCAAACACTCCAAAAACTCCTCCAAACACTATTCCAAACAATCCAAACACTCCTCCAAACATGCCTCCAAACACTCCAAACACTCCAAAGACTAATTGAAACACTCCAAATACTCCTCAAAACCATCCTCCAAACATTCCTCCAAATATTCCTAACACTCCTCCAAACACTACTAAAACTCCTCCGAACACTGCAAACACTCCAAACACTCCTCCAAAGACTCCAAACTCTCCAAAGTCTACTCCAAACACTCCAAATACTCCTCCAAACATTCCTCCAAACAGTCCTCCAAACACTCCTAATACTCCTCCAAATACTTCTAACACTCCTCCAAACACTGCAAACACTCCTCCAAACAGTCCAAACACTCCTCCAAGCACTCCTCCAAACACTCCAAACACTACTCCAAACACTCCTCCAAACACTCCAAATATTCCAAATACTCCAAACACTCCAAACACTCCAAGCACCTCTCCAAACACTCCTCCAAACACTCCAAACATTCCAAAAACTCCAAATATTCCAAACGCACCTCCAAAAACTCCAAACACTCCAAGCACTCCTCCAAACACTCCTCCAAACATTCCTCCAAACACTGCTCCAAACACTCCAAACACTCCAAGCACTCCTCCAAACACTCCTCCAAACACTCCAAACACTCCTCCAAACTCTCCAAACACTCTTCCAAACACTCCAAACACTCCTCCAAACACTCCAAACACTACTCCATACATACCAAACACTCCTGCAACCACTCCTCTAACCACTCCTCCAAACACTCCTCCAAACATTCCAAACATTCCAAACACTCCTCCAAACATTCCTCCAAAAGCTCCTCCAAACACTCCTCCAAACACTACTACAAACACTCCTCGAAACACTCCTCCAAACAATGCTCCAAACACTCCAAACACTCCTCCAAATACTCCTTCAAACACTCCAAACACGCCAAACACACCTCCAAACACTCCAAACACTCCAAAAACATAAAACACTCCTCCAAACACTCCAAACACTCCTTCAAACACTCCAAACACTCCTCCAAACACTCCAAACTGCACTCCAATCACCACACCAAGCACTCCAAAAAGACCTCCAAACACTCCAAACATTCCTCCAAACACTCCTGCAAACACTCCAAACACACCAGCACTCCTGCAAACACTCCAAACACTCCTCCAAACACTCCAAACACTCCTCCAAACACTCCAAACACGCCAAGCACTACTCCAAACACTCCTCGAAACACTCCACCAAACACTCCTCCAAACAGACAAAACACTCCTGCAAACACTCCTCCAAACACTCCAAACAATCCTCCAAACACTCCAAACAATCCTCCAAAGACTCCAAACACTCCTCCAAACACTCCTCCAAACACTACTTCAAACACTACTCCATACATTCCAAACACTCCTGCAAACACTCCAAACACTCCTCCAAACACTCCTCCAAACACTCCAAACACTACTCCAAACACTCCTCCAAGCACTCCTCCAAACACTCCAAACACTCCTCCAAACACTATTCCAAACAATCCAAACACTCCTCCAAACATGCCTGCAAACACTCCAAAAACTCCTCCAAACACTCCTCCAAACACTATTCCAAACACTCCAAACTGTCCTCCAAACACTCCAAACACTCCTCCAAACACTCCTCCAAACACTACTCCATACATTCAAAACACTCCTGCAAACACTCCAAACACTCCTCCAAACACTCCTCCAAACACTACTCCAAACACTCCTCCAAACACTCCGCCTAACAATCCTCCAAACACTCCTCCAAACACTCCTTCAAACACTCCAAACACGCCAAACACACCTGGAAACAGTCCAAACACTCCTTCAAACATTCCAAACACTCCTTCAAACACTCCAAACACTCCTCCACACCCTCCAAACACCACTCCAAACACCACTCCAAGCACTCCAAACAGACCTCCAAACACTCCAAACACTCCTCCAAACACTCCTGCAAACACTCCAAACACACCAAACACTCCTCCAAACACTCCAAACACTCCTCCAAACACTCCTCGAAACATTCCTCCAAACCCTCCAAACACTCCTCCGAACACTATTCCAAACACTCCACATACTACTTCGAACACTCCAAACACTCCTCCAAACACTCCTCCAAACACTCCTCCAAACACTCAAAACACTCCTCCAAACACTCCAAACACTCCAAGCACTACTCCAAACACTCCTCGAAACACCCCACCAAACACTCCTCCAAACACACGAAACACTCCTGCAAACACTCCTCCAAACAATCCAAACAATCCTCCAAACACTCCAAACAATCCTCCAAACACTCCAAAAACTCCAAACACTCCTCCAAACACTATTCCAAACACTCCTCCAAACACTCCACCAAACACTACTCCATACATTCCAAACACTCCTGCAAACACTCCAAACACTCCTCCAAACACTCCTCCAAGCACTCCTCCAAACACTCCAAACACTCCTCCAAACACTATTCCAAACAATCCAAACACTCCTCCAAACATGCCTCCAAACACTCCTCCAAACACTCCAAACACTGCAAACACTCTAAACACTCCAAACACTCCAAACACTCCTCTAAACACTCCAAACACTAATCCAAACACTCCAAACACTCCTCCAAACACTCCAAGCACTCCAAAAACTGCTCCAAACACTCCAAACACTCCTCTAAACACTCCTCCAAACACACCAAACAATCCTCCATACACTCCAAACAGTGCAAGCACTCCATCACTCCAAACACTCCTCCAAAAACTCCAAACACTCCAAACTCTCCAAAGACTAATTGAAACACTCCAAATACTCCTCCAAACCATCCTCCAAACACTCCTCCAAATACTCCTAACACTCCTCCAAACACTACTGACACTCCTCCAAACACTGCAAACACTCCAAACACTCCTCCAAACACTCCAAACTCTCCAAAGTCTACTCCAAACACTCCAAATACTCCTCCAAACATTCCTCCAAATAGTCCTCCAAACACTCCTAACACTCCTCCAAATACTTCTAACACTCCTCCAAACACTGCAAACACTCCTCCAAACATTCCAAACACTCCTCCAAACACTCCTCCAAACACTCCTTCAAACACTCCAAACACTACTCCAAACACTCCTCCAAACACTCCAAATATTCCAAATACTCCAAACACTCCAAACACTCCAAGCACCTCTCCAAACACTCCTCCAAACACTCCAAATACTCCAAACGCACCTCCAAAACTCCAAACACTCCAAACACTCCAAGCACTCCTCCAAACATTCCTCCAAACACTCCAAACACTCCTCCAAACACTCCAAACACTGCTCCAAACACTCCAAACACTCCAAGCACTCCTCCAAACACTCCTCCAAACACTCCAAACACTCCTCCAAACACTCCAAACACTCTTCCAAACACTCCAAACACTCCTCCAAACACTCCAAACACTACTCCATACATACCAAACACTCCTGCAACCACTCCTCCAACCACTCCTCCAAACACTCCTCCAAACACTCCAAACATTCCAAACACTCCTCCAAACATTCCTCCAAAAACTCCTCCAAACACTCCTCCAAACACTACTACAAACACTCCTCGAAACACTCCTCCAAACAATCCTCCAAACACTCCAAACACTCCTCCAAATACTCCTTCAAACACTCCAAACACACCAAACACACCTCCAAACACTCCAAAAACATAAAACACTCCTCCAAACATTCCAAAAACTCCTTCAAACACTCCAAACACTCCTCCAAACACTCCAAACTCCACTCCAAACACCACTCCAAGCACTCCAAAAAGACCTCCAAACACTCCAAACACTCCTGCAAACACTCCAAACACACCAGCACTCCTCCAAACACTCCAAACACTCCTCCAAACACTCCAAACACTCCTCCAAACACTCCAAGCACTACCCCAAACACTCCTCGAAACACTCCACCAAACAGTCCTCCAAACACACGAAACACTCCTGCAAACACTCCTCCAAACACTCCAAACAATCCTCCAAACACTCCAAACAATCCTCCAAAGACTCCAAACACTCCTCCAAACACTCCTCCAAACACTACTTCAAACACTACTCCATACATTCCAAACACTCCTGCAAACACTCCAAACACTCCTCCAAACACTCCAAACACTACTCCAAACACTCCTCCAAACACTCCTCCAAGCACTCCTCCAAACACTCCAAACACTCCTCCAAACACTTTTCCAAACAATCCAAACACTCCTCCAAACATGCCTCCAAACACTCCAAAAACTACTCCAAACACTCCTCCAAACACTATTCCAAACACTCCAAACACTCCTCCAAACACTCCTCCAAACACTACTCCAAACACTACTCCATACATTCCAAATACTGCTCCAAACACTCCAAACACTCCTCCAAACACTCCTCCAAACACTCCAAACACTCCAAACACTCCTCCAAACACTCCAAACACACCTCCAAACACTACTCCAAACAGTACTCCAAACACTACTCCATACATTCCAAACATTGCTGCAAACACTCCTCCAAACACTCCTCCAAACACTACTCCAAACATTCCTCCAAACACTCTGCCTAACAATCCTCCAAACACTCCTGCAAAACACTCCAAACACTCCAAACACTCCTCCAAACAATCCTCCAAACACGCCAAACACACCTGCAAGCACTCCAAACACTCCAAACACACCAAACACTCCTCCAAACACTCCAAACACTCCTTCAAACACTCCAAACTCTCCTCCAAACACTCCAAACACCACTCCAAGCACTCCAAACAGACCTCCAAACACTCCAAACACTCCAAACACTCCTGCAAACACTCCAAACACTCCAAACACTCCTCCAAACACTCCAAACACTCCTCCAAACACTCCTAACACTCCTCCAAACACTCCAAACACTCCAAATACTACTCCAAACACTCCTCGAAACACTCCTCCAAACACTCCACACACTACTTCGAACACTCCAAACACTCCTCCAAACACTCCAAACACTCCAAATACTACTCCAAACACTCCTCCAAACACTCCACACACTACTTCGAACACTCCAAACACTCCTCCAAACACTCCTCCAAACACTCCAAACGCGCCTCCAAACACTCCTCCAAACACTCCTCCAAACACTCCTCCAAACACTCCTCCAAACATTCCAAACACTCCTCCAAACACTCCAAACACTCTAAGCACTACTCCAAACACTCCTCGAAACACTCCACCAAACACTCCTCCAAACACACGAAACACTCCTGCAAACACTCCTCCAAACACTCCAAACAATCCTCCAAACACTCCTCCAAACACTATTCCAAACACTCCAAACAGTCCTCCAAACACTCCTCCAAACACTGCTCCAAACACTACTCCATACATTCCAAACACTCCTCCAAACACTCCTCCAAGCACTCCTCCAAACACGCCAAACACTCCTCCAAACACTATTCCAAACAATCCAAACACTCCTCCAAACATGCCTCCAAACACTCCAAAAGCTCCTCCAAACACTCCAAACACTCCTCCAAGCACTCCTCCAAACACTCCAAACACTCCTCCAAACACTATTCCAAAAACTCCAAACACTCCTCCAAATACTCCAAACACTCCTCCAAACACTACTCCAAACACTACTCCATACATTCCAGCACTGCTGCAAACACTCCTCCAAACACTCCAAACACTCCTCCAAACACTCCTCCAAACACTCCTCCAAACACTCCGCCTAACAATCCTCCAAACACTCCTCCAAACACTCCTCCAAACACTCCAAACACTCCTGCAAACACTCCAAACACCCCAAACACTCCTCCAAACACTCCAAACACTCCTCCAAACACTCCTAACACTCCTCCAAACACTCCAAACACTCCAAATACTACTCCAAACACTCCTCGAAACACTCCTCCAAACACTCCACACACTACTTCGAACACTCCAAACACTCCTCCAAGCACTCCAAACACTCCAAATACTACTCCAAACACTCCTCCAAACACTCCACACACTACTTCGAACACTCCAAACACTCCTCCAAACACTCCTCCAAACACTCCAAACACGCCTCCAAACACTCCTCCAAACACTCCTCCAAACACTCCTCCAAACACTCCAAACACTCCTCCAAACACTCCAAACACTCCTCCAAACACTCCAAACACTCTAAGCACTACTCCAAACACTCCTCGAAACACTCCACCAAACACTCCTCCAAACAAACGAAACACTCCTGCAAACACTCCTCCAAACACTCCAAACAATCCTCCAAACAATCCTCCAAACACTATTCCAAACACTCCAAACAGTCCTCCAAACACTCCTCCAAACACTGCTCCAAACACTACTCCATACATTCCAAACACTCCTGCAAACACTCCAAACACTCCTCCAAACACTCCTCCAAGCACTCCTCCAAACACGCCAAACACTCCTCCAAACACTATTCCAAACAATCCAAACACTCCTCCAAACATGCCTCCAAACACTCCAAAAGCTCCTCCAAACACTCCAAACACTCCTCCAAGCACTCCTCCAAACACTCCAAACACTCCTCCAAACACTATTCCAAAAACTCCAAACACTCCTCCAAATACTCCAAACACTCCTCCAAACACTACTCCAAACAGTACTCCATACATTCCAGCACTGCTGCAAACACTCCTCCAAACACTCCTCCAAACACTCCTCCAAACACTCCTCCAAACACTCCGCCTAACAATCCTCCAAACACTCCTCCAAACACTCCTCCAAACACGCCAAACGCTCCTCCAAACACGCCAAACACACCTAACACTCCAAACACACCAAACAATCCTCCAAACACGCCAAACACACCTGCAAGCACTCCAAACACTCCAAACACACCAAACACTCCTCCAAACACACGAAACACTCCTGCAAACACTCCTCCAAACACTCCTCAAAACTATCCTCCAAACACTCCAAACACTCCTCCAAACACTATTCCAGCACTCCAAACAGTTCTCCAAACACTCCTCCAAACACTACTCCAATCACTACTCCATACATTCCAAACACTCCTGCAAACACTCCAAACACTCCTCCAAGCACTCCTCCAAACACGCCAAACACTCCTCCAAACACTATTCCAAACAATCCAAACACTCCTCCAAACACTCCAAAAACTCCTCCAAACACTCCAAACACTCCTCCAAGCACTCCTCCAAACACTCCAAACACTCCTCCAAACACTATTCCAAACACTCCAAACACTCCTCCAAACACTCCAAACTCCACTCCAAACACCACTCCAACACTCCAAAAAGACCTCCAAACACTCCAAACACTCCTCCAAACACTCCTGCAAACACTCCAAACACACCAGCACTCCTCCAAACACTCCAAACACTCCTCCAAACACTCCAAACACTCCTCCAAACACTCCAAACACTCCAAGCACGACTCCAAACACTCCTTGAAACACTCCACCAAACACTCCTCCAAACACACGAAACACTCCAGCAAACACTCCTCCAAACACTCCAAACAATCCTCCAAACACTCCAAACAATCCTCCAAAGACTCCAAACACTCCTCCAAACTCTCCTCCAAACACTACTTCAAACACTACTCCATACATTCCAAACACTCCTGCAAACACTCCAAACACTCCTCCAAACACTCCTCCAAACACTCCAAACACTACTCCAAACACTCCTCCAAGCACTCCTCCAAACACTCCAAACACTCCTCCAAACAATATTCCAAACAATCCAAACACTCCTCCAAACATGCCTCCAAACACTCCAAAAACTCCTCCAAACACTCCTCCAAACACTATTCCAAACACTCCAAACAGTCCTCCAAACACTCCAAACACTCCTCCAAACACTCCTCCAAACTCTACTCCAAACACTACTCCATACATTCAAAACACTCCTGCAAACACTCCAAACACTCCTCCAAACACTCCTCCAAACACTACTCCAAACACTCCTCCAAACACTCCGCCTAACAATCCTCCAAACACTCCAAACACTCCAAACACACCTGGAAACAGTCCAAACACTCCTTCAAACACTCCAAACACTCCTGCAACCACTCCAAACACACCAAACACTCCTCCAAACACTCCAAACACTCCTCCAAACACTCCTCGAAACACTCCTCCAAACCCTCCAAACACTCCAAACACTCCTCCAAACATTATTCCAAACACTCCACATACTACTTCGAACACTCCAAACACTCCTCCAAACACTGCTCCAAACACTCCGCCAAACACTCCTCCAAACACTACTACAACCACTCCTCGAAACACTCCACCAAACACTCCTCCAAACACACGAAACATTCCTGCAAACACTCCTCCAAACACTCCAAACAATCCTCCAAACACTACTCCATACATTCCAAACACTCCGGCAAACACTCCAAACACTCCTCCAAACACTCCTCCAAACACGCCAAACACTACTCCAAACACGCCTCCAAACACTCCTCCAAGCACTCCTCCAAACACTCCTCCAAACACTATTCCAAACAATCCAAACACTCCTCCAAACATGCCTCCAAACACTCCAAAAACTCCTCCAAACACTCCTCCAAACACTATTCCAAAAACTACTCCATACATTCCAAACACTGCTGCAAACACTCCAAACACTCCTCCAAACACTCCTCCAAACACTACTCCAAACACTCCTCCAAACACTCCAAACACTCCTCCAAACACTCCTCCAAACACTCCTCCAAACACTCCGCCTAACAATCCTCCAAACACTCCTCCAAACACTCCAAACACTCCTCCAAACACGCCAAACACACCTGCAAACAGTCCAAACACTCCAAATACACCAAACACTCCTGCAAACACTCCAAACACTCCTTCAAACACTCCAAACACTCCTCCAAACACTCCAAACACCACTCCAAACACCACTCCAAGCACTCCAAACAGACCTCCAAACACTCCAAACACTCCTGCAAACACTCCAAACACACCAAACACTCCTCCATACACTCCAAACACTCCTCCAAACACTACTCCAAACACTCCAAACACTACTCCAAACACTCCTCTAAACACTTCTCCAAACCCTCCAAACACTCCTCCAAACACTATTCCAAACACTCCACACACTACTTCGAAAACTCCAATTACTCCTCCAAACACTCCTCCAAACACTCCTCCAAACACTCCAAACACTCCTCCAAACACTCCTCCAAACACTCCTCCAAACACTCCAAACACTCCTCCAAACACTCCTCCAAACACTCCAAACACTCCAAGCACTACTCCAAACACTCCTCGAAACACTCCACCAAACACTCCTCCAAACATACGAAACAGTCCTGCAAACACTCCTCCAAACAATCCTCCAAACACCCCAAACAATCCTCCAAACACTCCAAAAACTCCAAACACTCCTCCAAACACTATTCCAAACACTCCAAACAGTCCTCCAAACAGTCCTCCAAACACTCCTCCAAACACTACTCCAAACACTACTCCATACATTCCAAACACTCCTGCAAACACTCCAAACACTCCTCCAAACACTCCTCCAAGCACTCCTCCAAACACGCCAAACACTCCTCCAAACACTATTCCAAACAATCCAAACACTCCTCCAAACATGCCTCCAAACACTCCAAAAACTCCTCCAAACACTCCAAACACTCCTCCAAGCACTCCTCCAAACACTCCAAACACTCCTCCAAACACTATTCCAAACACTCCAAACACTCCAAACACTCCTCCAAACACTACTCCAAACACTACTCCATACATTCCAAACACTGCTGCAAACACTCCTCCAAACACTCCTCCAAACACTCCTCCAAACACTCCAAACATTCCAAACACTCCTCCAAACACTCCTCCAAACACTCCTCCAAACACTCCGCCTAACAATCCTCCAAACACTCCTCCAAACACTCCAAACACTCCAAACACTCCTCCAAACACTCCTCCAAACACGCCAAACACACATGCAAACACTCCAAACACTCCAAACACACCAAACACTCCTCCAAACACTCCAAACACTCCTTCAAACACTACAAACACTCCTCCAAACATTCCAAACACCACTCCAAAGACCACTCCAAGCACTCAAAACAGACCTCCAAACACTCCAAACACACCAAACACTCCTCCAAACACTCCAAACACTACTCCAAATACACCAAACACTCCTCCAAACACTCCAAGCACTCCAAACACTCCTCCAAACACTCCAAACACTACTCCAAATACACCAAACACTCCTCCAAATACTCCAAACACTCCAAACACTCCTCCAAACACTCCTCCAAACACTCCTCCAAACACTCCTCCCTACACTCCTCCAAACAATCCTCCAAACACTCCAAACGCTCCAAACGCTCCTCCAAACACTCCTCCAAACACTCCAGACACTCCTCCAAACACTCCTCCAAACACTCCTCCAAACACGCCAAACACTACTACAAACACGCCCCCAAACACTCCTCCAAGCACTCCTCCAAACACTCCAAACACTCCTCCAAACACTATTCCAAACACTGCTCCAAACATGCCTCCAAACACTCCAAAAACTCCTCTAAACACTCCTCCAAACACTATTCCAAACACTCCTCCAAACACTCCAAACACTCCTCCAAACACGACTCCAAAAACTACTCCATACATTCCAAACACTGCTGCAAACACTCCAAACACTCCTCCAAACACTCCTCCAAACACTCCAAACACTACTCCAAACACTTCTCCAAACACTCCAAACACTACTCCATACATTCCAAACACTGCAGCAAATACTCCTCCAAACACTCCTCCAAACACTCCAATCATTCCAAACTCTCCTCCAAACACTCCTCCAAACACTCCTCCAAACACTACTCCAAACACTCCTCCAAACACTCCACTTAACAATCCTCCAAACACTCCTTGAAATACTCCTCCAAACACTCCAAACACTCCAAACACTCCTCCAAACACGCCAAACAAACCTGCAAACACTCCAAACACTCCAAACACACCAAACACTCCTCCAAACACTCCAAACACTCCTTCAAACACTCCAAACACTCCTCCAAACACTCCAAACACCACTCCAAGCACTCCAAACAGACCTCCAAACACTCCAAACACTCCAAACACTCCTCCAAACACGCCAAACAAACCTGCAAACACTCCAAACACTCCAAACACACCAAACACTCCTCCAAACACTCCAAACACTCCTTCAAACACTCCAAACACTCCTCCAAACACTCCAAACACCACTCCAAGCACTCCAAACATTCCAAACACTCCTCCAAACACTCCTCCAAACACTCCTCCAAACCCTCCAAACACTCCAAACACTCCTCCAAACACTATTCCAAACACTCCACACACTACTTCGAAAACTCCAAATACTCCTCCAAACACTCCTCCAAACACTCCTCCAAACACTCCTCCAAACACTCCAAACACTCCTCCAAACACTCCTCCATACACTCCAAACACTCCAAGCACTACTCCAAACACTCCTCGAAACACTCCACCAAACACTCCTCCAAACATACGAAACACTCCTGCAAACACTCCTCCAAACAATCCTCCAAACACTCCAAACATTTCTCCAAACACTCCAAAAACTCCAAACACTCCTCCAAACACTATTCCAAACATTCCAAACAGTCCTCCAAACAGTCCTCCAAACACTCCTCTAAACACTACTCCAAACACTACTCCATACATTCCAAACACTCCTGCAAACACTCCAAACACTCCTCCAAACACTCCTCCAAGCACTCCTCCAAACACGCCAAACACTCCTCCAAACACTATTCCAAACAATCCAAACACTCCTCCAAACATGCCTCCAAACACTCCAAAAACTCCTCCAAACACTCCAAACACTCCTCCAAGCACTCCTCCAAACACTCCAAACACTCCTCCAAACACTCCTCCAGACACTCCTCCAAACACTCCTCCAAACACTCCTCCAAACACTCCACTCCTCCAAACACTCCTCCAAACACTCCTTCAAACACTCCAAACATTCCAAACACTCCTCCAAACACTCCTCCAAACACTACTCCAAACACTCCTCCAAGCACTCCTCCAAACACTCCTCCTAACAATCCTCCAAACACTCCAAACACTCCTCCAAACACTCCTTCAAACACTCCAAAAACGCCAAACACATGCAAACAGTCCAAACACTCCAAACACACCAAACACTCCTTCAAACACTCCAAACACTCCTTCAAACACTCCAAACACTCCACCAAACACACCAAACACCACTCCAAGCACTCCAAACAGACCTCCAAACACTCCTGCAAACACTCCAAACACACCAAACACTAATAAAAACACTCCAAACACTCCTCCAAACACTCCAAACTCTCCTCCAAACACTACAAACACTCCAAACACTACTCCAAACACTCCTCAAAACACTCCTCCAAACCCTCCAAACATTCTTCCAAACACTATTCCAAACACTCCACACACTACTTCGAACATTCCAAACACTCCTCCAAACACTGCTCCAAACACTACGCCAAACATTACTCCATACATTCAAAACACTCCTGCAAACACTCCAAACACTCCTCCAAACACTATTCCAAACAATCCAAACACTCCTCCAAACATGCCTCCAAACACTCCAAAAACTCCTCCAAGCACTATAAACACTCCTCCAAGCACTCCTCCAAACTCTCCAAACACTCCTCCAAACACTATTCCAAACACTCCAAACACTCCTCCAAACACTCCAAACACTCCTCCAAACACGACTCCAAAAACTACTCCATACATTCCAAACACCGCTGCAAACACTCCAAACACTCCTCCAAACACTCCAAACATTCCAAACACTCCTCCAAACACTCCTCCAAACATTCCTCCAAACACTACTCCAAACACTCCGCCTAACAATCCTTCAAACACTCCAAACACGCCAAACACACCTGCAAACACTCCAAACACTCCAAACACACCAAACACTCCTCCAAACACTCCAAACACTCCTTCAAACACTCCAAACACTCCTCCAAACACTCCAAACACTCCAAACACTACTCCAAACACTCCTCGAAACACTCCTCCAAACATTCCTCCAAACACTCCTCCAAACACTCCAAACACTCCTCCAAACACTCCTCCAAACACCCCTCCAAACACTACTCCAAACACTACCCCATACATTCCAAACACTCCTCCAAACATTCCTCCAAGCACTCCTCCAAACACTCCAAACACTATCCCAAACAATCCAAACACTCCTCCAAACATGCCTCCAAACACTCCAAAAACTCCTCCAAACACTCCTCCAAGCACTCCTCCAAACACTCCAAACGCTCCTCCAAACACTCCTCCAAGCACTATTCCAAACACTCCAAACACTCCTCGAAACACTCCTCGAAACACTACTCCAAACACTACTCCATACATTCCAAACAATGCTGCAAACACTCCTTCAAACACTCCTCCAAACACTCCAAACATTCCAAACACTCCTCCATACACTCCTCCATACACTCCTCCAAACACTACTCCAAACACTCCTCCAAACACTCCGCCTAACAATCCTCCAAACACTCCAAACACTCCTCCAAACACTCCTTCAAACACTCCAAACACGCCAAACACACCTGCAAACACTCCAAACACTCATTCAAACACTCCAAACACTCCTCCACACCCTCCAAACACCACTCCAAACACCACTCCATGCGCTCCAAACACTCCTCCAAACACTCCTCCAAACACTCCAAACACTCCAAACACTCCTCCAAACACTATTCCAAACACTCCACACACTACTTCGAACACTCCAAACACTCCTCCAAACACTCCTCCAAACACTCCTCCAAATATTCCTCCAAACACTCCAAACACTCCAAACACTCCTCCAAACACTCCAAACACTCCTCCAAACACTCCAAACACTCCAAGCACTACTCCAAACACTCCTCGAAACACTCCACCAAAAACTCCTCCAAACACACGTAACACTCCTGCAAACACTCCTCCAAACAATACAAACAATCCTCCAAACACTCCAAACAATCCTCCAAACACTCCAAAAACTCCAAACACTCCTCCAAACACTATTCCAAACAGTCCAAACAGTCCTCCAAACACTCCTTCAAACACTCCAAACATTCCAAACACTCCTCCAAACACTCCTCCAAACACTACTCCAAACACTCCTCCAAGCACTCCTCCAAACACTCCTCCTAACAATCCTCCAAACACTCCAAACACTCCTCCAAACACTCCTTCAAACACTCCAAAAACGCCAAACACATGCACAGTCCAAACACTCCAAAAACACCAAACACTCCTTCAAACACTCCAAACACTCCTCCAAACACACCAAACACCACTCCAAGCACTCCAAACAGACCTCCAAACACTCCTGCAAACACTCCAAACACACCAAACACTAATAAAAACACTCCAAACACTCCTCCAAACACTCCAAACTCTCCTCCAAACACTACAAACACTCCAAACACTACTCCAAACACTCCTCAAAACACTCCTCCAAACCCTCCAAACATTCTTCCAAACACTATTCCAAACACTCCACACACTACTTCGAACATTCCAAACACTCCTCCAAACACTGCTCCAAACACTCCTCCAAACACTCCTCCAAACACTCCAAACACTTCTCCAAACACTCCTCCAAACACTATTCCAAACACTCCAAACAGTCCTCCAAACACTCCAAACACTCCGCCAAACACTCCTCCAAACACTACGCCAAACACTACTCCATACATTCAAAACACTCCTGCAAACACTCCAAACACTCCTCCAAACACTCCTCCAAACACTATTCCAAACAATCCAAACACTCCTCCAAACATGCCTCCAAACACTCGAAAAACTCCTCCAAACACTATAAACACTCCTCCAAGCACTCCTCCAAACTCTCCAAACACTCCTCCAAACACTGTTCCAAACACTCCAAACACTCCTCCAAACACTCCAAACACTCCTCCAAACACTACTCCAAAAACTACTCCATACATTCCAAACACTCCTCCAAACACTCCTCCAAACACTCCAAACATTCCAAACACTCCTCCAAACACTCCTCCAAACATTCCTCCAAACACTACTCCAAACACTCCGCCTAACAATCCTTCAAACACTCCAAACACGCCAAACACACCTGCAAACACTCCAAACACTCCAAACAAACCAAACACTCCTCCAAACACTCCAAACACTCCTTCAAACACTCCAAACACTCCTCCAAACACTCCAAACACTCCTGCAAACACTCCTTCAAACACTCCAAACACTCCTCCAAACACTCCAAACACTCCAAACACTACTCCAAACACTCCTCGCAACACTCCTCCAAACATTCCTCCAAACACTCCTCCAAACACTCCAAACACTCCTCCAAACACTCCTCCAAACACTCCTCCAAACACTACTCCAAACACTACCCCATACATTCCAAACACTCCTGCAAACACTCCAAACACTCCTCCAAACATTCCTCCAAGCACTCCTCCAAACACTCCAAACACTCCTCCAAACACTATTCCAAACAATCCAAACACTCCTGCAAACATGCCTCCAAACACTCCAAAAACTCCTCCAAACACTCCTCCAAGCACTCCTCCAAACACTCCAAACACTCCTCCAAACACTCCTCCAAACTCTATTCCAAACACTCCAAACACTCCTCGAAACACTCCTCCAAACACTACTCCAAACACTACTCCATACATTCCAAACAATGCTGCAAACACTCCTCCAAACACTCCTCCAAACACTCCAAACATTCCAAACACTCCTCCATACACTCCTCCATACACACCTCCAAACACTACTCCAAACACTCCTCCAAACACGCCGCCTAACAATCCTCCAAACACTCCAAACACTCCTCCAAACACTCCTTCAAACACTCCAAACACGCCAAACACACCTGCAAACACTCCAAACACTCATTCAAACACTCCAAACACTCCTCCACACCCTCCAAACACCACTCCAAACACCACTCCATGCGCTCCAAACACTCCTCCAAACACTCCAAACACTCCTCCAAACACTCCAAACACTCCTCCAAACACTCCAAACACTACTCCAAACACTCCTCGAAACACTCCTCCAAACACTCCAAACACTCCAAACACTCCTCCAAACACTATTCCAAACACTCCACACACTACTTCGAACACTCCAAACACTCCTCCAAGCACTCCTCCAAACACTCCTCCAAACACTCCAAACACTCCAAACACTCCTCCAAACACTCCAAACACTCCTCCAAACACTCCAAACACTCCAAGCACTACTCCAAACACTCCTCGAAACACTCCACCAAAAACTCCTCCAAACACACGTAACACTCCTGCAAACACTCCTCCAAACAATCCAAACAATCCTCCAAACACTCCAAACAATCCTCCAAACACTCCAAAAACTCCAAACACTCCTCCAAACACTATTCCAAACAGTCCAAACAGTCCTCCAAACACTCCTCCAAACACTCCTCCAAACACTACTCCAAACACGACTCCATACATTCCAAACACTCCTGCAAACACTCCAAACACTCCTCCAAACACCCCTCCAAGCACTCCTCCAAACACTATTCCAAACAATCCAAACACTCCTCCAAACATGCCTCCAAACACTCCAAAAACTCCTCCAAACACTCCTCCAAACACTACTCCAAACACTACTCCATACATTCCAAACACTGCTGCAGACACTCCTCCAAACACTCCTCCAAACACTCCAAACATTCCAAACTCTCCTCGAAACACTCCTCCAAACACTCCTCCAAACACTACTCCAAATACTCCTCCAAACACTCTGCCTAACAATCCTCCAAACACTCCTCCAAACACTCCTCCAAACACGCCAAACACACCTGCAAACACTCCATACACTCCAAACACACCAAACACTCCTTCGAACACTCCAAACACTCCAAACACCACTCCAAACACCAGTCCAAGCACTCCAAACAGACGTCCAAACACTCCAAACACTCCTCCAAACACTCCTCCAAACACTCCTCCAAACACTCCTACAAACACTCCAAACACTACTCCAAACACTCCTCAAAACACTCCTCCAAACACTCCAAACACTCCTCCAAACACTATTCCAAAAACTCCACACCTTACTTCGAACCCTCCAAACACTCCTCCAAACACTCCTCCAAACACTCCTCCAAACACTCCTCCAAACACTCCTCCAAACATTCCTCCAAACACTCCTCCAAACACTCCTCCAAACACTCCTCCAAAAACGCCAAACACTCCAAACAATCCTCCAAACACTCCAAAAACTCCAAACACTCCTCCAAACACTATTCCAAACAGTCCAAACAGTCCTCCAAACACTCCTTCAAACACTCCAAACATTCCAAACACTCCTCCAAACACTCCTCCAAACACTACTCCAAACACTCCTCCAAGCACTCCTCCAAACACTCCTCCTAACAATCCTCCAAACACTCCAAACACTCCTCCAAACACTCCTTCAAACACTCCAAAAACGCCAAACACATGCACAGTCCAAACACTCCAAAAACACCAAACACTCCTTCAAACACTCCAAACACTCCTCCAAACACACCAAACACCACTCCAAGCACTCCAAACAGACCTCCAAACACTCCTGCAAACACTCCAAACACACCAAACACTAATAAAAACACTCCAAACACTCCTCCAAACACTCCAAACTCTCCTCCAAACACTACAAACACTCCAAACACTACTCCAAACACTCCTCAAAACACTCCTCCAAACCCTCCAAACATTCTTCCAAACACTATTCCAAACACTCCACACACTACTTCGAACATTCCAAACACTCCTCCAAACACTGCTCCAAACACTCCTCCAAACACTCCTCCAAACACTCCAAACACTTCTCCAAACACTCCTCCAAACACTATTCCAAACACTCCAAACAGTCCTCCAAACACTCCAAACACTCCGCCAAACACTCCTCCAAACACTACGCCAAACACTACTCCATACATTCAAAACACTCCTGCAAACACTCCAAACACTCCTCCAAACACTCCTCCAAACACTATTCCAAACAATCCAAACACTCCTCCAAACATGCCTCCAAACACTCGAAAAACTCCTCCAAACACTATAAACACTCCTCCAAGCACTCCTCCAAACTCTCCAAACACTCCTCCAAACACTGTTCCAAACACTCCAAACACTCCTCCAAACACTCCAAACACTCCTCCAAACACTACTCCAAAAACTACTCCATACATTCCAAACACTCCTCCAAACACTCCTCCAAACATTCCTCCAAACACTACTCCAAACACTCCGCCTAACAATCCTTCAAACACTCCAAACACGCCAAACACACCTGCAAACACTCCAAACACTCCAAACAAACCAAACACTCCTCCAAACACTCCAAACACTCCTTCAAACACTCCAAACACTCCTCCAAACACTCCAAACACTCCTGCAAACACTCCTTCAAACACTCCAAACACTCCTCCAAACACTCCAAACACTCCAAACACTACTCCAAACACTCCTCGCAACACTCCTCCAAACATTCCTCCAAACACTCCTCCAAACACTCCTCCAAACACTCCTCCAAACACTCCTCCAAACACTACTCCAAACACTACCCCATACATTCCAAACACTCCTGCAAACACTCCAAACACTCCTCCAAACATTCCTCCAAGCACTCCTCCAAACACTCCAAACACTCCTCCAAACACTATTCCAAACAATCCAAACACTCCTCCAAACATGCCTCCAAACACTCAAAAACTCCTCCAAACACTCCTCCAAGCACTCCTCCAAACACTCCAAAACTCCTCCAAACACTCCTCCAAACTCTATTCCAAACACTCCAAACACTCCTCGAAACACTCTCCAAACACTACTCCAAACACTACTCCATAGCATTCCAAACAATGCTGCAAACACTCCTCCAAACACTCCTCCAAACACTCCAAACATTCCAAACACTCCTCCATACACTCCTCCATACACACTCCAAACACTACTCCAAACACTCCTCCAAACACGCCGCCTAACAATCCTCCAAACACTCCAAACACTCCTCCAAACACTCCTTCAAACACTCCAAACACGCCAAACACACCTGCAAACACTCCAAACACTCATTCAAACACTCCAAACACTCCTCCACACCCTCCAAACACCACTCCAAACACCACTCCATGCGCTCCAAACACTCCTCCAAACACTCCAAACACTCCTCCAAACACTCCAAACACTCCTCCAAACACTCCAAACACTACTCCAAACACTCCTCGAACACTCCTCCAAACACTCCAAACACTCCAAACACTCCTCCAAACACTATTCCAAACACTCCACACACTACTTCGAACACTCCAAACACTCCTCCAAACACTCCTCCAAACACTCCTCCAAACACTCCAAACACTCCATACACTCCTCCAAAACACTCCAAACACTCTCCAAACACTCCAAACACTCCAAGCACTACTCCAAACACTCCTCGAAACACTCCACCAAAAACTCCTCCAAACACACGTAACACTCCTGCAAACACTCCTCCAAACAATCCAAACAATCCTCCAAACACTCCAAACAATCCTCCAAACACTCCAAAAACTCCAAACACTCCTCAAACACTATTCCAAACAGTCCAAACAGTCCTCCAAACACTCCTCCAAACACTCCTCCAAACACTACTCCAAACACGACTACCATACATTCCAAACACTCCTGCAAACACTCCAAACACTCCTCCAAACACCCCTCCAAGCACTCCTCCAAACACTATTCCAAACAATCCAAACACTCCTCCAAACATGCCTCCAAACACTCCAAAAACTCCTCCAAACACTCCTCCAAACACTACTCCAAACACTTACTCCATACATTCCAAACACTGCTGCAGACACTCTCCAAACACTCCTCCAAACACTCCAAACATTCCAAACTCTCCTCGAACACTCCTCCAAACACTCCTCCAAACACTACTCCAAATACTCCTCCAAACACTCTGCCTAACAATCCTCCAAACACTCCTCCAAACACTCCTCCAAACACGCCAAACACACCTGCAAACACTCCATACACTCCAAACACACCAAACACTCCTTCGAACACTCCAAACACTCCAAACACCACTCCAAACACCAGTCCAAGCACTCCAAACAGACGTCCAAACACTCCAAACACTCCTCCAAACACTCCTCCAAACACTCCTCCAAACACTCCTACAACACTCCAAACACTACTCCAAACACTCCTCAAAACACTCCTCCAAACACTCCAAACACTCCTCCAAACACTATTCCAAAAACTCCACACCTTACTTCGAACCCTCCAAACACTCCTCCAAACACTCCTCCAAACACTCCTCCAAACACTCCTCCAAACATTCCTCCAAACACTCCTCCAAACACTCCTCCAAACACTCCTCCAAAAACGCCAAACACTCCAAACACTCCTCCAAACACTCCTAACACTCCTCCAAACACTCCAAACACTCCAAGCACTACTCCAAACACTTCCTCGAAACACTCCAACAAACACTCCTCCAAACACACGAAACACTCCTGCAAACACTCCTCCAAACACTCCAAACAATCCTCCAAACACTACAAACAATCCTCCAAACACTCCAAAAACTCCAAACACTCCTCCAAACACTATTCCAAACACTCCAAACAGTCCTCCAAGCAGTCCTCCAAACACTCCTCCAAACACTCCTCCAAACACTACTCCAAACACTACTCCATACATTCCAAACACTCCTGCAAACACTCCAAACACTCCTCCAAACACTCCTCCAAGCACTCCTCCAAAACACGCAAAAACTCCTCCAAACACTATTCCAAACAATCCAAACACTCCTCCAAACATGCCTCCAAACACTCCAAAAACTCCTCCAAACACTCCAAACACTCCTCCAAGCACTCCTCCAAACACTCCAAACACGCCTCCAAACACTATTCCAAACACTCCAAACACTCCTCCAAACACTCCAAACATTCCTCCAAACACTACTCCAAACACTACTCCATACATTCCAAACACTACTCCACACATTCCAAACACTGCTTGCAAACACTCCTCCAAACACTCCTCCAAACATTCCAAACACTCCTCCAAACACTCCTCCAAACACTCCTCCAAACACTCCTCCAAACACTCCAAACTCTCCTGCAAACACTCCTCCAAACACGCCAAACACACCTGCAAACACTCCAAACACTCCAAACACACCAAACACTCCTCCAAACACTCCAAACACTCCTTCAAACACTCCAAACACTCCTCCAAACACTCCAAACACCACTCCAAGCACTCCAAACAGACCTCCAAACACTCCAAACACTCCTGCAAACACTCCAAACACACCAAACACTCCTCCAAACACTCCAAACACTCCTCCAAACACTCCTCCAAACACTCAAAACACTCCTCCAAACACTCCAAACACTCCTCCAAACACTCCTCCAAAAATTCCAAACACTCCTCCAAACACTCCTCCAAACACTCCAAACACTCCAAAAACTCCTCCAAACACTCCTCCAAACACTCCTCCAAACACTCCTCCAAACACTCCTTCAAACAATTCTCCATAGACTCCAAACACTCGAAACACTCCACCAAACATTCCTCCAAACACACGAAACACTCCTGCAAACACTCCTCCAAACACTCCAAACAATCCTCCAAACACTACAAACTATCCTCCAAACACTCCAAAAACTCCAAACACTCCTCCAAACACTATTCCAAACACT
>NC_140987.1:309366736-309401155 GCF_052327205.1 Somniosus microcephalus
CACTCCTCCAAACACTCCAAACACTCCTCCAAACACTCCAAACACACGAAACACTCCTGCAAACACTCCTCCAAACACTCCAAACAATCCTCCAAACAGTCCAAACACTCCTCCAAACACTCCAAACACTCCTCCAAACACTATTCCAAACACTCCAAACACTCCTCCAAACACTATTCCAAAAACTCCAAACACTCCTCCTAACATTCCTCCAAACACTCCAAACACTCCTCCAAACACTCCTCCAAACACTACTCCAAACACTACTCCCTACATTCCAAACACTCCTGCAAAAACTCCAAACACTCCTCCAAAAACTCCTCCAAACACTACTCCAAACACTCCTCCAAACACTCCTCCAAGCACTCCTAAAAACACTCCAAACACTCCAAAAACTCCTCCAAACATTCCTCCAAACATTCCAAACACTCCTCCAAACACTACTCCATACATTCCAAATACTCCTGCAAACACTCCAACCACTCCTCCAAACAGTCCTCCAATACACTCCAAACACTACTCCAAACACTCCTCCAAACACTCCTCCAAACACTCCAAACACTCCTCCAAACACTCCAAACACTCCGCCAAACAATCCTCCAAACACTCCAAACACTCCAAACACTCCTACAAACACTTCAAACACTCCAAACACTCCTGCAAACACTCCAAACACTCCTCCAACACTCCAAACACTCCTCCAAACACTCCTCCAAACACTCCTCCAAACAATCGAAACACTCCTCCAAACACTCCAAACACTCCTCCAAACACTCCAACCACTACTCCAAACACTCCTGCAAATACCCCTCCAAACACTCCAAACACTCCTCCAAGCACTCCAAGCACTCCAAACACACCAGAACACTCCTCCAAACACTCCAAACACTCCAATCACTACTCCATACACTAGAAAGACTCCACCAAACACTCCTCCAAACACTCCAAACACTCCATAGACTCCTCCAAACACTCCTCCAAACACTCCAAACTCTGCTCCAAACACTCCTCCAAGCACTCCAAAAACTACTCCAAACACACCAAACACTCCTCCATACACTCCAAACAGTGCAAACACTCCATCACTCCAAACACTCCTCCAAACACTCCAAAGACTCCAACACTCCAAACTCTCCAAAGACTAATCGAAACACTCCAAATACTCCTCCAAACCATTCTCCAAACAGTCCACCAAATACTCCTAACACTCCTCCAAACACTACTAACACTCCTCCAAACACTGCAAACACTCCTCCAAACGCTCCAAACACTCCTCCAAACACTCCTCTAAACACTCGAAAAACTACTCCAAACACTCCAAACACTCCTCCAAACACTCCAAACTCTCCAAAGACTACTCCAATCACTCCAAATACTCCTCCAAACACTCCTCCAAACACTCCTCCAAACACTCCTGCCAACACTCCACCAAACACTCCTCCAAAGACTCCAAACACACGAAACACTCCTGCAAACACTTCTCCAAACACTCCAAATAATCCTCCAAACACTCCAAACACTCCTCCAAACACTCCTCCAAACACTATTCCAAACACTCCAAACACTCCTCCAAACATTCCTCCAAACACTCCAAACACTCCTCCAAACAATCCAAGCACTCCAAACACACCAGAACACTCCTCCAAACACTCCAAACACTCCAAACACTCCAATCACTACTCCATACACTAGAAAGACTCCTCCAAACACTCCTCCAAACACTCCAAACACTCCAAAGGCTCCTCCAAACACGCCAAGCACTCCAAAATCTATTCAAAACACGCCTCTAAACACTCCTCCAAACACACCAAACACTCCTCCATACACTCCAAACAGTCCAAACACTCCATCACTCCAAACACTCCCCCAAACACTCCAAAATCTCCAACACTCCAAACTCTCCAAAGAATAATCGAAACACTCCAAATACTCCTCCAAACCATCCTCCAAACACTCCTACAAATACTCCTAACACTCCTCCAAACACTACTAACACTCCAATCACTACTCCATACACTAGAAAGACTCCTCCAAACACTCCTCCAAACACTCCAAACACTCTAAACACTCCAAACACTCCAAAGACTCCTCCAAACACTCCTCTAAACACTCCAAACACTACTCCAAACACTCCTCCAAGCACTCCAAAAACTACTCCAAACACTCCAAACACGCCTCTAAACACTCCTCCAAACACACCAAACACTCCTTCATACACTCCAAACAGTTGAAACACTCCATCACTCCAAACACTCCTCCAAACACCATTCCAAACACTCCAAACACTCCTCCAAACACTATTCCAAACACACCAAACACTCCTCCAAACACTCCAAACACTCCTTGAAACACTCCAAACACTCCTCCAAACACTCCAAACACCACTCCAAACATAACTCCAAGTACTCCAAACAGACCTCCAAAAACTCCAAACACTCCAAACACTCCTCCAAATACTCCAAACACTCCTGCAAACACTCCAAACACAAGAAACACTCCTCCAAACACTCCAAACACTCCTCCAAACACTCCAAACACTCCAAACACTCCAAACACTCCAAACAGTACTCCAAACACTCCTCGAAACACTCCTCCAAACCCTCCAAACACTCCAAGCACTCCTCCAAACACTATTCCATACACTCCACACACTCCTTAAAACACTCCACACATTACTTCGAACACTCCAAACACTCCTCCAAACACTCCACCAAACACTCCAAACACTCCTCCAAACACTCCAAACACACGAAACACTCCTGCAAACACTCCTCCAAACAGTCCTCCAAACACTCCAAACACTCCTCCAAACACTCCAAACACTCCTCCAAACAATCCTCCAAACACTCCTACAAACACTTCAAACACTCCAAACACTCCTCCAAACACTCCAAACACTCCTCCAACACTCCAAACACTCCTCCAAACATTCCTCCAAACACTCCTCCAAACAATCGAAACACTCCTCCAAACACTCCAAACACTCCTCCAAACACTCCAACCACTACTCCAAACACTCCTGCAAATACCCCTCCAAACACTCCAAACACACCTCCAAGCACTCCAAGCACTCCAAACACACCAGAACACTCCTCCAAACACTCCAAACACTCCAATCATTACTCCATACACTAGAAAGACTCCATCAAACACTCCTCCAAACACTCCAAACACTCCATAGACTCCTCCAAACACTCCAAACTCTGCTCCAAACACTCCTCCAAGCACTCCAAAAACTACTCCAAGCACTCCAAACACTCCTCTAAACACTCCTCCAAACACACCAAACACTCCTCCATACACTCCAAACAGTCCAAACACTCCATCACTCCAAACACTCCTCCAAACACTCCAAAGACTCCAGCACTCCAAACTCTCCAAAGACTAATCGAAACACTCCAAATACTCCTCCAAACCATTCTCCAAACAGTCCACCAAATACTCCTAACACTCCTCCAAACACTACTAACACTCCTCCAAACACTGCAAACACTCCTCCAAACGCTCCAAACACTCCTCCAAACACTCCTCCAAACACTCCTCTAAACACTCGAAAAACTACTCCAAACACTCCAAACACTCCTCCAAACACTCCAAACTCTCCAAAGACTACTCCAAACACGCCAAATACTCCTCCAAACACTCCTCCAAACACTCCTCCAAACACTCCTCCCAACACTCCACCAAACACTCCTTCAAAGACTCCAAACACACGAAACACTCCTGCAAACACTTCTCCAAACACTCCAAATAATCCTCCAAACACTCCAAACACTCCTCCAAACACTCCTCCAAACACTATTCCAAACACTCCAAACACTCCTCCAAACATTCCTCCAAACACTCCAAACACTCCTCCAAACAATCCAAGCACTCCAAACACACCAGAACACTCCTCCAAACACTCCAAACACTCCAAACACTCCAATCACTACTCCATACACTAGAAAGACTCCTCCAAACACTCCTCCAAACACTCCAAACACTCCAAAGACTCCTCCAAACACTCCTCTAAACACTCCAAACACTACTCCAAACACTCCTCCAAGCACTCCAAAAACTACTCCAAACACTCCAAACACGCCTCTAAACACTCCTCCAAACACACCAAACACTCCTCCATACACTCCAAACAGTTGAAACACTCCATCACTCCAAACACTCCTCCAAACACCATTCCAAACACTCCAAACACTCCTCCAAACACTATTCCAAACACACCAAACACTCCTCCAAACACTCCAAACACTCATTGAAACACTCCAAACACTCCTCCAAACACTCCAAACTCCACTCCAAACACAACTCCAAGCACTCCAAACAGACCTCCAAAAACTCCAAACACTCCAAACACTCCTCCAAATACTCCAAACACTCCTGCAAACACTCCAAACACAACAAACACTCCTCCAAACACTCCAAACACTCCTCCAAACACTCCAAACACTCCTCCAAACACTCCAAACAGTACTCCAAACACTCCTCGAAACACTCCTCCAAACCCTCCAAACACTCCAAGCACTCATCCAAACACTATTCCATACACTCCACACACTCCTTAAAACACTCCACACATTACTTCGAACACTCCAAACACTCCTCCAAACACTCCACCAAACACTCCTGCAAACATTCCAAAGACTCCTCCAAACACTCCTCCAAACACTCCTCCAAACACTACTCCAAACACTACTCCCTACATTCCAAACACTCCTGCAAAAACTCCAAACACTCCTCCAAAAACTCCTCCAAACACTACTCCAAACACTCCTCCAAACACTCCTCCAAGCACTCCTAAAAACACTCCAAACACTCCAAAAACTCCTCCAAGCATTCCTCCAAACATTCCAAACACTCCTCCAAACACTACTCCATACATTCCAAATACTCCTGCAAACACTCCAACCACTCCTCCAAACAGTCCTCCAATACACTCCAAACACTACTCCAAACACTCCTCCAAACACTCCTCCAAACACTCCAAACACTCCTCCAAACACTCCAAACACTCCGCCAAACAATCCTCCAAACACTCCAAACACTCCTACAAACACTTCAAACACTCCAAACACTCCTGCAAACACTCCAAACACTCCTCCAACACTCCAAACACTCCTCCAAACACTCCTCCAAACACTCCTCCAAACAATCGAAACACTCCTCCAAACACTCCAAACACTCCTCCAAACACTCCAACCACTACTCCAAACACTCCTGCAAATACCCCTCCAAACACTCCAAACACTCCTCCAAGCACTCCAAGCACTCCAAACACACCAGAACACTCCTCCAAACACTCCAAACACTCCAATCACTACTCCATACACTAGAAAGACTCCACCAAACACTCCTCCAAACACTCCAAACACTCCATAGACTCCTCCAAACACTCCTCCAAACACTCCAAACTCTGCTCCAAACACTCCTCCAAGCACTCCAAAAACTACTCCAAACACACCAAACACTCCTCCATACACTCCAAACAGTGCAAACACTCCATCACTCCAAACACTCCTCCAAACACTCCAAAGACTCCAACACTCCAAACTCTCCAAAGACTAATCGAAACACTCCAAATACTCCTCCAAACCATTCTCCAAACAGTCCACCAAATACTCCTAACACTCCTCCAAACACTACTAACACTCCTCCAAACACTGCAAACACTCCTCCAAACACTCCTCCAAACACTATTCCAAACACTCCAAACACTCCTCCAAACATTCCTCCAAACACTCCAAACACTCCTCCAAACAATCCAAGCACTCCAAACACACCAGAACACTCCTCCAAACACTCCAAACACTCCAAACACTCCAATCACTACTCCATACACTAGAAAGACTCCTCCAAACACTCCTCCAAACACTCCAAACACTCCAAAGGCTCCTCCAAACACGCCAAGCACTCCAAAATCTATTCAAAACACGCCTCTAAACACTCCTCCAAACACACCAAACACTCCTCCATACACTCCAAACAGTCCAAACACTCCATCACTCCAAACACTCCCCCAAACACTCCAAAATCTCCAACACTCCAAACTCTCCAAAGAATAATCGAAACACTCCAAATACTCCTCCAAACCATCCTCCAAACACTCCTACAAATACTCCTAACACTCCTCCAAACACTACTAACACTCCAATCACTACTCCATACACTAGAAAGACTCCTCCAAACACTCCTCCAAACACTCCAAACACTCTAAACACTCCAAACACTCCAAAGACTCCTCCAAACACTCCTCTAAACACTCCAAACACTACTCCAAACACTCCTCCAAGCACTCCAAAAACTACTCCAAACACTCCAAACACGCCTCTAAACACTCCTCCAAACACACCAAACACTCCTTCATACACTCCAAACAGTTGAAACACTCCATCACTCCAAACACTCCTCCAAACACCATTCCAAACACTCCAAACACTCCTCCAAACACTATTCCAAACACACCAAACACTCCTCCAAACACTCCTTGAAACACTCCAAACACTCCTCCAAACACTCCAAACACCACTCCAAACACAACTCCAAGCACTCCAAACAGAGCTCCAAAAACTCCTCCAAATACTCCAAACACTCCTGCAAACACTCCAAACACAACAAACACTCCTCCAAACACTCCAAACACTCCTCCAAACACTCCAAACACTCCTCCAAACCCTCCAAACACTCCAAGCACTCCTCCAAACACTATTCCATACACTCCACACACTCCTTAAAACACTCCACACATTACTTCGAACACTCCAAACACTCCTCCAAACACTCCACCAAACACTCCTGCAAACATTCCAAACACTCCTCCAAACACTCCAAACACTCCTCCAAACACTCCAAACACACGAAACACTCCTGCAAACACTCCTCCAAACACTCCAAACAATCCTCCAAACAGTCCAAACACTCCTCCAAACACTCCAAACACTCCTCCATACACTCCAAACAGTCCAAAAACTCCATCACTCCAAACACTCCTCCAAACACTCCAAAATCTCCAACACTCCAAACTCTCCAAAGAATAATCGAAACACTCCAAATACTCCTCCAAACCATCCTCCAAACACTCCTACAAATACTCCTAACACTCCTCCAAACACTACTAACACTCCAATCACTACTCCATACACTAGAAAGACTCCTCCAAACACTCCTCCAAACACTCTAAACACTCCAAACACTCCAAACACTCCAAAGACTCCTCCAAACACTCCTCTAAACACTCCAAACACTACTCCAAACACTCCTCCAAGCACTCCAAAAACTACTCCAAATACTCCAAACACGCCTCTAAACACTCCTCCAAACACACCAAACACTCCTCCATACACTCCAAACAGTTGAAACACTCCATCACTCCAAACACTCCTCCAAACACCATTCCAAACACTCCAAACACTCCTCCAAACACTATTCCAAACACACCAAACACTCCTCCAAACACTCCAAACACTCCTTGAAACACTCCAAACACTCCTCCAAACACTCCAAACACCACTCCAAACACAACTCCAAGCAGTCCAAACAGACCTCCAAAAACTCCAAACACTCCAAACACTCCTCCAAATACTCCAAACACTCCTGCAAACACTCAAAACACAACAAACACTCCTCCAAACACTCCAAACACTCCTCCAAACACTCCAAACACTCCTCCAAACAGTACTCCAAACACTCCTCGAAACACTCCTCCAAACCCTCCAAACACTCCAAGCACTCCTCCAAACACTATTCCATACACTCCACACACTCCTTAAAACACTCCACACATTACTTCGAACACTCCAAACACTCCTCCAAACACTCCTGCAAACATTCCAAACACTCCTCCAAACACTCCAAACACTCCTCCAAACACTCCAAACACACGAAACACTCCTGCAAACACTCCTCCAAACACTCCAAACAATCCTCCAAACAGTCCAAACACTCCTCCAAACACTCCAAACACTCCTCCAAACACTATTCCAAACACTCCAAACACTCCTCCAAACACTATTCCAAACACTCCAAACACTCCTCCTAACATTCCTCCAAACACTCCAAACACTCCTCCAAACACTCCTCCAAACACTACTCCAAACACTACTCCCTACATTCCAAACACTCCTGCAAAATCTCCAAACATTCCTCCAAAAACTCCTCCAAACACTACTCCAAACACTCCTCCAAACACTCCTCCAAGCACTCCTAAAAACACTCCAAACACTCCAAAAACTCCTCCAAACATTCCTCCAAACATTCCAAACACTCCTCCAAACACGACTCCAAACACTACTCCATACATTCCAAATACTCCTGCAAACACTCCAACCACTCCTCCAAACAGTCCTCCAATACACTCCAAACACTACTCCAAACACTGCTCCAAACACTCCTCCAAACACTCCAAACACTCCTCCAAACACTCCAAACACTCCTCCAAACAATCCTCCAAACACTCCAAACACTCCAAACACTCCTACAAACACTTCAAACACTCCAAACACTCCTCCAAACACTCCAAACACTCCTCCAACACTCCAAACACTCCTCCAAACACTCCTCCAAACACTCCTCCAAACAATCGAAACACTCCTCCAAACACTCCTCCAAACAATCGAAACACTCCTCCAAACACTCCTCCAAACACTCCAACCACTACTCCAAACACTCCTGCAAATACCCCTCCAAACACTCCAAACACTCCTCCAAGCACTCCAAGCACTCCAAACACACCAGAACACTCCTCCAAACACTCCAAACACTCCAATCACTACTCCATACACTAGAAAGACTCCACCAAACACTCCTCCAAACACTCCAAACACTCCATAGACTCCTCCAAACACTCCTCCAAACACTCCAAACTCTGCTCCAAACACTCCTCCAAGCACTCCAAAAACTACTCCAAGCACTCCAAACACTCCTCCAAACACACCAAACACTCCTCCATACACTCCAAACAGTCCAAACACTCCATCACTCCAAACACTCCTCCAAACACTCCAAAGACTCCTCCAAACACTCCAAACTCTGCTCCAAACACTCCTCCAAGCACTCCAAAAACTACTCCAAGCACTCCAAACACTCCTCCAAACACACCAAACACTCCTCCATACACTCCAAACAGTCCAAACACTCCATCACTCCAAACACTCCTCCAAACACTCCAAAGACTCCAACACTCCAAACTCTCCAAAGACTAATCGAAACACTCCAAATACTCCTCCAAACCATTCTCCAAACAGTCCACCAAATACTCCTAACACTCCTCCAAACACTACTAACACTCCTCCAAACACTGCAAACACTCCTCCAAACGCTCCAAACACTCCTCCAAACACTCCTCCAAACACTCGAAAAACTACTCCAAACACTCCTAACACTCCTCCAAACACTCCAAACTCTCCAAAGACTACTCCAAACACTCCAAATACTCCTCCAAACACTCCTCCAAACACTCCTCCAAACACTCCTCCCAACACTCCACCAAACACTCCTCCAAAGACTCCAAACACACACGAAACACTCCTGCAAACACTTCTCCAAACATTCCAAATAATCCTCCAAACACTCCAAACACTCCTCCAAACACTCCTCCAAACACTATTCCAAACACTCCAAACACTCCTCCAAACATTCCTCCAAACACTCCTCCAAACAATCCAAGCACTCCAAACACACCAGAACACTCCTCCAAACACTCCAAACACTCCAAACACTCCAATCACTACTCCATACACTAGAAAGACTCCTCCAAACACTCCTCCAAACACTCCAAACACTCCAAAGGCTCCTCCAAACACGCCAAGCACTCCAAAATCTATTCAAAACACGCCTCTAAACACTCCTCCAAACACACCAAACACTCCTCCATACACTCCAAACAGTCCAAACACTCCATCACTCCAAACACTCCTCCAAACACTCCAAAATCCTCCAACACTCCAAACTCTCCAAAGAATAATCAAACACTCCAAATACTCCTCCAAACCATCCTCCAAACACTCCTACAAATACTCCTAACACTCCTCCAAACACTACTAACACTCCAATCACTACTCCATACACTAGAAAGACTCCTCCAAACACTCCTCCAAACACTCCAAACACTCCAAACACTCCAAACACTCCAAACACTCCAAAGACTCCTCCAAACACTCCCTCTAAACACTCCAAACACTACTCCAAACACTCCTCCAAGCACTCCAAAAACTACTCCAAACACTCCAAACACGCCTCTAAACACTCCTCCAAACACACCAAACACTCCTCCATACACTCCAAACAGTTGAAACACTCCATCACTCCAAACACCTCCTCCAAACACGATTCCAAACACACCAAACACTCCTCCAAACACTCCAAACACTCCTTGAAACACTCCAAACACTCCTCCAAACACTCCAAACACGACTCCAAACACCCACTCCAAGCACTCCAAACAGATCTCCAAAAACTCCAAACACTCCAAACACTCCTCCAAATACTCCAAACACTCCTGCAAACACTCCAAACACAACAAACACTCCTCCAAACACTCCAAACACTCCTCCAAACACTCCAAACACTCCTCCAAACACACCAAACACTCCTCCATACACTCCAAACAGTCCAAACACTCCATCACTCCAAACACTCCTCCAAACACTCCAAAGACTCCAACACTCCAAACTCTCCAAAGACTAATCGAAACACTCCAAATACTCCTCCAAACCATTCTCCAAACAGTCCACCAAATACTCCTAACACTCCTCCAAACACTACTAACACTCCTCCAAACACTGCAAACACTCCTCCAAACGCTCCAAACACTCCTCCAAACACTCCTCCAAACACTCCTCCAAACACTCGAAAAACTACTCCAAACACTCCAAACACTCCTCCAAACACTCCAAACTCTCCAAAGACTACTCCAAACACTCCAAATACTCCTCCAAACACTCCTCCAAACACTCCTCCAAACACTCCTCCCAACACTCCACCAAACACTCCTCCAAAGACTCCAAACACACGAAAAACTCCTGCAAACACTTCTCCAAACACTCCAAATAATCCTCCAAACACTCCAAACACTCCTCCAAACACTCCTCCAAACACTATTCCAAACACTCCAAACACTCCTCCAAACATTCCTCCAAACACTCCAAACACTCCTCCAAACAATCCAAGCACTCCAAACACACCAGAACACTCCTCCAAACACTCCAAACACTCCAAACACTCCAATCACTACTCCATACACTAGAAAGACTCCTCCAAACACTCCTCCAAACACTCCAAACACTCCAAAGGCTCCTCCAAACACGCCAAGCACTCCAAAATCTATTCAAAACACGCCTCTAAACACTCCTCCAAACACACCAAACACTCCTCCATACACTCCAAACAGTCCAAACACTCCATCACTCCAAACACTCCTCCAAACACTCCAAAATCTCCAACACTCCAAACTCTCCAAAGAATAATCGAAACACTCCAAATACTCCTCCAAACCATCCTCCAAATACTCCTACAAATACTCCTAACACTCCTCCAAACACTACTAACACTCCAATCACTACTCCATACACTAGAAAGACTCATCCAAACACTCCTCCAAACACTCCAAACACTCTAAACACTCCAAACACTCCAAAGACTCCTCCAAACACTCCTCTAAACACTCCAAACACTACTCCAAACACTCCTCCAAGCACTCCAAAAACTACTCCAAACACTCCAAACACGCCTCGAAACACTCCTCCAAACACACCAAACACTCCTCCATACACTCCAAACAGTTGAAACACTCCATCACTCCAAACACTCCTCCAAACACCATTCCAAACACTCCAAACACTCCTCCAAACACTATTCCAAACACACCAAACACTCCTCCAAACACTCCAAACACTCCTTGAAACACTCCAAACACTCCTCCAAACACTCCAAACACCACTCCAAACACAACTCCAAGCACTCCAAACAGACCTCCAAAAACTCCAAACACTCCAAACACTCCTCCAAATACTCCAAACACTCCTGCAAACACTCCAAACACAACAAACACTCCTCCAAACACTCCAAACACTCCTCCAAACACTCCAAACACTCCTCCAAACACTCCAAACAGTACTCC
This sequence comes from Somniosus microcephalus, assembly GCF_052327205.1. Lineage (NCBI taxonomy): Eukaryota > Metazoa > Chordata > Chondrichthyes > Squaliformes > Somniosidae > Somniosus > Somniosus microcephalus. The sequence continues at coordinate 309,378,846 of NC_140987.1, forward strand.
AAACACTCCTCGAAACACTCCTCCAAACCCTCCAAACACTCCAAGCACTCCTCCAAACACTATTCCATACACTCCACACACTCCTTAAAACACTCCACACATTACTTCGAACACTCCAAACACTACTCCAAACACTCCACCAAACACTCCTGCAAACATTCCAAACACTCCTCCAAACACTCCAAACAATCCTCCAAACACTCCAAACACACGAAACACTCCTGCAAACACTCCTCCAAACACTCCAAACAATCCTCCAAACAGTCCAAACACTCCTCCAAACACTCCAAACACTCCTCCAAACACTATTCCAAACACTCCAAACACTCCTCCAAACACTACTCCAAACACTCCAAACACTCCTCCTAACATTCCTCTAAACACTTCTCCAAACACTCCTCCAAACACTACTCCAAACACTACTCCCTACATTCCAAACACTCCTGCAAAAACTCCAAACACTCCTCCAAAAACTCCTCCAAACACTACTCCAAACACTTCTACAAACACTCCTCCAAGCACTCGTAAAAACACTCCAAACACTCCAAAAACTCCTCCAAACATTCCTCCAAATACTCCAAACACTCCTCCAAACACGACTCCAAACACTACTCCATACATTCCAAATACTCCTGCAAACACTCAAACCACTCCTCCAAACAGTCCTCCAATACACTCCAAATACTACTCCAAACAATCCTCCAAACACTCCTCCAAACACTCCAAACACTCCTCCAAACACTCCAAACACTCCTCCAAACAATCCTCCAAACACTCCAAACACTCCAAACACTCCTACAAACACTTCAAACACTCCAAACACTCCTCAAAACACGCCAAACACTCCTCCAACACTCCAAACACTCCTCCAAACACTCCTCCAAACAATCGAAACACTCCTCCAAACACTCCAAACACTCCTCCAAACACTCCAACCACTACTCCAAACACTCCTGCAAATACCCCTCCAAATACTCCAAACACACCTCCAAGCACTCCAAGATCTCCAAACACACCAGAACACTCCTCCAAACACTCCAAACACTCCAATCATTACTCCATACACTAGAAAGACTCCACCAAACACTCCTCCAAACACTCCAAACACTCCATAGACTCCTCCAAACACTCCTCCAAACACTCCAAACTCTGCTCCAAACACTCCTCCAAGCACTCCAAAAACTACTCCAAGCACTCCAAACACTCCTCTAAACACTCCTCCAAACACACCAAACACTCCTCCATACACTCCAAACAGTCCAAACACTCCATCACTCCAAACACTCCTCCAAACACTCCAAAGACTCCAACACTCCAAACTCTCCAAAGACTAATCGAAACACTCCAAATACTCCTCCAAACCATTCTCCAAACAGTCCACCAAATACTCCTAACACTCCTCCAAACACCACTAACACTCCTCCAAACACTGCAAACACTCCTCCAAACGCTCCAAACACTCCTCCAAACACTCCTCCAAACACTCCTCTAAACACTCGAAAAACTACTCCAAACACTCCAAACACTCCTCCAAACACTCCAAACTCTCCAAAGACTACTCCAAACACTCCAAACACTCCTCCAAACACTCCTCCAAACACTCCTCCCAACACTCCACCAAACTCTCCTCCAAAGACTCCAAACACACGAAACACTCCTGCAAACACTTCTCCAAACACTCCAAATAATCCTCCAAACACTCCAAACACTCCTCCAAACACTCCTCCAAACACTATTCCAAACACTCCAAACAGTCCAAAAACTCCATCACTCCAAACACTCCTCCAAACACTCCAAAATCTCCAACACTCCAAACTCTCCAAAGAATAATCGAAACACTCCAAATACTCCTCCAAACCATCCTCCAAATACTCCTACAAATACTCCTAACACTCCTCCAAACACTACTAACACTCCAATCACTACTCCATACACTAGAAAGACTCCTCCAAACACTCCTCCAAACACTCCAAACACTCTAAACACTCCAAACACTCCAAACACTCCAAAGACTCCTCCAAACACTCCTCTAAACACTCCAAACACTACTCCAAACACTCCCCCAAGCACTCCAAAAACTACTCCAAACACTCCAAACACTCCTCCAAACACCATTTCAAACACTCCAAACACTCCTCCAAACACGATTCCAAACACACCAAACACTCCTCCAAACACTCCAAACACTCCTTGAAACACTCCAAACACTCCTCCAAACACTCCAAACACCACTCCAAACACCACTCCAAGCACTCCAAGCAGACCTACAAAAACTCCAAACACTCCAAACACTCCTCCAAATACTCCAAACACGACTCCAAACACTACTCCATACATTCCAAATACACCTGCAAACACTCCAACCACTCCTCCAAACAGTCCTCCAATACACTCCAAACACGACTCCAAACACTCCTCCAAACACTCCTCCAAACACTCCAAACACTCCTCCAAACACTCCAAACACTCCTCCAAACAATCCTCCAAACACTCCAAACACTCCAAACACTCCTACAAACACTTCAAACACTCCAAACACTCCTCCAAACACTCCAAACACTCCTCCAACACTCTAAACACTCCTCCAAACACTCCTCCAAACACTCCTCCAAACAATCGAAACACTCCTCCAAACACTCCAAACACTCCTCCAAACACTCCAACCACTACTCCAAACACTCCTGCAAATACCTCTCCAAACACTCCAAACACTCCTCCAAGCACTCCAAGCACTCCAAACACACCAGAACACTCCTCCAAACACTCCAAACACTCCAATCACTACTCCATACACTAGAAAGACTCCACCAAACACTCCTCCAAACACTCCAAACACTCCATAGACTCCTCCAAACACTCCTCCAAACACTCCAAACTCTGCTCCAAACACTCCTCCAAGCACTCCAAAAACTACTCCAAGCACTCCAAACACTCCTCTAAACACTCCTCCAAACACACCAAACACTCCTCCATACACTCCAAACAGTCCAAACACTCCATCACTCCAAACACTCCTCCAAACACTCCAAAGACTCCAACACTCCAAACTCTCCAAAGACTAATCGAAACACTCCAAATACTCCTCCAAACCATTCTCCAAACAGTCCACCAAATACTCCTAACACTCCTCCAAACACTACTAACACTCCTCCAAACACTGCAAACACTCCTCCAAACGCTCCAAACACTCCTCCAAACACTCCTCCAAACACTCCTCCAAACACTCGAAAAACTACTCCAAACACTCCAAACACTCCTCCAAACACTCCAAACTCTCCAAAGACTACTCCAAACACTCCAAATACTCCTCCAAACACTCCTCCAAACACTCCTCCAAACACTCCTCCCAACACTCCAACAAACACTCCTCCAAAGACTCCAAACACACGAAACACTCCTGCAAACACTCCAAATAATCCTCCAAACACTCCAAACACTCCTCCAAACACTCGAAAAACTACTCCAAACACTCCAAACACTCCTCCAAACACTCCAAACTCTCCAAAGACTACTCCAAACACTCCAAATAATCCTCCAAACACTCCAAACACTCCTCCAAACACTCCTCCAAACACTATTCCAAACACTCCAAACACTCCTCCAAACATTCCTCCAAACACTGCAAACACTCCTCCAAACACTCCTCCAAACACTACTCCATACATTCCAAACACTCCTGCAAACACTCCAAACACTCCTCCAAACACTCCTCCAAACACTCCAAACACTACTCCAAACACTCCTCCAAACACTCCTCCAAGCACTCCTAAAAACACTCCAAACACTCCTCCAAACATTCCTCCAAACACTCCAAACACTCCTCCAAACACTACTCCAAACACTACTCCATACATTCCAAATACTCCTGCAAACACTCCAAACACTCCTCCAAACAGTCCTCCAATACACTCCAAACACTACTCCAAACAATCCTCCAAATACTCCTCCAAACACTCCAAACACTGCTTCAAACACTCCTCCAAACAATTCTCCAAACACTCCAAACACTCCAAACACTCCTCCAAACACTCCTCCAAACACTCCAAACTCTGCTCCAAACACTCCTCCAAGCACTCCAAAAACTACTCCAAGCACTCCAAACACTCCTCTAAACACTCCTCCAAACACACCAAACACTCCTCCATACACTCCAAACAGTCCAAACACTCCATCACTCCAAACACTCGCCAAACACTCCAAAGACTCCAACACTCCAAACTCTCCAAAGACTAATCGAAACACTCCAAATACTCCTCCAAACCATCCTCCAAACAATCCACCAAATACTCCTAACACTCCTCCAAACACTACTAACACTCCTCCAAACACTGCAAACACTCCAAACACTCCTCCAAACACTCCTCCAAACACTCGAAAAACTACTCCAAACACTCCTCCAAACACTCCAAACTCTCCAAAGACTACTCCAAACACTCCAAATACTCCTCCAAACACTCCTCCAAACACTCCTCCAAACACTCCTCCCAACACTCCAACAAACACTCCTCCAAAGACTCCAAACACACGAAACACTCCTGCAAACACTTCTCCAAACACTCCAAATAATCCTCCAAACACTCCAAACACTCCTCCAAACACTCCTCCAAACACTCCAAACACTCCTCCAAACATTCCTCCAAACACTCCAAACACTCCTCCAAACACTCCTCCAAACACTACTCCAAACACTCCAAACACTCCTCCAAACACTCCAAACATTCCAAATACTCCAAACACACCTCCAAACTCTCCAAACACTCCTCCAAACACTCTAAACACTACGCCAAACACTCCAAACACTCCTCCAAACACTCCAAACATTCTAAAAACTCCAAATACTCCAAACACACCTCCAAAAACTCCAAACACTCCAAGCACTCCTCCAAACACACCTCCAAACACTCCAAACTCTCCTCCAAACACTCCAAACACTTCTCCAAACACTCCAAACACTCCAAACACTCCAGGCACTCCTCCAAACACTCCTCCAAACACTCCAAACACTCCTCCAAACACTCCAAACACTCTTCCAAACACTCCTCCATACATTCCAAACACTCCTGCAAACACTCCTCCAAACACTCCTCCAAACACTACTCCAAACACTCCTCCAAACACTCCAAACATTCCAAACACTCCTCCAAACATTCCTCCAAACATTCCTCCAAACACTCCTCCAAACATTCCTCCAAACACACCAAACACTACTCCAAACACTCCTCGAAACAATCCATACACTCCAATCACTCCTCCAAAAACTAATCCAAACACTCCAAACACTCCTCTAAACATTCCTCCAAACACACCAAACAATCCTCCATACACTCCAAACAGTCCAAAAACTCCATCACTCCAAACACTCGTCCAAACACTCCAAAAACTCCAACACTCCAAACTCTCCAAAGACTAATCGAAACACTCCAAATACTCCTCCAAACCATACTCCAAACACTCCTCCAAACACTCCAAGCACTCTAAAAACTACTCCAAACACTCCAAACACACCAGAACACTCCTCCAAACACTACAAACACTCCAAACAGTCCAAACACTACAATCACTACTCCAAACACGAGAAAGACTCCTCCAAACACACCTCCAAACACTCCAAACACTACTCCAAACACTCCAAACACGCCTCCAAACACTCCAAGCACTCCAAAAACTAATCCAAACACTCCAAACACTCCTCTAAACACTCCTCCAAACACACCAAACAATCCTCCATACACTCCAAACAGTCCAAACACTCCATCACTCCAAACACTCGTCCAAACACTCCAAAAACTCCAACACTCCAAACTCTCCAAAGACTAATCGAAACACTCCAAATACTCCTCCAAACCATCCTCCAAACACTCCTCCAAACACTCCAAGCACTCTAAAAACTACTCCAAACACTCCAAACACACCAGAACACTCCTCCAAAAACTACATACACTCCAAACAGTCCAAACACTACAATCACTACTCCAAACACTAGAAAGACTCCTCCAAACACTCCAAACAATACTCCAAACACGCCTCCAAACACTCCAAGCACTCCAAAAACTAATCCAAACACTCCAAACACTCCTCTAAACACTCCTCTAAACACTCCTCCAAACACACCAAACAATCCTCCATACACTCCAAACACTCCAAACACTCCATCACTCTAAACATTCGTCCAAACACTCCAAATACTCCAACACTCCAAACTCTCCAAAGACCAATCGAAACACTCCAAATACTCCTCCAAACCATCCTCCAAACACTCCTCCAAATACTCCTAACACTCCTCCAAACACTACTAACACTCCTCCAAAAACTGCAAACACTACTCCAAACACTCCTCCAAACACTACAAACACTCCTCCAAACACTCCAAACTCTCCAAAGACTACTCCAAACACTCCAAATACTCCTCCAAACACTCCTCCAAACAGTCCTCCAAATACTCCAAACACTCCTCCAAACACGACTCCAAACACTACTCCATACATTCCAAATACTCCTGCAAACACTCAAACCACTCCTCCAAACAGTCCTCCAATACACTCCAAATACTACTCCAAACAATCCTCCAAACACTCCTCCAAACACTCCAAACACTCCTCCAAACACTCCAAACACTCCTCCAAACAATCCTCCAAACACTCCAAACACTCCAAACACTCCTACAAACACTTCAAACACTCCAAACACTCCTCAAAACACGCCAAACACTCCTCCAACACTCCAAACACTCCTCCAAACACTCCTCCAAACACTCCTCCAAACAATCGAAACACTCCTCCAAACACTCCAAACACTCCTCCAAACACTCCAACCACTACTCCAAACACTCCTGCAAATACCCCTCCAAATACTCCAAATACACCTCCAAGCACTCCAAGATCTCCAAACACACCAGAACGCTCCTCCAAACACTCCAAACACTCCAATCATTACTCCATACACTAGAAAGACTCCACCAAACACTCCTCCAAACACTCCAAACACTCCATAGACTCCTCCAAACACTCCTCCAAACACTCCAAACTCTGCTCCAAACACTCCTCCAAGCACTCCAAAAACTACTCCAAGCACTCCAAACACTCCTCTAAACACTCCTCCAAACACACCAAACACTCCTCCATACACTCCAAACAGTCCAAACACTCCATCACTCCAAACACTCCTCCAAACACTCCAAAGACTCCAACACTCCAAACTCTCCAAAGACTAATCGAAACACTCCAAATACTCCTCCAAACCATTCTCCAAACAGTCCACCAAATACTCCTAACACTCCTCCAAACACCACTAACACTCCTCCAAACACTGCAAACACTCCTCCAAACGCTCCAAACACTCCTCCAAACACTCCTCTAAACACTCGAAAAACTACTCCAAACACTCCAAACACTCCTCCAAACACTCCAAACTCTCCAAAGACTACTCCAAACACTCCTCCAAACACTCCTCCAAACACTCCTCCCAACACTCCACCAAACTCTCCTCCAAAGACTCCAAACACACGAAACACTCCTGCAAACACTTCTCCAAACACTCCAAATAATCCTCCAAACACTCCAAACACTCCTCCAAACACTCCTCCAAACACTATTCCAAACACTCCAAACAGTCCAAAAACTCCATCACTCCAAACACTCCTCCAAACACTCCAAAATCTCCAACACTCCAAACTCTCCAAAGAATAATCGAAACACTCCAAATACTCCTCCAAACCATCCTCCAAATACTCCTACAAATACTCCTAACACTCCTCCAAACACTACTAACACTCCAATCACTACTCCATACACTAGAAAGACTCCTCCAAACACTCCTCCAAACACTCCAAACACTCTAAACACTCCAAACACTCCAAACACTCCAAAGACTCCTCCAAACACTCCTCTAAACACTCCAAACACTACTCCAAACACTCCCCCAAGCACTCCAAAAACTACTCCAAACACTCCAAACACTCCTCCAAACACCATTTCAAACACTCCAAACACTCCTCCAAACACGATTCCAAACACACCAAACACTCCTCCAAACACTCCAAACACTCCTTGAAACACTCCAAACACTCCTCCAAACACTCCAAACACCACTCCAAACACCACTCCAAGCACTCCAAGCAGACCTCCAAAAACTCCAAACACTCCAAACACTCCTCCAAATACTCCAAACACGACTCCAAACACTACTCCATACATTCCAAATACACCTGCAAACACTCCAACCACTCCTCCAAACAGTCCTCCAATACACTCCAAACACGACTCCAAACACTCCTCCAAACACTCCTCCAAACACTCCAAACACTCCTCCAAACACTCCAAACACTCCTCCAAACAATCCTCCAAACACTCCAAACACTCCAAACACTCCTACAAACACTTCAAACACTCCAAACACTCCTCCAAACACTCCAAACACTCCTCCAACACTCTAAACACTCCTCCAAACACTCCTCCAAACACTCCTCCAAACAATCGAAACACTCCTCCAAACACTCCAAACACTCCTCCAAACACTCCAACCACTACTCCAAACACTCCTGCAAATACCTCTCCAAACACTCCAAACACTCCTCCAAGCACTCCAAGCACTCCAAACACACCAGAACACTCCTCCAAACACTCCAAACACTCCAATCACTACTCCATACACTAGAAAGACTCCACCAAACACTCCTCCAAACACTCCAAACACTCCATAGACTCCTCCAAACACTCCTCCAAACACTCCAAACTCTGCTCCAAACACTCCTCCAAGCACTCCAAAAACTACTCCAAGCACTCCAAACACTCCTCTAAACACTCCTCCAAACACACCAAACACTCCTCCATACACTCCAAACAGTCCAAACACTCCATCACTCCAAACACTCCTCCAAACACTCCAAAGACTCCAACACTCCAAACTCTCCAAAGACTAATCGAAACACTCCAAATACTCCTCCAAACCATTCTCCAAACAGTCCACCAAATACTCCTAACACTCCTCCAAACACTACTAACACTCCTCCAAACACTGCAAACACTCCTCCAAACGCTCCAAACACTCCTCCAAACACTCCTCCAAACACTCCTCCAAACACTCGAAAAACTACTCCAAACACTCCAAACACTCCTCCAAACACTCCAAACTCTCCAAAGACTACTCCAAACACTCCAAATACTCCTCCAAACACTCCTCCAAACACTCCTCCAAACACTCCTCCCAACACTCCAACAAACACTCCTCCAAAGACTCCAAACACACGAAACACTCCTGCAAACACTCCAAATAATCCTCCAAACACTCCAAACACTCCTCCAAACACTCGAAAAACTACTCCAAACACTCCAAACACTCCTCCAAACACTCCAAACTCTCCAAAGACTACTCCAAACACTCCAAATAATCCTCCAAACACTCCAAACACTCCTCCAAACACTCCTCCAAACACTATTCCAAACACTCCAAGCACTCCTCCAAACATTCCTCCAAACACTGCAAACACTCCTCCAAACACTCCTCCAAACACTACTCCATACATTCCAAACACTCCTGCAAACACTCCAAACACTCCTCCAAACACTCCTCCAAACACTCCAAACACTACTCCAAACACTCCTCCAAACACTCCTCCAAGCACTCCTAAAAACACTCCAAACACTCCTCCAAACATTCCTCCAAACACTCCAAACACTCCTCCAAACACTACTCCAAACACTACTCCATACATTCCAAATACTCCTGCAAACACTCCAAACACTCCTCCAAACAGTCCTCCAATACACTCCAAACACTACTCCAAACAATCCTCCAAATACTCCTCCAAACACTCCAAACACTGCTTCAAACACTCCTCCAAACAATTCTCCAAACACTCCAAACACTCCTCCAAACACTCCTCCAAACACTCCAAACTCTGCTCCAAACACTCCTCCAAGCACTCCAAAAACTACTCCAAGCACTCCAAACACTCCTCTAAACACTCCTCCAAACACACCAAACACTCCTCCATACACTCCAAACAGTCCAAACACTCCATCACTCCAAACACTCCTCCAAACACTCCAAAGACTCCAACACTCCAAACTCTCCAAAGACTAATCGAAACACTCCAAATACTCCTCCAAACCATCCTCCAAACAATCCACCAAATACTCCTAACACTCCTCCAAACACTACTAACACTCCTCCAAACACTGCAAACACTCCAAACACTCCTCCAAACACTCCTCCAAACACTCGAAAAACTACTCCAAACACTCCTCCAAACACTCCAAACTCTCCAAAGACTACTCCAAACACTCCAAATACTCCTCCAAACACTCCTCCAAACACTCCTCCAAACACTCCTCCCAACACTCCAACAAACACTCCTCCAAAGACTCCAAACACACGAAACACTCCTGCAAACACTTCTCCAAACACTCCAAATAATCCTCCAAACACTCCAAACACTCCTCCAAACACTCCTCCAAACACTCCAAACACTCCTCCAAACATTCCTCCAAACACTCCAAACACTCCTCCAAACACTCCTCCAAACACTACTCCAAACACTCCAAACACTCCTCCAAACACTCCAAACATTCCAAATACTCCAAACACACCTCCAAACTCTCCAAACACTCCTCCAAACACTCTAAACACTACGCCAAACACTCCAAACACTCCTCCAAACACTCCAAACATTCTAAAAACTCCAAATACTCCAAACACACCTCCAAAAACTCCAAACACTCCAAGCACTCCTCCAAACACACCTCCAAACACTCCAAACTCTCCTCCAAACACTCCAAACACTTCTCCAAACACTCCAAACACTCCAAACACTCCAGGCACTCCTCCAAACACTCCTCCAAACACTCCAAACACTCCTCCAAACACTCCAAACACTCTTCCAAACACTCCTCCATACATTCCAAACACTCCTGCAAACACTCCTCCAAACACTCCTCCAAACACTACTCCAAACACTCCTCCAAACACTCCAAACATTCCAAACACTCCTCCAAACATTCCTCCAAACATTCCTCCAAACACTCCTCCAAACATTCCTCCAAACACACCAAACACTACTCCAAACACTCCTCGAAACAATCCATACACTCCAATCACTCCTCCAAAAACTAATCCAAACACTCCAAACACTCCTCTAAACACTCCTCCAAACACACCAAACAATCCTCCATACACTCCAAACAGTCCAAAAACTCCATCACTCCAAACACTCGTCCAAACACTCCAAAAACTCCAACACTCCAAACTCTCCAAAGACTAATCGAAACACTCCAAATACTCCTCCAAACCATACTCCAAACACTCCTCCAAACACTCCAAGCACTCTAAAAACTACTCCAAACACTCCAAACACACCAGAACACTCCTCCAAACACTACAAACACTCCAAACAGTCCAAACACTACAATCACTACTCCAAACACGAGAAAGACTCCTCCAAACACACCTCCAAACACTCCAAACACTACTCCAAACACTCCAAACACGCCTCCAAACACTCCAAGCACTCCAAAAACTAATCCAAACACTCCAAACACTCCTCTAAACACTCCTCCAAACACACCAAACAATCCTCCATACACTCCAAACAGTCCAAACACTCCATCACTCCAAACACTCGTCCAAACACTCCAAAAACTCCAACACTCCAAACTCTCCAAAGACTAATCGAAACACTCCAAATACTCCTCCAAACCATCCTCCAAACACTCCTCCAAACACTCCAAGCACTCTAAAAACTACTCCAAACACTCCAAACACACCAGAACACTCCTCCAAAAACTACATACACTCCAAACAGTCCAAACACTACAATCACTACTCCAAACACTAGAAAGACTCCTCCAAACACTCCAAACAATACTCCAAACACGCCTCCAAACACTCCAAGCACTCCAAAAACTAATCCAAACACTCCAAACACTCCTCTAAACACTCCTCTAAACACTCCTCCAAACACACCAAACAATCCTCCATACACTCCAAACACTCCAAACACTCCATCACTCTAAACATTCGTCCAAACACTCCAAATACTCCAACACTCCAAACTCTCCAAAGACCAATCGAAACACTCCAAATACTCCTCCAAACCATCCTCCAAACACTCCTCCAAATACTCCTAACACTCCTCCAAACACTACTAACACTCCTCCAAAAACTGCAAACACTACTCCAAACACTCCTCCAAACACTACAAACACTACTCCAAACACTCCAAACTCTCCAAAGACTACTCCAAACACTCCAAATACTCCTCCAAACACTCCTCCAAACAGTCCTCCAAATACTCCAAACACTCCTCCAAACACGACTCCAAACACTACTCCATACATTCCAAATACTCCTGCAAACACTCAAACCACTCCTCCAAACAGTCCTCCAATACACTCCAAATACTACTCCAAACAATCCTCCAAACACTCCTCCAAACACTCCAAACACTCCTCCAAACACTCCAAACACTCCTCCAAACAATCCTCCAAACACTCCAAACACTCCAAACACTCCTACAAACACTTCAAACACTCCAAACACTCCTCAAAACACGCCAAACACTCCTCCAACACTCCAAACACTCCTCCAAACACTCCTCCAAACACTCCTCCAAACAATCGAAACACTCCTCCAAACACTCCAAACACTCCTCCAAACACTCCAACCACTACTCCAAACACTCCTGCAAATACCCCTCCAAATACTCCAAACACACCTCCAAGCACTCCAAGATCTCCAAACACACCAGAACACTCCTCCAAACACTCCAAACACTCCAATCATTACTCCATACACTAGAAAGACTCCACCAAACACTCCTCCAAACACTCCAAACACTCCATAGACTCCTCCAAACACTCCTCCAAACACTCCAAACTCTGCTCCAAACACTCCTCCAAGCACTCCAAAAACTACTCCAAGCACTCCAAACACTCCTCTAAACACTCCTCCAAACACACCAAACACTCCTCCATACACTCCAAACAGTCCAAACACTCCATCACTCCAAACACTCCTCCAAACACTCCAAAGACTCCAACACTCCAAACTCTCCAAAGACTAATCGAAACACTCCAAATACTCCTCCAAACCATTCTCCAAACAGTCCACCAAATACTCCTAACACTCCTCCAAACACCACTAACACTCCTCCAAACACTGCAAACACTCCTCCAAACGCTCCTCCAAACACTCCTCCAAACACTCCTCTAAACACTCGAAAAACTACTCCAAACACTCCAAACACTCCTCCAAACACTCCAAACTCTCCAAAGACTACTCCAAACACTCCTCCAAACACTCCTCCCAACACTCCACCAAACTCTCCTCCAAAGACTCCAAACACACGAAACACTCCTGCAAACACTTCTCCAAACACTCCAAATAATCCTCCAAACACTCCAAACACTCCTCCAAACACTCCTCCAAACACTATTCCAAACACTCCAAACAGTCCAAAAACTCCATCACTCCAAACACTCCTCCAAACACACCAAACAATCCTCCATACACTCCAAACAGTCCAAACACTCCAAGCACTCCAAAAACTAATCCAAACACTCCAAACACTCCTCTAAACACTCCTCTAAACACTCCTCCAAACACACCAAACAATCCTCCATACACTCCAAACACTCCAAACACTCCATCACTCTAAACATTCGTCCAAACACTCCAAATACTCCAACACTCCAAACTCTCCAAAGACCAATCGAAACACTCCAAATACTCCTCCAAACCATCCTCCAAACACTCCTCCAAATACTCCTAACACTCCTCCAAACACTACTAACACTCCTCCAAAAACTGCAAACACTACTCCAAACACTCCTCCAAACACTACAAACACTCCTCCAAACACTCCAAACTCTCCAAAGACTACTCCAAACACTCCAAATACTCCTCCAAACACTCCTCCAAACAGTCCTCCAAACACTCCTAACACTCCTCCAAATACTACTAACACTCCTCCAAACACTGCAAACACTCCTCCAAACACTCCAAACACTCCTCCAAACACTCCTCCAAACACTCCAAGCACTCCTCCAAACACTCCTCCAAACACTCTGAACACTACTCCAAACACTCCAAACAATCCTCCAATCATTCCAAACATTCCAAATACTCCAAACACACCTCCAAACTCTCCAAACACTCCTCCAAACACTCTAAACACTACGCCAAACACTCCAAACACTCCTCCAAACACTCCAAACATTCTAAAAACTCCAAATACTCCAAACACACCTCCAAAAACTCCAAACACTCCAAGCACTCCTCCAAACACTCCTCCAAACACTCCAAACTCTCCTCCAAACACTCCAAACACTTCTCCAAACACTCCAAACACTCCAAGCACTCCTCCAAACACTCCTCCAAACACTCCAAACACTCCTCCAAACACTCCAAATACTCTTCCAAACACTCCAAATACTCCTCCATACATTCCAAACACTCCTGCAAACACTCCTCCAAACACTCCTCCAAACACTACTCCAAACACTCCAAACACTCCTCCAAACACTCCAAACATTCCAAACATTCCTCGAAACATTCCTCCAAACACTCCTCCAAACATTCCTCCAAACACACCAAACACTACTCCAAACACTCCTCGAAACAATCCATACACTCCAATCACTCCTCCAAAAACTAATCCAAACACTCCAAACACTCCTCTAAACACTCCTCCAAACACACCAAACAATCCTCCATACACTCCAAACAGTCCAAACACTCCATCACTCCAAACACTCGTCCAAACACTCCAAAAACTCCAACACTCCAAACTCTCCAAAGACCAATCGAAACACTCCAAATACTTTCCAAACCATCCTCCAAACACTCCTCCAAACACTCCAAGCACTCTAAAAACTACTCCAAACACACCAGAACACTCCTCCAAACACTACAAACACTCCAAACAGTCCAAACACTACAATCACTACTCCAAACACTAGAAAGACTCCTCCAAACACTCCTCCAAACACTCCAAACACTACTCCAAACACTCCAAACACGCCTCCAAACACTCCAAGCACTCCAAAAACTAATCCAAACACTCCAAACACTCCTCTAAACACTCCTCCAAACACACCAAACAATCCTCCATACACTCCAAACAGTCCAAACACTCCATCACTCCAAACACTCGTCCAAACACTGCAAAAACTCCAACACTCCAAACTCTCCAAAGACTAATCGAAACACTCCAAATACTCCTCCAAACCATCCTCCAAACACTCCTCCAAACACTCCAAGCCCTCTAAAAACTACTCCAAACACTCCAAACACACCAGAACACTCCTCCAAACACTACAAACACTCCAAACAGTCCAAACACTACAATCGCTACTCCAAACACTAGAAAGACTCCTCCAAACACTCCTCCAAACACTCCAAATACTACTCCAAACACTCCAAACACGCCTCCAAACACTCCAAGCACTCCAAAAACTAATCCAAACACTCCAAACACTCCTCTAAACACTCCTCCAAACACACCAAACAATCCTCCATACACTCCAAACGGTCCAAACACTCCATCACTCCAAACACTCGTCCAAACACTCCAAAAACTCCAACACTCCAAACTCTCCAAAGACTAATCGAAACACTCCAAATACTCCTCCAAACCATCCTCCAAACACTCCTCCAAATTCTCCTAACACTCCTCCAAACACTACTAACACTCCTCCAAAAACTGCAAACACTCCAAACACTCCTCCAAACACTCCAAACTCTCCAAAGACAACTCCAAACACTCCAAATACTCCTCCAAACACTCCTCCAAACAGTCCTCCAAACACTCCTAACACTCCTCCAAATACTACTAACACTCCTCCAAACACTGCAAACACTCCTCCAAACACTCTAAACACTCCTCCAAACACTCCACCAAACACTTTAAACACTACTCCAAACACTCCAAACACTCCTCCAAACACTCCAAACAGTCCAAATACTCCAAACACACCTCCAAAAACTCCAAACACTCCAAGCACTCCTCCAAACACTCCTCCAAACACTCCAAACACTCTTCCAAACACTCCAAACACTGCTCCAAACACTCCAAACACTCCAAGCACTCCTCCAAACACTCCTCCATACACTCCACCAAACACTCCAAACACTCTTCCAAACACTCCAAACACTCCTCCAAACACTCCAAACACTACTCCATACATTCCAAACAATCCTGCAAACACTCCTCCAAACACTCCTCCAAACACTATTCCAAACACTCCAAACACTCCTCCAAACACTCCTCCAAACACTCCAAACATTCCAAACACTCCTCCAAACATTCCTATAAACACTCCTCGAAAAACTCCTCCAAACAATCCTCCAAACACTCCTCCAAACACTCCTTCAAACACTCCAGACACGCCAAACACTCCTCCAAACACTCTAAACACTCCTCCAAACACTCCACCAAACACTCCTCCAAGCACTCCTCCAAATTCTCCAAACACTCCTCCAAACACTCTAAACACTACTCCAAACACTCCAAACACTCCTCCAAACACTCCAAACATTCCAAATACTCCAAACACACCTCCAAAAACTCCAAACACTCCAAGCACTCCTCCAAACACTCCTCCAAACACTCCAAACACTCCTCCAAACACTCCAAACACTGCTCCAATCACTCAAACACTCCAAACACTCCAAGCACTCCTCCAAACACTCCTCCAAACACTCCACCAAACACTCCAAACATTCTTCCAAACACTCCAAACACTCCTCCAAACAATCCAAACACTACTCCATACATTCCAAACAATCCTGCAAACACTCCTCCAAACACTCCTCCAAACACTATTCCAAACACTCAAACACTCCTCCAAACACTCCAAACATTCCAAACACTCCTCCAAACATTCCTCCAAACACTCCTCGAAAAACTCCTCCAAACAATCCTCCAAACACTCCTCCAAACACTCCTTCAAACACTGCAGACACGCCAAACACTCCTCCAAACACTCCAAACAATCCTTCAAACACTCCAAACACTCCTCCAAACAATCCAAACACCACTCCAAACACCACTCCAAGCACTCCAAACAGACCTCCAAACACTCCAAACACTCCTCCAAACATTCCTGCAAACACTCCAAACACACCAGCACTCCTCCAAACACTTCAAACACTCCTCCAAACACTCCAAACACTCCTCCAAACACTCCAAACACTCCTCCAAACACTCCAAACACTCCTGCAAACACACCAAACACTCCTCGAAACACTCCACCAAACACTCCTCCAAACACACGAAACACTCCTGCAAACACTCCTCCAAACACTCCAAACACTCCTCCAAACACTCCAAACAATCCTCCAAACACTCCAAAAACTCCAAACACTCCTCCAAACACTATTCCAAACACTCCAAACACTCCTCCAAACACTCCTCCAAACACTACTCCAAACACTACTCCATACATTCCAAACAATCCTGCAAAAACTCCAAACACTCCTCCAAACACTATTCCAAACAATCCAAACACTCCTCCAAGCACTCCTCAAAACAGTCCAAAACACTCCTCTAAACACTATTCCAAACACTCCAAACACTCCTCCAAACACTCCACCAAACACTACTCCAAACACTACTCCATACATTCCAAACAATGCTGCAAACACTCCTCCAAACACTCCTCCAAACACTCCAAACATTCCAAACACTCCTCCAAACACTCCTCCAAACACTCCTCCAAACACTCCTCCAAACACTCCGCCTAACATTCCTCCAAAAACTCCAAACACTCCTCCAAACACTCCTTCAAACACTCCAAACACGCCAAACACACCTGCAAACACTCCAAACACTCCAAACACACCAAACACTCCTCCAAACACTCTAAACACTCCTTCAAACACTCCAAACACCACTCCAAACACCACTCCAAGCACTCCAACAGACCTCCAAACACTCCAAACACTCTCCAAACACTCCTGCAAACACTCAAACACACCAAACACTCCAAAACTCCTCCAAACACTCCTCCAAACACACCAAACACTCCTCCAAACACTCCAAACACCACTCCAAACACCACTCCAAGCACTCCAAACAGACCTCCAAACATTCCAAACACTCCTGCAAACACTCCAAACACACCAAACACTCCTCCAAACACTCCAAACATTCCTCCAAACACTCCTCCAAACACACCAAACACTCCTCCAAACACTCCAAACACTCCTTCAAACACTCCAAACACTCCTCCAAACACTCCAAACACCACTCCAAACACCACTCCAAGCACTCCAAACAGACCTCCAAACAATCCAAACACTACTCCAAACACACCAAACACTCCTCCAAACACTCCAAACTCTCCAAACACTCCTCCATACGTTCCAAACACTCCAAACACTCCTCCAAACACTCCTCCAAACACACCAAACACTCCTCCAAACACTCCAAACACTCCTTCAAACACTCCAAACACTCCTCCAAACACTCCTCCAAACACTCCAAACACTACTCCAAACACTCCTCCAAACACTCCTCCAAGCACTGCTAAAAACACTCCAAACACTCCTCCAAACATTCCTCCAAACACTCCAAACACTCCTCCAAACACTACTCAAACACTACTCCATACATTCCAAAATACTCCTGCAAACACTCCAAACACTCCTCCAAATACTCCTCCAAACACTCCAAACACTCCTTCAAACACTCCTCCAAACAATTCTCCAAACACTCCAAACACTCCAAACACTCCTCCAAACACCCCTCCAACACTCCAAACACTCCTCCAAACACTCCTCCAAACACTCCAAACACTACTCCAAACACACCAAACACTCCTCCAAACACTCCAAACACTCCAAACACTTCTCCAAACACTCCAAACACCACTCCAAGCACTCCAAACACCCCTCTGAACACTCCAAACACTCCTCCAAAAACTACTCCAAACACTCCAAACACTACTCCAAACACTCATCCAAACATTCCTCCAAACACTACTCCAAACACTACTCAAAACACTCCTCCAAGCACTCCTAAAAACACTCCAAACACTCCTCCAAACATTCCTCCAAACAATCCAAACACTCCTCCAAACACTCCAAACACTACTCCAAACACTCCTCCAAACATTCCTCCAAACACTCCAAACACTCCTCCAAACACTACTCCAAACATTACTCCATACATTCCAAATACTCCTGCAAACACTCCAAACACTCCTCCAAACAGTCCTCCAATACACTCCAAACACTCCTCCAAATACTCCTCCAAACACTCCAAACACTCCTTCAAACACTCCTCCAAACAATCCTCCAAACACTCCAAACACTCCAAACACTCCTCCAAACACTCCTCCAACACTCCAAACACTCCTACAAACACTCCTCCAAACACTTCAAACACTACTCCAAACACACCAAACACTCCTCCAAACACTCCAAACACTCCAAACACTCCTCCAAACACTCCAAACACCACTCCAAGCACTCCAAACACCCCTCTGAACACTCCAAACCCTCCTCCAAACACTACTCCAAACACTCCAAACACTACTCCAAACACTCATCCAAACATTCCTCCAAACACTACTCCAAACACTACTCAAAACACACCAAACACTCCTCAAAACACTCCAAACACTCCTCCAAACACTCCAAACCCTACTTCAAACACTTCAAACACTCCTCCAAACACTAAAAAGCACTCCAAACACCACGCCAAACACCCCTCCAAACACTCCAAACACTACTCCAAGCACTCCAAACACTCATCCAAACACTCCTCCAAGCACTCCAAACACTCCTCCAAACACTCCTCCAAGCAATCCAAACACTCCTCCAAACACTCCAAACACTCCTCCAAACACTCCAAACACTCCTCCAAACACTCCAACCACTACTCCAAACACTCCTGCAAATACCCCTCCAAACACTCCAAACACTCCTCCAAGCACTCCAAACACACCAGAACACTCCTCCAAACACTCCAAACACTCCAATCACTACTCCATACACTAGAAAGACACCACCAAACACTCCTCCAAACACTCCAAACACTCCATAGACTCCTCCAAACACTCCTCCAAACTCTACTCCAAACACTCCTCCAAGCACTCCAAAAACTACTCCAAGCACTCCAAACACTCCTCTAAACACCCCTCCAAACACACCAAACACTCCTCCATACACTCCAAACAGTCCAAACACTCCATCACTCCAAACACTCCTCCAAACACTCCAAAGACTCCAACACTCCAAACTCTCCAAAGACTAATCGAAACACTCCAAATACTCCTCCAAACCATCCTCCAAACAATCCACCAAATACTCCTAACACTCCTCCAAACACTACTAACACTCCTCCAAACACTGCAAACACTCCTCCAAACGCTCCAAACACTACTCCAAACACTCCAAACACTCCTCCAAACACTCCTCCAAACACTCAAAAAACTACTCCAAACACTCCAAACACTCCTCCAAACACTCCAAACTCTCCAAAGACTACTCCAAACACTCCAAATACTCCTCCAAACACTCCTCCAAACACTCCTCCCAACACTCCACCAAACACTCCTCCAAAGACTTCAAGCACACGAAACACTGCTGCAAACACTTCTCCAAACACTCCAAATAATCCTCCAAACACTCCAAACACTCCTCCAAACACTCCAAACACTCCTCCAAACACTATTCCAAACACTCCAAACATTCCTCCAAACATTCCTCCATACACTCCAAATACTCCTCCAAACACTCCTCCAAACACTCCTCCAAACACTACTCCATACATTCCAAACACTCCTGCAAACACTCCAAACACTCCTCCAAACACTCCTCCAAACACTCCAAAGACTACTCCAAACACTCCTCCAAACACTCCTCCAAGCACTCCTAAAAACACTCCAAACACTCCTCCAAACATTCCTCCAAACACTCCAAACACTCCTCCAAACACTACTCCAAACACTACTCCATACATTCCAAATACTCCTGCAAACACTCCAAACACTCCTCCAAACAGTCCTCCAATACACTCCAAACACTACTCCAAACAATCCTCCAAATACTCCTCCAAACACTCCAAACACTCCTTCAAACACTCCTTCAAACACTCCTCCAAACAATTCTCCAAACACTCCAAACACTCCAAACACTCCTCCAAACACTCCTCCAACACTCCAAACACTCCTCCAAACACTCCTCCAAACACTCCAAACACTCCTCCAAACACTCCAAACACTCCTCCAACACTCCAAACACTCCTCCAAACACTCCTCCAAACACTCCTCCAAACAATCGAAACACTCCTCCAAACACTCCAAACACTCCTCCAAACACTCCAACCACTACTCCAAACACTCCTGCAAATACCCCTCCAAACACTCCAAACACTCCTCCAAGCACTCCAAGCACTCCAAACACACCAGAACACTCCTCCAAACACTCCAAACACTCCAATCATTACTCCATACACTAGAAAGACTCCACCAAACACTCCTCCAAACACTCCAAACACTCCATAGACTCCTCCAAACACTCCTCCAAACACTCCAAACTCTGCTCCAAACACTCCTCCAAGCACTCCAAAAACTACTCCAAGCACTCCAAACACTCCTCTAAACACTCCTCCAAATACACCAAACACTCCTCCATACACTCCAAACAGTCCAAACACTCCATCACTCCAAACACTCCTCCAAACACTCCAAAGACTCCCACACTCCAAACTCTCCAAAGACTAATCGAAACACTCCAAATACTCCTCCAAACCATTCTCCAAACAGTCCACCAAATACTCCTAACACTCCTCCAAACACTACTAACACTCCTCCAAACACTGCAAACACTCCTCCAAACACTCCAAACACTCCTCCAAACACTCCTCCAAACACTCCTCTAAACACTCGAAAAACTACTCCAAACACTCCAAACACTCCTCTAAACACTCCAAAAACTCCAACACTCCAAACACTCCAAACTCTCCAAAGACTACTCCAAACACTCCAAATACTCCTCCAAACACTCCTCCAATCACTCCTCCAATAACTCCTCCAAGGACTCCTCCAAACACTACTAACACTCCTCCAAACACTCCTCCAAACACTCCAAACACTCCTCTAAACACTCCAAACACTACTCCAAACACTCCAACACTCCAAACACTCTCCAAACACTCCAATAAACTCCAAAATCAAAAACTCCATAAACTCCAAACTCCAAACTCTTAAATCCAAACTCCAAAAACTCCAAACTCCTAAACCCAAATTTCCAAACTTGAAAACGCCAAACTCCAAACTTCAAAAACCCCAAAACTCCCACCTCATATC
>NC_140987.1:309401655-309479259 GCF_052327205.1 Somniosus microcephalus
ATGAGTTATTGGAGGAGTGTTTGGAGGAGTGTTTGGAGGAGTTTTTGGAGTGTTTGGAGTAGTCTTTGGAGTGTTTGGAGTGTTTGGAGTGTTGGAGTTTTTGGAGTCTTTGGAGGAGTGTTTGGAGTGATGGAGTGCTTGGACTGTTTGGAGTGTATGGAGGAGTGTTTGGTGTGTTTGGAGGAGTGTTTAGAGGAGTGTTTGGAGTAGTTTTTGGAGAGTTTGGAGTGTTTGGTGCAGTGTTGGAGGAGTGTTTGGAGTGTGTGGTGTTGTGTTAGGTGTGTTTGGAGTGTTTGGAGGAATGCATTGGTGTGTTTGGAGTGCTTGGAGTGTATGGAGGAATGTTTGGAGTGTTTGGAGTAGGCTTTGGAGAGTTTGAAGTCCTTGGAGTAGTGTTTGGAGTGTTTGGAGTAGTGCTTGGAGTGTTTGGCGTGTTTGGAGGAGTGTTTTGGTGTGTTTGGATTGCTTGGAGTGTATGCAGGAGTGTTTGGAGTTCTAAGACAGTCCCAAATACTGCACAGCACTCACAAACACTCAAAAACACTCCAAAAACACACTCCAAAACAGTCCAAAACAGTCCAAAACATACTCCAAAATACTCCAAAAACTCCAAACTCCAAAAACTATTAACTTCAAAACCTCCAAAAACAGCTAACTCCAAAAACTCCAAAAACTCCAAACTCCAAAAACTCCTGACTCCAAAAACTATTAACTTCAAAAATTCCAAACACCAAAAACTCATAATTCCAAAAACAAAACTCCAAACTCCAAAAAGTCAAAACTCCAAAAACTCAAAACTCCAAACTCCAAAAACACCTAAGTCCAAAACACTGGAAAAAACTCCATAACTCAAAAGCACACCAAGACACTCCAAAACAGTCCTAAAGTTTGGAGTGTTTGCAGTAGTGTTTGGAGTGAGTGTTTGGAGGAGTCTTTGGAGTGTTTGGTGTGTTTGGAGTGTTTGGACTGTTTGGAGTGTTTGTAGTGTTTGGAGGAGTGTTCTGTTGTGCTTGGAGTGCTTGGAGTGATTGGAGGAGTGTTTGGAGTGTTCGGAGGAGTGTTTGGAGTGTTTGGAGGGGTGTTTGGAGTGCTTGGAGTGGTGTTTGGCGTGTTTGAAGTGTTTGGAGGAGTGTTTGGAGGAGGGCTTGGAGTAGGGTTTGGAGTGTTTGGAGTGTTTGGAGCGTTTGGAGGAGAGGTTGGAGTGTTTGGAGGAGTGTTTGGTGTGTTTGGAGTAGTGTTTGGATTGTTTGGAGGTCTGTTTGGAGTGCTTGGAGTGGTGTTTGGAGTGGTGTTTGGAGGAGTGTTTGGAGTGTTTGAAGGAGTGTTTGGAGTGTTTGGAGGAGTGTTTGGAGGAGTGTTTGGGTGTCTGGAGGAGTGTTTGGAGGAGTGTTTGGTGCGTTTGGAGTGTTTGCAGGAGTGTTTGGAGGATTGTTTCGAGTGTTTGGAGGTCTGTTTGGAGTGCTTGGAGTGGTGTTTGGAGTGGTGTTTGGAGGAGTGTTTGGAGTGTTTGAAGGAGTGTTTGGAGTGTTTGGAGGAGTGTTTGGTGTGTTTGGCGTGTTTGGAGTGTTTGGAGGATTGTTAGGAGGAGTGGAGTGTTTGGAGGAGTGTTTGGAGGAGTGTTTGGAGTGTTTGGAGGGGTGTTTGCAGGAGTGTTCGGAGTAGTGGTTGGAGTGTTTGGAGGAGTGTTTGGAGTGTTCGGAGGGGTCTTTGGAGGAGTGTTTGGAGTGCTTGGAGGAGTGTTTGGATGAGTGTTTGGAGTGCTTGGAGTAGTGTTTGGAGGCGTGTTTGGAGTGTTTGGAGAGTGTTTGGAGTGTTGGAGTGTTTGGAGGAGTGTTTAGAGGAGTGTTTGGAGTGTTTGGAGGAGTATTAGTCGTGTTTGGAGGAGTCTTTGGAGGAGTTATTGGAGGAGTGTTTGGAGGAGTGTTTGGAGGAGTTTTTGGAGTGTTTGGAGTAGTCTTTGGAGTGTTTGGAGTGTTTGGACTGTTGGAGTTTTTGGAGTCTTTGGAGGAGTGTTTGGAGTGATGGAGTGCTTGGACTGTTTGGAGTGTATGGAGGAGTGTTTGGTGTGTTTGGAGGAGTGTTTAGAGGAGTGTTTGGAGTAGTTTTTGGAGAGTTTGGAGTGTTTGGTGCAGTGTTGGAGGAGTGTTTGGAGTGTGTGGTGTTGTGTTAGGTGTGTTTGGAGTGTTTGGAGGAATGCATTGTGTGTTTGGAGTGCTTGGAGTGTATGGAGGAATGTTTGGAGTGTTTGGAGTAGGCTTTGGAGAGTTTGAAGTGCTTGGAGTAGTGTTTGGAGTGTTTGGAGTAGTGCTTGGAGTGTTTGGCGTGTTTGGAGGAGTGTTTTGGTGTGTTTGGATTGCTTGGAGTGTATGCAGGAGTGTTTGGAGTTCTAAGACAGTCCCAAATACTGCACAGCACTCCCAAACACTCAAAAACACTCCAAAAACACACTCCAAAACAATCCAAAACAGTCCAAAACATACTCCAAAATACTCCAAAAACTCCAAACTCCAAAGCTATTAACTTCAAAAACTCCAAAAACAGCTGACTCCAAAAACTCCAAAAACTCCAAACTCCAAAAACTCCTGACTCCAAAAACTATTAACTTCAAAAATTCCAAACACCAAAAACTCATAATTCCAAAAACAAAACTCCAAACTCCAAAAAGTCAAAACTCCAAAAACTCAAAACTCCAAACTCCAAAAACACCTAAGTCCAAAACACTGGAAAAAACTCCATAACTCAAAAGCACACCAAGACACTCCAAAACAGTCCTAAAGTTTGGAGTGTTTGCAGTAGTGTTTGGAGTGAGTGTTTGGAGGAGTCTTTGGAGTGTTTGGTGTGTTTGGAGTGTTTGGACTGTTTGGAGTGTTTGTAGTGTTTGGAGGAGTGTTCTGGTGTGTTTGGAGTGCTTGGAGTGATTGGAGTAGTGTTTGGAGTGTTCGGAGGAGTGTTTGGAGTGTTTGGAGGGGTGTTTGGAGTGCTTGGAGTGGTGTTTGGCGTGTTTGTAGTGTTTGGAGGAGTGTTTGGAGGAGGGCTTGGAGTAGGGTTTGGAGTGTTTGGAGTGTTTGGAGCGTTTGGAGGAGTGTTTGGTGTGTTTGGAGTAGTGTTTGGATTGTTTGGAGGTCTGTTTGGAGTGCTTGGAGTGGTGTTTGAAGTGGTGTTTGGAGGAGTGTTTGGAGTGTTTGAAGGAGTGTTTGGAGTGTTTGGAGGAGTGTTTGGAGGAGTGTTTGGAGTGTTTGGAGGTCTGTTTGGAGTGCTTGGAGTGGTGTTTGGAGTGGTGTTTGGAGCGTTTGGAGGAGTGTTTGGAGTGTTTGAAGGAGTGCTTGGAGTGTTTGGAGGAGTGTTTGGTGTGTTTGGCGTGTTTGGAGTGTTTGGAGGATTGTTAGGAGGAGTGGAGTGTTTGGAGGAGTGTTTTGGTGTGTTTGGATTGCTTGGAGTGTATGCAGGAGTGTTTGGAGCTCTAAAACAGTCCCAAATACTGCACAGCACTCCCAAACACTCAAAAACACTCCAAAAACACACTCCAAAACAGTCCAAAACATACTCCAAAACACTCCAAAATACTCCAAAAACTCCAAACTCCAAAAACTCCTGACTCCAAAAACTCCTGACTCCAAAAACTATTAACTTCAAAAATTCCAAACACCAAAAATTCATAATTCCAAAAACAAAACTCCAAACTCCAAAAAGTCAAAACTCCAAAAACTCAAACCTCCAAACTCCAAAAACACCTAAGTCCAAAACACTGGAAAAACTCCATAACTCAAAAGCACACCAAGACACTCCAAAACAGTCCTAACGTTTGGAGTGTTTGGAGTAGTGTTTGGAGTGTTTAGAGGAGTGTTTGGAGTGTTTGGAGTGTTTGGAGGAGTGTTTGGAGGAGTCTTTCTAGTGTATGGAGTAGTGATTGGAGTGTTTGGACTGTTTGGAGTGTTTGGAGGAGTGTTCTGGTGTGTTTGGAGTGCTTGGAGTGTTTGGAGGAGTGTTTGGAGTGTTTGGACTGTTTGGAGTGTTTGTAGTGTTTGGAGGAGTGTTCTGGTATGTTTGGAGTGCTTGGAGTGTTTGGAGGAGTGTTTGGAGTGTTTGGAGGGGTGTTTGCAGGAGTGTTTGGAGTAGTGGTTGGAGTGTTTGGAGGAGTGTTTGGAGTGTTCGGAGGAGTGTTTGGAGGAGTGTTTGGAGTGCTTGGAGGAGTGTTTGGATGAGTGTTTGGAGTGCTTGGAGTAGTGTTTGGAGTGTTTGGAGGCGTGTTTGGAGTGTTTGGAGAGTGTTTGGAGTGTTGGCGTGTTTGGAGGAGTGTTTAGAGGAGTGTTTGGAGTGTTTGGAGGAGTGTTAGTAGTGTTTGGAGGAGTCTTTGGATGAGTTATTGGAGGAGTGTTTGGAGGAGTGTTTGGAGGAGTTTTTGGAGTGTTTGGAGTAGTCTTTGGAGTGTTTGGAGTGTTTGGAGTGTTGGAGTTTTTGGAGTCTTTGGAGGAGTGTTTGGAGTGATGGAGTGCTTGGACTGTTTGGAGTGTATGGAGGAGTGTTTGGTGTGTTTGGAGGAGTGTTTAGAGGAGTGTTTGGAGTAGTTTTTGGAGAGTTTGGAGTGTTTGGTGCAGTGTTGGAGGAGTGTTTGGAGTGTGTGGTGTTGTGTTAGGTGTGTTTGGAGTGTTTGGAGGAATGCATTGGTGTGTTTGGAGTGCTTGGAGTGTATGGAGGAATGTTTGGAGTGTTTGGAGTAGGCTTTGGAGAGTTTGAAGTCCTTGGAGTAGTGTTTGGAGTGTTTGGAGTAGTGCTTGGAGTGTTTGGCGTGTTTGGAGGAGTGTTTTGGTGTGTTTGGATTGCTTGGAGTGTATGCAGGAGTGTTTGGAGTTCTAAGGCAGTCCCAAATACTGCACAGCACTCACAAACACTCAAAAACACTCCAAAAACACACTCCAAAACAGTCCAAAACAGTCCAAAACATACTCCAAAATACTCCAAAAACTCCAAACTCCAAAAACTATTAACTTCAAAACCTCCAAAAACAGCTAACTCCAAAAACTCCAAAAACTCCAAACTCCAAAAACTCCTGACTCCAAAAACTATTAACTTCAAAAATTCCAAACACCAAAAACTCATAATTCCAAAAACAAAACTCCAAACTCCAAAAAGTCAAAACTCCAAAAACTCAAAACTCCAAACTCCAAAAACACCTAAGTCCAAAACACTGGAAAAAACTCCATAACTCAAAAGCACACCAAGACACTCCAAAACAGTCCTAAAGTTTGGAGTGTTTGCAGTAGTGTTTGGAGTGAGTGTTTGGAGGAGTCTTTGGAGTGTTTGGTGTGTTTGGAGTGTTTGGACTGTTTGGAGTGTTTGTAGTGTTTGGAGGAGTGTTCTGTTGTGCTTGGAGTGCTTGGAGTGATTGGAGGAGTGTTTGGAGTGTTCGGAGGAGTGTTTGGAGTGTTTGGAGGGGTGTTTGGAGTGCTTGGAGTGGTGTTTGGCGTGTTTGAAGTGTTTGGAGGAGTGTTTGGAGGAGGGCTTGGAGTAGGGTTTGGAGTGTTTGGAGTGTTTGGAGCGTTTGGAGGAGAGGTTGGAGTGTTTGGAGGAGTGTTTGGTGTGTTTGGAGTAGTGTTTGGATTGTTTGGAGGTCTGTTTGGAGTGCTTGGAGTGGTGTTTGGAGTGGTGTTTGGAGGAGTGTTTGGAGTGTTTGAAGGAGTGTTTGGAGTGTTTGGAGGAGTGTTTGGAGGAGTGTTTGGTGTGTCTGGAGGAGTGTTTGGAGGAGTGTTTGGTGCGTTTGGAGTGTTTGCAGGAGTGTTTGGAGGATTGTTTCGAGTGTTTGGAGGTCTGTTTGGAGTGCTTGGAGTGGTGTTTGGAGTGGTGTTTGGAGGAGTGTTTGGAGTGTTTGAAGGAGTGTTTGGAGTGTTTGGAGGAGTGTTTGGTGTGTTTGGCGTGTTTGGAGTGTTTGGAGGATTGTTAGGAGGAGTGGAGTGTTTGGAGGAGTGTTTGGAGGAGTGTTTGGAGTGTTTGGAGGGGTGTTTGCAGGAGTGTTCGGAGTAGTGGTTGGAGTGTTTGGAGGAGTGTTTGGAGTGTTCGGAGGGGTCTTTGGAGGAGTGTTTGGAGTGCTTGGAGGAGTGTTTGGATGAGTGTTTGGAGTGCTTGGAGTAGTGTTTGGAGGCGTGTTTGGAGTGTTTGGAGAGTGTTTGGAGTGTTGGAGTGTTTGGAGGAGTGTTTAGAGGAGTGTTTGGAGTGTTTGGAGGAGTATTAGTCGTGTTTGGAGGAGTCTTTGGAGGAGTTATTGGAGGAGTGTTTGGAGGAGTGTTTGGAGGAGTTTTTGGAGTGTTTGGAGTAGTCTTTGGAGTGTTTGGAGTGTTTGGACTGTTGGAGTTTTTGGAGTCTTTGGAGGAGTGTTTGGAGTGATGGAGTGCTTGGACTGTTTGGAGTGTATGGAGGAGTGTTTGGTGTGTTTGGAGGAGTGTTTAGAGGAGTGTTTGGAGTAGTTTTTGGAGAGTTTGGAGTGTTTGGTGCAGTGTTGGAGGAGTGTTTGGAGTGTGTGGTGTTGTGTTAGGTGTGTTTGGAGTGTTTGGAGGAATGCATTGTGTGTTTGGAGTGCTTGGAGTGTATGGAGGAATGTTTGGAGTGTTTGGAGTAGGCTTTGGAGAGTTTGAAGTGCTTGGAGTAGTGTTTGGAGTGTTTGGAGTAGTGCTTGGAGTGTTTGGCGTGTTTGGAGGAGTGTTTTGGTGTGTTTGGATTGCTTGGAGTGTATGCAGGAGTGTTTGGAGTTCTAAGACAGTCCCAAATACTGCACAGCACTCCCAAACACTCAAAAACACTCCAAAAACACACTCCAAAACAGTCCAAAACAGTCCAAAACATACTCCAAAATACTCCAAAAACTCCAAACTCCAAAGCTATTAACTTCAAAAACTCCAAAAACAGCTGACTCCAAAAACTCCAAAAACTCCAAACTCCAAAAACTCCTGACTCCAAAAACTATTAACTTCAAAAATTCCAAACACCAAAAACTCATAATTCCAAAAACAAAACTCCAAACTCCAAAAAGTCAAAACTCCAAAAACTCAAAACTCCAAACTCCAAAAACACCTAAGTCCAAAACACTGGAAAAAACTCCATAACTCAAAAGCACACCAAGACACTCCAAAACAGTCCTAAAGTTTGGAGTGTTTGCAGTAGTGTTTGGAGTGAGTGTTTGGAGGAGTCTTTGGAGTGTTTGGTGTGTTTGGAGTGTTTGGACTGTTTGGAGTGTTTGTAGTGTTTGGAGGAGTGTTCTGGTGTGTTTGGAGTGCTTGGAGTGATTGGAGTAGTGTTTGGAGTGTTCGGAGGAGTGTTTGGAGTGTTTGGAGGGGTGTTTGGAGTGCTTGGAGTGGTGTTTGGCGTGTTTGTAGTGTTTGGAGGAGTGTTTGGAGGAGGGCTTGGAGTAGGGTTTGGAGTGTTTGGAGTGTTTGGAGCGTTTGGAGGAGTGTTTGGTGTGTTTGGAGTAGTGTTTGGATTGTTTGGAGGTCTGTTTGGAGTGCTTGGAGTGGTGTTTGAAGTGGTGTTTGGAGGAGTGTTTGGAGTGTTTGAAGGAGTGTTTGGAGTGTTTGGAGGAGTGTTTGGAGGAGTGTTTGGAGTGTTTGGAGGTCTGTTTGGAGTGCTTGGAGTGGTGTTTGGAGTGGTGTTTGGAGCGTTTGGAGGAGTGTTTGGAGTGTTTGAAGGAGTGCTTGGAGTGTTTGGAGGAGTGTTTGGTGTGTTTGGCGTGTTTGGAGTGTTTGGAGGATTGTTAGGAGGAGTGGAGTGTTTGGAGGAGTGTTTGGAGGAGTGTTTGGAGGAGTGCTTGGAGTGCTTGGAGAGTTTGGAGGTGTGTTTGGAGTATTTGGAGTGTTTGGAATGTTTGGAGTGTTTGGAGGAGTGTTTGGAGTGTTTGGAGTAGTGTTTGGAATGTTTGGAGGAGTGTTTGGAGGAGTGTTTGGAGAGTTTGGAGGAGTGCTTGGAGTGCTTGGAGTGTTTGGAATATTTGGAGTGTTTGGAGGAGTGTTTGGAGTGTTTGGAGTAGTGTTTGGAGTGTGTGCTGTGTTTGGAGGAGTGTTTGGAGGAGTGTTTGGAGGAGTGTTTGGTGTGTTTGGAGGAGTGTTTGGAGGAGTGTTTGGTGCGTTTGGAGTGTTTGCAGGAGTGTTTGGAGTGTTTGGAGGAGTGTTTGGAGTGTTTGGAGGTCTGTTTGGAGTGCTTGGAGTGGTGTTTGGAGTGGTGTTTGGAGCGTTTGGAGGAGTGTTTGTAGTGTTTGAAGGAGTGTTTGGAGTGTTTGGAGGAGTGTTTGGTGTGTTTGGCGTGTTTGGAGTGTTTGGAGGATTGTTAGGAGGAGTGTTTGGAGGAGTGTTTGGAGTAGTGTTTGGAGAAGTGTTTGGAGGAGTGTTTGGAGGAGTGTTTGGAGGAGTGTTTTGAGTGCTTGGAGTGTTTGGAGTGTTTGGAGGTGTGTTTGGAGTATTTGGAGTGTTTGGAATGTTTGGAGTGTTTGGAGGAGTGTTTGGAGTGGTGTTTGGAATGTTTGGAGGAGTGTTTGGAGAGTTTGGAGGAGTGCTTGGAGTGCTTGGAGTGTTTGGAATATTTGGAGTGTTTGGAGGAGTGTTTGGAGTGTTTGGAGTAGTGTTTGGAGTGTGTGCTGTGTTTGGAGGAGTGTTTGGAGGAGTGTTTGAAGTGTTTGGAGGAGTGCTTGGAGTGTTTGGAGTGTTTGGAGAGTTTGGAGAGTTTGGAGGAGTGTTTGGAGCAATGCTTGGATGAGTGTTTGGAGGAGTGTTTGGAGGAGTGTTTGGAGGAGTGTTTGGAGTGTTTGGAATGTATGGAGTATTGTTTGGAGTGTTTGGAGAAGTGTTTGGAGTGTTTTGAGGAGTGTTTGGAGTGTATGGATTGTTTCGAGGAGTGTTTGGAGTAGTGTTTGGTGTGTTTGGAGGAATGTTTGGAGTGTTTGATGGAGTGTTTGGAGGAGTGTTTGGAGTGTTTGGAGGAGTGTTTGGAGGAGTGTGTGGAGTGTTTGGAGGAGTGTTTGGAGGAGTGTTTGGGGTATATTGAGGAGTGTTTGGTGTGTTAGGAGGAGTGTTTGGAGTGTTTGGAGGAGTGCTTTGGTGTGTTTGGAGTGCTCGGAGTGTATGGAGGAATGTTTGGAGTGTTTGGAGTAGGCTTTGGAGAGTTTGACGTGCTTGGAGTAGTGTTTGGAGTGTTCGGAGTGTTTGGAGTAGTGCTTGGAGTGTTTGGCGTGTTTGGAGGAGTGTTTTGGTGTGTTTGGATTGCTTGGAGTGTATGCAGGAGTGTTTGGAGTTCTAAAACAGTCCCAAATACTGCACAGCACTCCCAAACACTCAAAAACACTCCAAAAACACACTCCAAAACAGTCCAAAACATACTCCAAAACACTCCAAAATACTCCAAAAACTCCAAACTCCAAAAACTATTAACTTCAAAAACTCCAAAAACAGCTAACTCCAAAAACTCCAAAAACTCCAAACTCCAAAAAGTCAAAACTCCAAAAACTCAAAACTCCAAACTCCAAAAACACCTAAGTCCAAAACACTGGAAAAAACTCCATAACTCAAAAGCACACCAAGACACTCCAAAACAGTCCTAAAGTTTGGAGTGTTGGAGTTTTTGGAGTGTTTGGAGGAGTGTTTGGAGTGATGGAGTGCTTGGACTGTTTGGAGTGTATGGAGGAGTGTTTGGTGTGTTTGGAGGAGTGTTTAGAGGAATGTTTGGAGTAGTTTTTGGAGATTTTGGAGTGTTTGGTGCAGTGTTTGGAGGAGTGTTTGGAGAGTTTGGAATGTTTGGAGGAGTGTTTGGGGTATATTGAGGAGTGTTTGGTGTGTTAAGAGGAGTGTTTGGAGTGTTTGGAGGAGTGCATTGGTGTGTTTGGAGTGCTTGGAGTGTATGGAGGAATGTTTGGAGTGTTTGGAGTAGGCTTTGGAGAGTTTGAAGTGCTTGGAGTAGTGATTGGAGTGTTTGGAGTAGTGCTTGGAGTGTTTGGCGTGTTTGGAGGAGTGTTTTGGTGTGTTTGGATTGCTTGGAGTGTATGCAGGAGTGTTTGGAGTTCTAAGACAGTCCCAAATACTGCACAGCACTCCCAAACACTCAAAAACACTCCAAAAACACACTCCAAAACAGTCCAAAATATACTCCAAAACACTCCAAAATACTCCAAAAACTCCAAACTCCAAGAACTATTAACTTCAAAAACTCCAAAAACAGCTAACTCCAAAAACTCCAAAAACTCCAAACTCCAAAAAGTCAAAACTCCAAAAACTCAAAACTCCAAACTCCAAAAACACCAAAGTCCAAAACAGTGGAAAAAACTCCATAACTCAAAAGCACACCAAGACACTCCAAAACAGTCCTAAAGTTTGGAGTGTTTGGAGTAGTGTTTGGAGTGTTTGGAGGAGTGTTTGGAGGAGTCTTTCTAGTGTATGGAGTAGTGATTGGAGTGTTTGGACTGTTTGGAGTGCTTGTAGTGTTTGGAGGAGTGTTCTGGTGTGTTTGGAGTGCTTGGAGTGTTTGGAGGAGTGTTCTGGTGTGTTTGGAGGAGTGTTTGGAGTGTTTGGACTGTTTGGAGTGTTTGTAGTGTTTGGAGGAGTGTTCTGGTGTGTTTGGAGTGCTTGGAGTGTTTGGAGGAATGTTTGGAGTGTTTGGAGGGGTGTTTGCAGGAGTGTTTGGAGTAGTGGTTGGAGTGTTTGGAGGAGTGTTTGGAGTGTTCGGAGGAGTGTTTGGAGGAGTGTTTGGAGTGCTTGGAGGAGTGTTTGGATGAGTGTTTGGAGTGCTTGGAGTAGTGTTTGGAGTGTTTGGAGGCGTGTTTGGAGTGTTTGGAGGGGTGTTTGCAGTGCTTGGAGTGGTGTTTGGCGTGTTTGTAGTGTTTGGAGGAGTGTTTGGAGGAGTGTTTGGAGTGTTTGGAGTAGGGTTTGGAGTAGGGTTTGGAGTGTTTGGAGGAGTTATTGGAGAGTTTGGAGTGTTTGGAGGTCTGTTTGGAGTGCTTGGAGTGGTGTTTGGAGTGGTGTTTGGAGTGTTTGAAGGAGTGTTTGGAGTGTTTGGAGGAGTGTTCGGTGTGTTTGGAGGAGTGTTTGGAGGAGTGTTTGGTGTGTTTGGAGTGTTTGCAGGAGTGTTTGGAGTTTTTGGAGGAGTGTTTGGAGTGTTTGGAGGCCTGTTTGGAGTGCCTGGAGTGGTGTTTGGAGTGGTGTTTGGAGTGTTTGGAGGAGTGTTTGGAGTGTTTGAAGGAGTGTTTGGAGTGTTTGGAGGAGTGTTTGGTGTGTTTGGCGTGTTTGGAGTGTTTGAAGGAGTGTTTGGAGGAGCGTTTGGAGTGTTTGGAGGATTGTTAGGAGGAGTGTTTGGAGGAGTGTTTGGAGTAGTGTTTGTAGGAGTGTTCGGAGGAGTGTTCGGTGGAGTGTTTGGAGGAGTGTTTGGAGGAGTGTTTGGAGGAGTGTTTGGAGTGCTTGGAGTGTTTGGAGGTGTGTTTGGAGTATTTGGAGTGTTTGGAATGTTGGAGTGTTTGGAGGAGTGTTTGGAATGTTTGGAGGAGTGTTTGGAGAGTTTGGAGGAGTGCTTGGAGTGCCTGGAGTGTTTGGAGTGTATGGAATATTTGGAGTGTTTGGAGGAGTGTTTGGAGTGTTTGGAGTAGTGTTTGGAGTGTTTGGAGGAGTGTTGGGAGTGTATGGATTGTTTCGAGGAGTGTTTGGAGTAGTGTTTGGTGTGTTTGGAGGAATTTTTGGAGTGTTTGATGGAGTGTTTGGAGGAGTGTTTGGAGTGTTTGGAGGAGTGTTTGGAATGTTTGGAGGAGTGTTTGGTGTGTTTGGAGTGTTTGGAGTGTTTGGAGGTGTGTTTGGCGTGTTGGAGTGTTTGAAGGAGTGTTTGGAGGAGTGTTTGGAGTGTTTGGAGTGTTTGGAGGATTGTTAGGAGGAGTGTTTGGAGGAGTGTTTGGAGTAGTGTTTGGAGTGTTTGGAGTGTTTGGAGGAGTGTTTGGAGTGTTTGGAGGAGTGTTTGGAGTGTTTGGAGGAGTGTTTGGAGTGTTTGGAGGAGTGTTTGGAGTGTTTGGAGGAGTGTTTGGAGGAGTGCTTGGAGTGTTTGGAGTGTTTGGAGTGTATGGAATATTTGGAGTGTTCGGAGGAGTGTTTGGAGTGTTTGGAGGAGTGTTTGGAGTGTTTGGAGAGTTTGGAGATTTTGGTGGAGTGTTTGGTGCAGTGTTTGGAGGAGTGTTTGGAGTGTGTGGTGTTGTGTTTGGAGTGTTTGGAATGTTTGGAGGAATGTTTGGGGTATATTGAGGAGTGTTTGGTGTGTTAGGAGGAGTGTTTGGAGTGTTTGGAGGAGTGCATTGGTGTGTTTGGAGTGCTTGGAGTGTATGGAGGAATGTTTGGAGTGTTTGGAGTAGGCTTTGGAGAGTTTGAAGTGCTTGGAATAGTGTTTGGAGTGTTTGGCGTGTTTGGAGTAGTGCTTGGAGTGTTTGGCGTGTTTGGAGGAGTGTTTTGGTGTGTTTGGATTGCTTGGAGTGTATGCAGGAGTGCTTGGAGCTCTAAAACAGTCCCAAATACTGCACAGCACTCCCAAACACTCAAAAACACTCCAAAAACACACTCCAAAACAGTCCAAAACATACTCCAAAACACTCCAAAATACTCCAAAAACTCCAAACTCCAAAAACTATTAACTTCAAAAACTCCAAAAACAGCTAACTCCAAAAACTCCAAAAACTCCAAACTCCAAAAACTCCTGACTCCAAAAACTATTAACTTCAAAAATTCCAAACAGCAAAAACTCATAATTCCAAAAACAAAACTCCAAACTCCAAAAAGTCAAAACTCCAAAAACTCAAAACTCCAAACTGCAAAAACACCTAAGTCCAAAACACTGGAAAAAACTCCATAACTCAAAAGCACACCTAGACACTCCAAAACAGTCCTAAAGTTTGGAGTGTTTGGAGTAGTGTTTGGAGTGTTTAGAGGAGTGTTTGGAGGAGTCTTTGGAGTGTTTGGAGTGTTTGGAGGAGTGTTTGGAGGAGTCTTTCTAGTGTATGGAGTAGTGATTGGAGTGTTTGGACTGTTTGGAGTGTTTGTAGTGTTTGGAGGAGTGTTCTGGTGTGTTTGGAGTGCGTGGAGTGTTTGGAGGAGTGTTTGGAGTGTTTGGACTGTTTGGAGTGTTTGTAGTGTTTGGAGGAGTGTTCTGGTATGTTTGGAGTGCTTGGAGTGTTTGGAGGAGTGTTTGGAGTGTTTGGAGGGCTGTTTGCAGGAGTGTTTGGAGTAGTGGTTGGAGTGTTTGGAGGAGTGTTTGGAGTGTTCGGAGGAGTGTTTGGAGGAGTGTTTGGAGTGCTTGGAGGAGTGTTTGGATGAGTGTTTGGAGTGCTTGGAGTAGTGTTTGGAGTGTTTGGAGGCGTGTTTGGAGTGTTTGGAGAAGGTTTGGAGTGTTGGAGTGTTTGGAGGAGTGTTTAGAGGAGTTTTTGGAGTGTTTGGAGGAGTGTTAGTAGTGTTTGGAGGAGTCTTTGGAGGAGGTATTGGAGGAGTGTTTGGAGGAGTGTTTGGAGGAGTATTTGGAGTGTTTGGAGTAGTCTTTGGAGAGTTTGGAGTGTTTGGAGTGTTGGAGTTTTTGGAGTGTTTGGAGGAGTGTTTGGAGTGATGGAGTGCTTGGACTGTTTGGAGTGTATGGAGGAGTGTTTGGTGTGTTTGGAGGAGTGTTTAGAGGAATGTTTGGAGTAGATTTTGGAGATTTTGGAGTGTTTGGTGCAGTGTTTGGAGGAGTGTTTGGAGTGTGTGGTGTTGTGTTTGGAGAGTTTGGAATGTTTGGAGGAGTGTTTGGGGTATATTGAGGAGTGTTTGGTGTGTTAAGAGGAGTGTTTGGAGTGTTTGGACGAGTGCATTGGTGTGTTTGGAGTGCTTGGAGTGTATGGAGGAATGTTTGGAGTGTTTGGAGTAGGCTTTGGAGAGTTTGAAGTGCTTGGAGTAGTGTTTGGAGTGTTTGTAGTAGTGCTTGGAGTGTTTGGCGTGTTTGGAGGAGTGTTTTGGTGTGTTTGGATTGCTTGGAGTGTATGCAGAAGTGTTTGGAGTTCTAAGACAGTCCCAAATACTGCACAGCACTCCCAAACACTCAAAAACACTCCAAAAACACACTCCAAAACAGTCCAAAACATACTCCAAAACACTCCAAAAACTCCAAACTCCAAAAACTATTAACTTCAAAAACTCCAAAAACAGCTAACTCCAAAAACTCCAAAAACTCCAAACTCCAAAAACTCCTGACTCCAAAAACTATTAACTTCAAAAATTCCAAACACCAAAAACTCATAATTCCAAAAAGTCAAAACTCCAAAAACTCAAAACTCCAAACTCCAAAAACACCTAAGTATAAAACACTGGAAAAAACTCCATAACTCAAAAGCACACCAAGACACTCCAAAACAGTCCTAAAGTTTGGAGTGTTTGCAGTAGTATTTGGAGTGAGTGTTTGGAGGAGTCTTTGGAGTGTTTGGTGTGTTTGGAGTGTTTGGACTTTTTGGAGTGTTTGTCGTGTTTGGAGTGTTTGGAGGGGTGTTTGGAGTGCTTGGAGTGGTGTTTGGCGTGTTTGTAGTGTTTGGAGGAGTGTTTGGAGTAGGGTTTGGAGTAGGGTTTGGAGTGTTTGGAGTGTTTGGAGCGTTTGGAGGAGAGTTTGGAGTGTTTGGAGGAGTGTTTGGTGTGTTTGGAGTAGTGTTTGGATTGTTTGGAGGTCTGTTTGGAGTGCTTGGAGTGGTGTTTGGAGTGTTGTTTGGAGGAGTGTTTGGAGTGTTTGAAGGAGTGTTTGGAGTGTTTGGAGGAGTGTTTGGAGAAGTGTTTGGTGTGTTTGGAGGAGTGTTTGGAGGAGTGTTTGGTGCGTTTGGAGTGTTTGGAGGAGTGTTTGGAGTGTTTGGAGGTCTGTTTGGAGTGCTTGGTGTGGTGTTTGGAGTGGTGTTTGGAGCGTTTGGAGGAGTGTTTGGAGTGTTTGAAGGAGTGTTTGGAGTGGTTGGAGGAGTGTTTGGTGTGTTTGTCGTGTTTGGAGGAGTGTTTGGAGTGTTTGGAGGGCTGTTTGCAGGAGTGTTTGGAGTAGTGGTTGGAGTGTTTGGAGGAGTGTTTGGAGTGTTCGGAGGAGTGTTTGGAGGAGTGTTTGGAGTGCTTGGAGGAGTGTTTGGATGAGTGTTTGGAGTGCTTGGAGTAGTGTTTGGAGTGTTTGGAGGCGTGTTTGGAGTGTTTGGAGAATGTTTGGAGTGTTGGAGTGTTTGGAGGAGTGTTTAGAGGAGTTTTTGGAGTGTTTGGAGGAGTGTTAGTAGTGTTTGGAGGAGTCTTTGGAGGAGTTATTGGAGGAGTGTTTGGAGGAGTGTTTGGAGGAGTATTTGGAGTGTTTGGAGTAGTCTTTGGAGAGTTTGGAGTGTTTGGAGTGTTGGAGTTTTTGGAGTGTTTGGAGGAGTGTTTGGAGTGATGGAGTGCTTGGACTGTTTGGAGTGTATGGAGGAGTGTTTGGTGTGTTTGGAGGAGTGTTTAGAGGAATGTTTGGAGTAGTTTTTGGAGATTTTGGAGTGTTTGGTGCAGTGTTTGGAGGAGTGTTTGGAGTGTGTGGTGTTGTGTTTGGAGAGTTTGGAATGTTTGGAGGAGTGTTTGGGGTATATTGAGGAGTGTTTGGTGTGTTAAGAGGAGTGTTTGGAGTGTTTGGAGGAGTGCATTGGTGTGTTTGGAGTGCTTGGAGTGTATGGAGGAATGTTTGGAGTGTTTGGAGTAGGCTTTGGAGAGTTTGAAGTGTTTGGAGTAGTGCTTGGAGTGTTTGGCGTGTTTGGAGGAGTGTTTTGGTGTGTTTGGATTGCTTGGAGTGTATGCAGGAGTGTTTGGAGTTCTAAGACAGTCCCAAATACTGCACAGCACTCCCAAACACTCAAAAACGCTCCAAAAACACACTCCAAAACAGTCCAAAATATACTCCAAAACACTCCAAAATACTCCAAAACTCCAAACTCCAAGAACTATTAACTTCAAAAACTCCAAAAACAGCTAACTCCAAAAACTCCAAAAACTCCAAACTCCAAAAAGTCAAAACTCCAAAAACTCAAAACTCCAAACTCCAAAAACACCAAAGTCCAAAACAGTGGAAAAAACTCCATAACTCAAAAGCACACCAAGACACTCCAAAACAGTCCTAAAGTTTGGAGTGTTTGGAGTAGTGTTTGGAGTGTTTGGAGGAGTGTTTGGAGGAGTCTTTCTAGTGTATGGAGTAGTGATTGGAGTGTTTGGACTGTTTGGAGTGCTTGTAGTGTTTGGAGGAGTGTTCTGGTGTGTTTGGAGTGCTTGGAGTGTTTGGAGGAGTGTTCTGGTGTGTTTGGAGGAGTGTTTGGAGTGTTTGGACTGTTTGGAGTGTTTGTAGTGTTTGGAGGAGTGTTCTGGTGTGTTTGGAGTGCTTGGAGTGTTTGGAGGAATGTTTGGAGTGTTTGGAGGGGTGTTTGCAGGAGTGTTTGGAGTAGTGGTTGGAGTGTTTGGAGGAGTGTTTGGAGTGTTCGGAGGAGTGTTTGGAGGAGTGTTTGGAGTGCTTGGAGGAGTGTTTGGATGAGTGTTTGGAGTGCTTGGAGTAGTGTTTGGAGTGTTTGGAGGCGTGTTTGGAGTGTTTGGAGGGGTGTTTGCAGTGCTTGGAGTGGTGTTTGGCGTGTTTGTAGTGTTTGGAGGAGTGTTTGGAGGAGTGTTTGGAGTGTTTGGAGTAGGGTTTGGAGTAGGGTTTGGAGTGTTTGGAGGAGTTATTGGAGAGTTTGGAGTGTTTGGAGGATGTTTGGTGTGTTTGGAGTAGTGTTTGGATTGTTTGGAGGTCTGTTTGGAGTGCTTGGAGTGGTGTTTGGAGTGGTGTTTGGAGTGTTTGAAGGAGTGTTTGGAGTGTTTGGAGGAGTGTTCGGTGTGTTTGGAGGAGTGTTTGGAGGAGTGTTTGGTGTGTTTGGAGTGTTTGCAGGTGTGTTTGGAGTGTTTGGAGGAGTGTTTGGAGTGTTTGGAGGCCTGTTTGGAGTGCCTGGAGTGGTGTTTGGAGTGGTGTTTGGAGTGTTTGGAGGAGTGTTTGGAGTGTTTGAAGGAGTGTTTGGAGTGTTTAGAGGAGTGTTTGGTGTGTTTGGCGTGTTTGGAGTGTTTGAAGGAGTGTTTGGAGGAGCGTTTGGAGTGTTTGGAGGATTGTTAGGAGGAGTGTTTGGAGGAGTGTTTGGAGTAGTGTTTGGAGGAGTGTTCGGAGGAGTGTTCGGTGGAGTGTTTGGAGGAGTGTTTGGAGGAGTGTTTGGAGGAGTGTTTGGAGGAGTGTTTGGAGTGCTTGGAGTGTTTGGAGTGTTTGGAGGTGTGTTTGGAGTATTTGGAGTGTTTGGAATGTTGGAGTGTTTGGAGGAGTGTTTGGAGTGTTTGGAGTAGTGTTTGGAATGTTTGGAGGAGTGTTTGGAGAGTTTGGAGGAGTGCTTGGAGTGCCTGGAGTGTTTGGAGTGTATGGAATATTTGGAGTGTTTGGAGGAGTGTTTGGAGTGTTTGGAGTAGTGTTTGGAGTGTTTGGAGGAGTGTTGGGAGTGTATGGATTGTTTCGAGGAGTGTTTGGAGTGTTTGGAGTAGTGTTTGGAATGTTTGGAGGAGTGTTTGGAGAGTTTGGAGGAGTGCTTGGAGTGCCTGGAGTGTTTGGAGTGTATGGAATATTTGGAGTGTTTGGAGTAGTGTTTGGTGTGTTTGGAGGAATTTTTGGAGTGTTTGATGGAGTGTTTGGAGGAGTGTTTGGAGTGTTTGGAGGAGTGTTTGGTATGTTTGGAGGAGTGTTTGGTGTGTTTGGAGTGTTTGGAGTGTTTGGAGGTGTGTTTGGCGTGTTGGAGTGTTTGAAGGAGTGTTTGGAGGAGTGTTTGGAGTGTTTGGAGTGTTTGGAGGTTTGTTAGGAGGAGTGTTTGGAGGAGTGTTTGGAGTAGTGTTTGGAGTGTTTGGAGTGTTTGGAGGAGTGTTTGGAGTGTTTGGAGGAGTGTTTGGAGTGTTTGGAGGAGTGTTTGGAGTGTTTGGAGGAGTGTTTGGAGTGTTTGGAGGAGTGTTTGGAGGAGTGCTTGGAGTGTTTGGAGTGCTGGAGTGTATGGAATATTTGGAGTGTTCGGAGGAGTGTTTGGAGTGTTTGGAGGAGTGTTTGGAGTGTTTGGAGAATTTGGAGATTTTGGTGGAGTGTTTGGTGCAGTGTTTGGAGGAGTGTTTGGAGTGTGTGGTGTTGTGTTTGGAGTGTTTGGAATGTTTGGAGGAGTGTTTGGGGTATATGGAGGAGTGCATTGGTGTGTTTGGAGTGCTGGGAGTGTATGGAGGAATGTTTGGAGTGTTTGGAGTAGGCTTTGGAGAGTTTGAAGT
The DNA here is from genome assembly GCF_052327205.1 of Somniosus microcephalus. NCBI lineage: Eukaryota > Metazoa > Chordata > Chondrichthyes > Squaliformes > Somniosidae > Somniosus > Somniosus microcephalus. Next base: position 309,419,949 of record NC_140987.1, read on the forward strand.
GCTTGGAGTAGTGTTTGGAGTGTTTGGAGTGTTTGGAGTAGTGCTTGGAGTGTTTGGCGTGTTTGGAGGAGTGTTTTGGTGTGTTTGGATTGCTTGGAGTGTATGCAGGAGTGCTTGGAGCTCTAAAACAGTCCCAAATACTGCACAGCACTCCCAAACACTCAAAAACACTCCAAAAACACACTCCAAAACAGTCCAAAACATACTCCAAAACACTCCAAAATACTCCAAAAACTCCAAACTCCAAAAACTATTAACTTCAAAAACTCCAAAAACAGCTAACTCCAAAAACTCCAAAAACTCCAAACTCCAAAAACTCCTGACTCCAAAAACTATTAACTTCAAAAATTCCAAACAGCAAAAACTCATAATTCCAAAAACAAAACTCCAAACTCCAAAAAGTCAAAACTCCAAAAACTCAAAACTCCAAACTGCAAAAACACCTAAGTCCAAAACACTGGAAAAAACTCCATAACTCAAAAGCACACCAAGACACTCCAAAACAGTCCTAAAGTTTGGAGTGTTTGGAGTAGTGTTTGGAGTGTTTAGAGGAGTGTTTGGAGGAGTCTTTGGAGTGTTTGGAGTGTTTGGAGGAGTGTTTGGAGGAGTCTTTCTAGTGTATGGAGTAGTGATTGGAGTGTTTGGACTGTTTGGAGTGTTTGTAGTGTTTGGAGGAGTGTTCTGGTGTGTTTGGAGTGCGTGGAGTGTTTGGAGGAGTGTTTGGAGTGTTTGGACTGTTTGGAGTGTTTGTAGTGTTTGGAGGAGTGTTCTGGTATGTTTGGAGTGCTTGGAGTGTTTGGAGGAGTGTTTGGAGTGTTTGGAGGGCTGTTTGCAGGAGTGTTTGGAGTAGTGGTTGGAGTGTTTGGAGGAGTGTTTGGAGTGTTCGGAGGAGTGTTTGGAGGAGTGTTTGGAGTGCTTGGAGGAGTGTTTGGATGAGTGTTTGGAGTGCTTGGAGTAGTGTTTGGAGTGTTTGGAGACGTGTTTGGAGTGTTTGGAGAATGTTTGGAGTGTTGGAGTGTTTGGAGGAGTGTTTAGAGGAGTTTTTGGAGTGTTTGGAGGAGTGTTAGTAGTGTTTGGAGGAGTCTTTGGAGGAGTTATTGGAGGAGTGTTTGGAGGAGTGTTTGGAGGAGTATTTGGAGTGTTTGGAATGTATGGAGTATTGTTTGGAGTGTTTGGAGAAGTGTTTGGAGTTTTTTGAGCAGTGTTTGGAGTGTATGGATTGTTTCGAGGAGTGTTTGGAGTAGTGTTTGGTGTGTTTGGAGGAATGTTTGGAGTGTTTGATGGAGTGTTTGGAGGAGTGTTTGGAGTGTTTGGAGGAATGTTTGGAGGAGTGTGTGGAGTGTTTGGAGGAGTGTTTGGAGGAGTGTTTGGGGTATATTGAGGAGTGTTTGGTGTGTTAGGAGGAGTGTTTGGAGTGTTTGGAGGAGTGCTTTGGTGTGTTTGGAGTGCTCGGAGTGTATGGAGGAATGTTTGGAGTGTTTGGAGTAGGCTTTGGAGAGTTTGAAGTGCTTGGAGTAGTGTTTGGAGTGTTCGGAGTGTTTGGAGTAGTGCTTGGAGTGTTTGGCGTGTTTGGAGGAGTGTTTTGGTGTGTTTGGATTGCTTGGAGTGTATGCAGGAGTGTTTGGAGTTCTAAAACAGTCCCAAATACTGCACAGCACTCCCAAACACTCAAAAACACTCCAAAAACACACTCCAAAACAGTCCAAAACAGTCCAAAACATACTCCAAAACACTCCAAAATACTCCAAAAACTCCAAACTCCAAAAACTATTAACTTCAAAAACTCCAAAAACAGCTAACTCCAAAAACTCCAAAAACTCCAAACTCCAAAAAGTCAAAACTCCAAAAACTCCAAACTCCAAACTGCAAAAACACCTAAGTCCAAAACACTGGAAAAAACTCCATAACTCAAAAGCACACCAAGACACTCCAAAACAGTCCTAAAGTTTGGAGTGTTTGGAGTAGTGTTTGGAGTGTTTGGAGGAGTGTTTGGAGGAGTCTTTCTAGTGTATGGAGTAGTGATTGGAGTGTTTGGACTGTTTGGAGAGTTTGTAGTGTTTGGAGGAGTGTTCTGGTGTGTTTGGAGTGCTTGGAGTGTTGGGAGGAGTGTTTGGAGGGGTGTTTGCAGGAGTGTTTGGAGTAGTGGTTGGAGTGTTTGGAGGAGTGTTTGGAGTGTTTGGAGGAGTTTTTGGAGTGCTTGGAGGAGTGTTTGGATGAGTGTTTGGAGTGTTTGGAGGGGTGTTTGGAGTGCTTGGAGTGGTGTTTGGAGTGTTTGTAGTGTTTGGAGGAGTGTTTGGAGTGTTTGGAGTAGGGTTTGGAGTAGGGTTTGGAGTGTTTGGAGGAGTGTTTGGAGAGTTTGGAGTGTTTGGAGGAGTGTTTGGTGTGTTTGGAGTAGTGTTTGGATTGTTTGGAGGTCTGTTTGGAGTGCTTGGAGTGGTGTTTGGAGTGGTGTTTGGAGTGTTTGGAGGAGTGTTTGGAGTGTTTGAAGGAGTGTTTGGAGTGTTTGGAGGAGTGTTTGGTGTGTTTGGAGTGTTTGCAGGAGTGTTTGGAGGAGTGTTTGGAGTGTTTGGAGGTCTGTTTGGAGTGCTTGGTGTGGTGTTTGGAGTGGTGTTTGGAGTGTTTGGAGGAGTGTTTGGAGAGTTTGGAGTGTTTGGAGGACTGTTTGGTGTGTTTGGAGTAGTGTTTGGATTGTTTGGAGGTCTGTTTGGAGTGCTTGGAGTGGTGTTTGGAGTGGTGTTTGGAGTGTTTGGAGGAGTGTTTGGAGTGTTTGAAGGAGTGTTTGGAGTGTTTGGAGGAGTGTTTGGAGTGTTTGGAGGAGTGTTTGGTGTGTTTGGCGTGTTTGGAGTGTTTGGAGGATTGTTAGGAGGAGTGTTTGGAGGAGTGTTTGGAGTAGTGTTTGGAGGAGTGTTTGGAGGAGTGTTTGGAGGATTGTTTGGAGGAGTGTTTTAAGTGCTTGGAGTGTTTGGAGTGTTTGGAGGTGTGTTTGGAGTATTTGGAATGTTTGGAGTGTTTGGAGGAGTGTTTGGAGTGTTTGGAGTAGTGTTTGGAATGTTTGGAGGAGTGTTTGGAGAGTTTGGAGGAGTGCTTGGAGTGCTTGGAGTGTTTGGAATATTTGGAGTGTTTGGAGGAGTGTTTGGAGTGTTTGGAGTAGTGTTTGGAGTGTGTGCTGTGTTTGGAGGAGTGTTTGGAGGAGTGTTTGGAGGAGTGTTTGAAGTGTTTGGAGGAGTGCTTGGAGTGTTTGGAGTGTTTGGAGAGTTTGGAGAGTTTGGAGGAGTGTTTGGAGCAATGCTTGGAGGAGTGTTTGGAGGAGTGTTTGGAGGAGTGTTTGGAGTGTTTGGAATATATGGAGTATTGTTTGGAGTGTTTGGAGAAGTGTTTGGAGTTTTTTGAGGAGTGTTTGGAGTGTATGGATTGTTTCGAGGAGTGTTTGGAGTAGTGTTTGGTGTGTTTGGAGGAATGTTTGGAGTGTTTGATGGAGTGTTTGGAGGAGTGTTTGGAGTGTTTGGAGGAGTGTTTGGAGGAGTGTGTGGAGTGTTTGGAGGAGTGTTTGGAGGAGTGTTTGGGGTATATTGAGGAGTGTTTGGTGTGTTAGGAGGAGTGTTTGGAGTGTTTGGAGGAGTGCTTTGGTGTGTTTGGAGTGCTCGGAGTGTATGGAGGAATGTTTGGAGTGTTTGGAGTAGGCTTTGGAGAGTTTGAAGTGCTTGGAGTAGTGTTTGGAGTGTTCGGAGTGTTTGGAGTAGTGCTTGGAGTGTTTGGCGTGTTTGGAGGAGTGTTTTGGTGTGTTTGGATTGCTTGGAGTGTATGCAGGAGTGTTTGGAGTTCTAAAACAGTCCCAAATACTGCACAGCACTCCCAAACACTCAAAAACACTCCAAAAACACACTCCAAAACAGTCCAAAACAGTCCAAAACATACTCCAAAACACTCCAAAATACTCCAAAAACTCCAAACTCCAAAAACTATTAACTTCAAAAACTCCAAAAACAGCTAACTCCAAAAACTCCAAAAACTCCAAACTCCAAAAAGTCAAAACTCCAAAAAGTCAAAACTCCAAACTGCAAAAACACCTAAGTCCAAAACACTGGAAAAAACTCCATAACTCAAAAGCACACCAAGACACTCCAAAACAGTCCTAAAGTTTGGAGTGTTTGGAGTAGTGTTTGGAGTGTTTGGAGGAGTGTTTGGAGGAGTCTTTCTAGTGTATGGAGTAGTGATTGGAGTGTTCGGACTGTTTGGAGTGCTTGTAGTGTTTGGAGGAGTGTTCTGGTGTGTTTGGAGTGCTTGGAGTGTTTGGAGGAGTGTTCTGGTGTGTTTGGAGTGCTTGGAGTGTTTGGAGGAGTGTTTGGAGTGTTTGGACTGTTTGTAGTGTTTGTAGTGTTTGGAGGAGTGTTCTGGTGCGTTTGGAGTGCTTGGAGTGTTTGGAGGAATGTTTGGAGTGTTTGGAGGGGTGTTTGCAGGAGTGTTTGGAGTAGTGGTTGGAGTGTTTGGAGGAGTGTTTGGAGTGTTTGAAGGAGTGTTTGGAGTGTTTGGAGGAGTGTTTGGTGTGTTTGGCGTGTTTGGAGTGTTTGGAGGATTGTTAGGAGGAGTGTTTGGAGGAGTGTTTGGAGTAATGTTTGGAGGAGTGTTTGGAGGAGTGTTTGGAGGAGTGCTTGGAGTGCTTGGAGTGTTTGGAGTGTTTGCGGTGTGTCTGGAGTATTTGGAGTGTTTGGAATGTTTGGAGTGTTTGGAGGAGTGTTTGGAGTGTTTGGAGTAGTGTTTGGAATGTTTGGAGAAGTGTTTGGAGGAGTGTTTGGAGAGTTTGGAGGAGTGCTTGGAGTGCTTGGAGTGTTTGGAATATTTGGAGTGTTTGGAGGAGTGTTTGGAGTGTTTGGAGTAGTGTTTGGAGTGTGTGCTGTGTTTGGAGGAGTGTTTGGAGGAGTGTTTGGAGGAGTGTTTGGTGTGTTTGGAGGAGTGTTTGGAGGAGTGTTTGGTGCGTTTGGAGTGTTTGCAGGAGTGTTTGGAGTGTTTGGAGGAGTGTTTGGAGTGTTTGGAAGTCTGTTTGGAGTGCTTGGAGTGGTGTTTGGAGTGGTGTTTGGAGCGTTTGGAGGAGTGTTTGGAGTGTTTGAAGGAGTGTTTGGAGTGTTTGGAGGAGTGTTTGGTGTGTTTGGCGTGTTTGGAGTGTTTGGAGGATTGTTAGGAGGAGTGTTTGGAGGAGTGTTTGGAGTAGTGTTTGGAGGAGTGTTTGGAGGAGTGTTTGGAGGAGTGTTTGGAGGAGTGTTTTAAGTGCTTGGAGTGTTTGGAGTGTTTGGAGGTGTGTTTGGAGTATTTGGAATGTTTGGAGTGTTTGGAGGAGTGTTTGGAGTGTTTGGAGTAGTGTTTGGAATGTTTGGAGGAGTGTTTGGAGAGTTTGGAGGAGTGCTTGGAGTGCTTGGAGTGTTTGGAATATTTGGAGTGTTTGGAGGAGTGTTTGGAGTGTTTGGAGTAGTGTTTGGAGTGTGTGCTGTGTTTGGAGGAGTGTTTGGAGGAGTGTTTGGAGGAGTGTTTGAAGTGTTTGGAGGAGTGCTTGGAGTGCTTGGAGTGTTTGGAGAGTTTGGAGAGTTTGGAGGAGTGTTTGGAGCAATGCTTGGAGGAGTGTTTGGAGGAGTGTTTGGAGGAGTGTTTGGAGTGTTTGGAATGTATGGAGTATTGTTTGGAGTGTTTGGAGAAGTGTTTGGAGTTTTTTGAGGAGTGTTTGGAGTGTATGGATTGTTTCGAGGAGTGTTTGGAATAGTGTTTGGTGTGTTTGGAGGAATGTTTGGAGTGTTTGATGGAGTGTTTGGAGGAGTGTTTGGAGTGTTTGGAGGAGTGTTTGGAGGAGTGTGTGGAGTGTTTGGAGGGGTGTTTGGAGGAGTGTTTGGGGTATATTGAGGAGTGTTTGGTGTGTTAGGAGGAGTGTTTGGAGTGTTTGGAGGAGTGCTTTGATGTGTTTGGAGTGCTCGGAGTGTATGGAGGAATGTTTGGAGTGTTTGGAGTAGGCTTTGGAGAGTTTGAAGTGCTTGGAGTAGTGTTTGGAGTGTTCGGAGTGTTTGGAGTAGTGCTTGGAGTGTTTGGCGTGTTTGGAGGAGTGTTTGGAGGAGTGTTTTGATGTGTTTGGATTGCTTGGAGTGTATGCAGGAGTGTTTGGAGTTCTAAAACAGTCCCAAATACTGCACAGCACTCCCAAACACTCAAAAACACTCCAAAAACACACTCCAAAACAGTCCAAAACAGTCCAAAACATACTCCAAAACACTCCAAAATGCTCCAAAAACTCCAAACTCCAAAAACTATTAACTTCAAAAACTCCAAAAACAGCTAACTCCAAAAACTCCAAAAACTCCAAACTCCAAAAAGTCAAAACTCCAAAAACTCAAAACTCCAAACTCCAAAAACACCTAAGTCCAAAACACTGGAAAAAACTCCATAACTCAAAAGCACACCAAGACACTCCAAAACAGTCCTAAAGTTTGGAGTGTTTGGAGTAGTGTTTGGAGTGTTTGGAGGAGTGTTTGGAGGAGTCTTTCTAGTGTATGGAGTAGTGATACATAGATACATAGATACATAGAAGATAGGAGCAGGAGTAGGCCATTCGGCCCTTCGTGCCTGCTCCGCCATTTAATGAGATCATGGCTGATCCTTTAATTCAGTATCCCGTCCCCGCCTTCTCTCCGTAACCCTTAACCCCTTTTGCCCGTAGAAATATATCTAATTCCCTCTTAAATATATTTAATGAGCTGGCGTACACTGCCCTCTGTGGCAATGAGTTCCACAGGTTCACCACTCTCTGAGTGAAGAAATTCCCCCTCATCTCTGTCCTAAATGGTTTAGCCCTTATCCTTAAATTATGTCCTCTAGTTCTGTTCTCACCCGCCAAGGGAAACATTCCTTCTGCATCCAGTCTGTCTAGACCTGTCAGAATTTTATACACTTCTATGAGGTCCCCTCTCAATCTTCTAAACTCCAGTGTGTACATCCCTAAACTACATAGTCTCTCCTCATAGGTCATTCCCGCCATTCCTGGTATCAGCCTGGTGAATCGCCGCTGCACCCCCTCCATGGCAAGAACATCCTTCCTCAGATGAGGCGACCAAAACTGTACACAGTACTCGAGGTGTGGTCTCACCAGTGCCCTGTACAGCTGCAGCAAGGTATCCCTGTTCCTGTATTCTAACCCTTTTGCTATGAAGGCCAGCATACCGTTTGCCTTCTTGACCGCCTGTTGCACCTGCATGCTCGCCTTCAGTGACTGGTGTACAAGAACACCCAGGTCTCTCTGTACTTCCCCCTCTCCCAATCTATTGCCATTTAAATAATAATTTGCCCTCCCGTTCCTGCACCCAAGGTGGATAACTTCGCACTTGTCCACATTATAGTGCATCTGCCATTTATCCGCCCAATCGCCCAGTCTGTCCAAATCGCTCTGGAGCTTCCTGGTCTCTTCCTCTGAGCCCACCCCACCTCCTAGTTTAGTGTCGTCTGCAAATTTGGAAATGCTGCATCCGACTCCCTGATCCAGGTCATTAATGTAAATTGTGAACAGCTGGGGGCCCAGGACAGATCCCTGTGGTACCCCACTTGTTACTGCCTGCCATTCAGAAAATGAGCCGTTTATTCCAACTCTCTGTTTTCTATCTGACAGCCAGTTCCCTATCCACGCCAAAACTTTCCCCTTTATCCCATGAGCCTCAATTTTCCATGCTAATCTTTTATGTGGGACCTTATCGAAGGCCTTTTGGAAGTCCAGGTACACCACATCTACTGGCTCTCCCCCATCTATTCTACCAGTTACTCCCTCAAAAAATTCCAATAGATTAGTCAAGCACGATTTACCCTTTGTAAATCCATGTTGACTCTGTCCTATCCTGTCCCCATTTGCTAAGTGCTCCGCTATTTCATCCTTAATGATGGACTCCAGCATTTTGCCCACAACTGATGTAAGGCTTACAGGTCTGTAATTACCTGCTTTTTCCCTACCCCCCTTTTTGAATAGTGGGGTAACGTTAGCTACCCTCCAATCCATCGGCACTGTTCCCGAGTCTAATGAATTCTGAAAAATCATCCTTAGTGCATCCGCTATCTCTAGGGCCACCTCCTTCAGTACCCTAGGATGCATGTTATCAGGCCCTGGGGATTTGTCCACCTTCAATCCCTTTAGCTTCCTTAACACCATATCCTTAGAGATATTGATTTGCGTCAGTTCCTCCTTTGCCAATGTCCCTATTTTTCCCGATATCCCAGGGAGGTTTTTTGTGTCTTCCTTCGTAAAGACTGACCCAAAGTATGCATTTAGTTGATCTGCCATTTCCTTATTTCCCATTATATATTCCCCCGTATCTGACTGCAATGGACCAACTTTGGTTTTCACCAGTCTTTTCCTTTTGATATATTTATAAAAGCTTTTGGAGTTAGTTTTTATATTTTCCGCCAGCTTGTTTTCGTAAGCTATTTTGCCCCTCTTGATCATGCCCTTTGCCCTCCTTTGCTCTATCTTAAACTGTTCCCAATCTTCCGCTCTGGCGCTTTTTTTGGCTATTTTATACGCCCTATCTTTGGATTTTATGCTGTCTCTAATTTCCCCTGTTATCCACGGTTGAGTCACCTTTTTAGATTTCCTTTTATGCCAGATTGGTATAAACAATTTTTGCAATTTTGTCATTCTATCTTTAAATGTTTGCCATTGTTTATCTACCTCCAGTCCTCTCAGGAACGTTGTCCAATCAGACCTACTCAGTTCCCGTCTCATGGCATCATAATTCCCCTTGTTTAAATTCAGGACCTTAGTCTCTGAGTCAATTTCTTCGCTCTCCATTTCGAGTGAGAAATCGATCATGTTATGATCGCTCTGACCCAAGGGTCCCCGTACAACAAGATTACTGATTAGTCCCTTCTCATTGCACAGTACCCAGTCCAATATAGCCTGTTCCCGAGTTGGTTCCTCGACATATTGATCCAGATAACCATCCCTTAAACACTCAAGGAATTCCTCCTCCTCATTATTTTTACTGATTAGGCTAGTCCAATCTATATGTAAGTTAAAGTCACCTATGATGACAGCTGTGCTCTTATTGCACGCTTCTCTAATTTCCCTCGTGATGCCCTCCCTAACCTCTATTTTACTATTTGGAGGCCTATATACCACTCCTATTAATGTTTTTCGCCCCTCGCTATTTCTTAGCTCCACCCATATAGATTCTGTATTAACTGAGTTAATATCCTTCCTTTCAATTGCATTTATCCCCTCTTTTACTAGCAATGCTACCCCTCCTCCCTTTCTTTTTTGTCGATCCTTCCTAAATACTGAATACCCCTGTATGTTAAGCTCCCAGCCCTGCTCACCCTGCAACCATGTTTCCGTAATCCCAATTAGATCATAATTATTAACCTCTATTTCCACAGCTAATTCATCTACCTTGTTCCTGATGCTTCTCGCATTAAGGTATAAAACTCCTGATTGGAGTGTTCGGACTGTTTGGAGTGCTTGTAGTGTTTGGAGGAGTGTTAGAGTCATAGAGTCATAGAGTTTTACAGCACAGAAAGAGGCCCTTCGGCCCATCGTGTCTGCGCCGCCCATCCATCCCTGTCCAGTCTAATCCCATTTTCCAGCATTTGGTCCATAGCCTTGTATGCAATGGCATTTCAAGTGCTCATCCAAATGCTTCTTGAATGTTGTGAGGGTTCCTGCCTCTACCACCCTTTCAGGCATTGAGTTCCACATTCCAACCACCCTCTGGGTGAAAAAGTTCCTCCTCAAATCCCCTCTAAATCTCCTGCCCCTTACCCTGAATCTATGCCCCCTTGTTATTGACCCCCCTACTAAGGGGAAAAGTTCCTCTTTGTCTACCCTATCTATTACCCTCATCATTTTGTACACCTCAATCAGGTCCCCCCTCAGCCTTCTTTGCTCCAAGGAAAACAACCCCAGCCTGTCCAGCCTCTCTTCATAGCTGAGGCGCTCCATCCCAGGTAACATCCTGGTGAATCTTCTCTGCACCCTCTCCAAAGCAATCACATCCTTCCTATAGTGAGGCGACCAGAAATGCACACAGTACTCCAGCTGTGGCCTCACCAGCGTTTTGTACAGTTCCATCATAACCTCCCTGCTCTTATATTCTATGCCTCGGCTAATGAAGGCAAGTATCCCATATGCCTTGGTGTACATGTACATAGATCCCTGAAGGCAGCGGTTACCTTATCTACCTGTTCCGCTGCCTTCAGGGATCTATGTACATGTACACCAAGGTCCCTCTGACCCTCTGTACTTCCTAGGGTCCTACCACTCATTGTGTATTCCCTTGCCTTATTTGTCCGTCCAAAATGCATCACCTCGCACTTTTCAGGGTTAAATTCCATTTGCCACTTTTCCGCCCATCTGACCAACCCGTTTATATCGTCCTGTAGCCTGAGGCTTTCCTCCTCACAATTTACCACCCCACCAATTTTCGTGTCATCTGCGAACTTACTGATCATACCTTTTACATTCCCATCCAAATCATTTATGTAGATCACAAACAACAAGGGACCCAGCACCGATCCCTGAGGTACCCCACTGGACACAGGCTTCCAGTCACAAAAGCAACCTTCGACCATCACCCTCTGCCTCCTGCCACTCAGCCAGTTTAGGATCCAACGTGCCAAGGCACCCTGGATCCCATGGGCTCTTACCTTCTTGACCAGTCTCCTATGCGGGACTTTGTCAAAAGCTTTACTGAAGTCCATGTAAACCACATCCACAGCATTTCCCTCATCCACCCCCCTAGTCACCCCCTCGAAAAATTCAATCAGATTTGTCAGACATGATTTACCCTTGACAAAGCCATGCTGACTATCCCCGATTAATCCTTGCCTCTCCAAGTGGAGACTAATTTTGTCCCTCAGAATTTTTTCCAATAATTTCCCTACCACAGATGTTAGGCTCACTGGCCTGTAATTCCCTGGTTTATCCCTGCTACCCTTCTTGAATAATGGTACTACGTTAGCTGTTCTCCAGTCCTCTGGTACATCCCCTGTGGCCAGAGAGGTTCTGGTGTGGTGTGTTCTGGTGTGTTTGGAGTGCTTGGAGTGTTTGGAGGAGTGTTTGGAGTGTTTGGACTGTTTGTAGTGTTTGTAGTGTTTGGAGGAGTGTTCTGGTGTGTTTGGAGTGCTTGGAGTGTTTGGAGGAATGTTTGGAGGGGTGTTTGCAGGAGTGTTTGGAGTAGTGGTTGGAGTGTTTGGAGGAGTGTTTGGAGTGTTCGGAGGAGTGTTTGGAGGAGTGTTTGGAGTGCTTGGAGGAGTGTTTGGATGAGTGTTTGGAGTGCTTGGAGTAGTGTTTGGAGTGTTTGGAGGCGTGTTTGGAGTGTTTGGAGGCGTGTTTGGAGTGCTTGGAGTGGTGTTTGGCGTGTTTGTAGTGTTTGGAGGAGTGTTTGGAGGAGTGTTTGGAATGTTTGGAGTAGGGTTTGGAGTAGGGTTTGGAGTGTTTGGAGGAGTGTTTGGAGAGTTTGGAGTGTTTGGAGGAGTGTTTGGTGTGTTTGGAGTAGTGTTTGGAATGTTTGGAGGTCTGTTTGGAGTGCTTGGAGTGGTGTTTGGAGTGGTGTTTGGAGTGTTTGGAGTGTTTGAAGTAGTGTTTGGAGTGTTTGGAGTGTTTGCAGGAGTGTTTGGAGTGTTTGGAGGAGTGTTTGGAGTGTTTGGAGGTCTGTTTGGAGTGCTTGGAGTGGTGTTTGGAGTGGTGTTTGGAGTGTTTGGAGGAGTGTTTGGAGTGTTTGAAGGAGTGTTTGGAGTGTTTGGAGGAGTGTTTGGTGTGTTTGGCGTGTTTGGAGTGTTTGAAGGAGTGTTTGGAGGAGCGTTTGGAGTGTTTGGAGGATTGTTAGGAGGAGTGTTTGGAGGAGTGTTTGGAGTAGTGTTTGGAGGAGTGTTTGGAGGAGTGTTTGGTGGAGTGTTTGGAGGAGTGTTTGGAGGAGTGTTTGGAGGAGTGCTTAGAGTGCTTGGAGTGATTGGAGTGTTTGGAGGTGTGTTTGGAGTATTTGGATTGTTTGGAATGTTGGAGTGTTTGGAGGAGTGTTTGGAGTGTTTGGAGTAGTGTTTGGAATGTTTGGAGGAGTGTTTGGAGGAGTGTTTGGAGAGTTTGGAGGAGTGCTTGGAGTGTTTGGAGTGTTTGGAGTGTATGGAATATTTGGAGTGTTTGGAGGAGTGTTTGGAGTGTTTGGAGTAGTGTTTGGAGTGTTTGGAGGAGTGTTGGGAGTGTATGGGTTGTTTCGAGGAGTGTTTGGAGTAGTGTTTGGTGTGTTTGGAGGAATTTTTGGAGTGTTTGCTGGAGTGTTTGGAGGAGTGTTTGGAGTGTTTGGAGGAGTGTTTGGAGTGTTTGGAGGAGTGTGTGGAGTGTTTGGAATGTTTGGAATAGTGTTTGGAGTGTTTGGAGGAGTGTTTGGAGGACTGTTTGGAGGAGTGTTTGGAGGTGTTTTTGGAGTGTTCGAAGTAGTGTGTGGAATGTTTTAAGGAGTGTGTGGAGTGTTTGCAGGAGAGTTTGGTGTGATTGGAGGAGTGTTTCGAGGAGTGTTTGGAGTAGTGTTTGGAGTGTTTGGAGTGTTGGAGTCCCAAACATTCTAAAACCGTCCCAAATACTGCACAGCACTCCCAAACACTCAAAAACACTCCAAAAACACGCTCCAAAACAGTCCAAAGCATACTCCAAAACACTCGCTGCTATCCACTCGCTCCAAAACACTTGATAACAGTCCAAAACACTCCAAAACACTCAAAAATACTCCAAGGCACTCCAAAGCACTCCATAACTCAAAAACAAACCAAAACACTCCACAACATTCCAAAACACTCCAAAAACTCCCAAATCTAAGCACCAAAAACTCCAAACTCCAAAACACCCCAAAACACTCCATAAGTCATTTTGCACACCAAACACTGCAATACGCTCCAGAACACTCCAAAACAGTCCAAAACACATAAAAGCACACCAAAACACTGATATGAGGTGGGAGTTTTGGGGTTTTTGAAGTTTGGAGTTTGGCGTTTTCAAGTTTGGAAATTTGGGTTTAGGAGTTTGGAGTTTTTGGAGTTTGGATTTAAGAGTTTGGAGTTTGGAGTTTATGGAGTTTTTGATTTTGGAGTTTATTGGAGTGTTTGGAGAGTGTTTGGAGTGTTGGAGCGTTTGGAGTAGTGTTTGGAGTGTTTAGAGGAGTGTTTGGAGTGTTTGGAGGAGTGTTTGGAGGAGTGTTAGTAGTGTTTGGAGGAGTCCTTGGAGGAGTTATTGGAGGAGTGATTGGAGGAGTGTTTGGAGGAGTATTTGGAGTGTTTGGAGTAGTCTTTGGAGAGTTTGGAGTGTTTGGAGTGTTGGAGTTTTTGGAGTGTTTAGAGGAGTGTTTGGAGTGTTTGGAGTAGTTTTTCGAGTGTTTAGAGGAGTGTTTGGAGGAGTGTTTGGAGGAGTGTTTGGAGTGTTTGGAGGAGTGTTTGCAGTGTTTGGAGGAGTGTTAGTAGTGTTTGGAGGAGTGTTAGGAGTATTTGGTGGACTGTTTGGAGAATGGTTTGGAGGAGTATTTGGAGTGTTTCCATTAGTCTTTGGAGAGTTTGGAGTGTTGGAGTCTTTGGATTGTTTGGAGGAGTGTTTGGAGTGATGGAGTGTTTGGACTGTTTGGAGTGTATGGAGGAGTGTTTGGTGTGTTTGGAGGAGTGTTTAGAGGAGTGTTTGGAGTGCTTGGAGTAGTTTTTGGAGTGCTTGGAGGAGTGTTTGGAGCAGAGTTTGGAGTGTTTGGAGGAGTGTTTGGAGGTGTCTATGGAGTGTTTGGAGTGTTTGGAGGAGTGTTAGTAGTGTTTGGAGGAGTGTTAGGTGTATTTGGTGGACTGTTTGGAGAATGGTTTGGAGGAGTATTTGGAGTGTTTCGATTAGTCTTTGGAGAGTTTGGAGTGTTGGAGTCTTTGGAGTGTTTGGAGGAGTGTTTGGAGCGATGGAGTGTTTGGACTGTTTGGAGTGTATGGAGGAGTGTTTGGTGTGTTTGGAGGAGTGTTTAGAGGAGTGTTTGGAGTGCTTGGAGTAGTTTTTGGAGTGCTTGGAGGAGTGCTTGGAGCAGAGTTTGGAGTGTTTGGACGAGTGTTTGGAGGAGTCTATGGAGTGTTTGGAGTGTTTGGAGGAGTGTTTGGTGGAGTCTTTCTAGTGTATGGAGTAATGATTGGAGTGTTTGGAGTGTTTGGAGGAGTGTTCTGGTGTGTTTGGAGTGCTTGGAGTGCTTGGAGGAGTGTTTGGAGTGTTTGGAGGGGTATTTGCAGGAGTGTTTGGAGTAGTGGTTGGAGTGTTTGGAGGAGTGTTTGGAGTGTTTGGAGGAGTGTTTCGATTGTTTGGAGGAGTGTTTGGAGGAGTGTTTGGAGGAGTGTTTGGAGTGTTGGAGGAGTGTTTGGAGTGTTTGGAGGAGTGTTTGGAGTGTTTGGAGGAGTGTTTGGAGGAGTGTTTGGAGTGTTGGAGGAGTGTTTGGAGGAGTGTTTGGAGTGTTTGGAGTGTTTGGAGAATTGTTTGGAGGAGTGTTTGAAGGAGTGTTTGGAGTGTTTGGAGGAGTATTTGGAGGAGTGTTTGGAGTAGTGTTTGGAGTGTATTGGAGGACTGTTTGGAGGAGTGTTTGGAGTGTTTGCAGGAGTATTTGGAATGTATGGAGTAGTGTTTGGAGTAGTGTTTGGAGGAGTGTTTGGAGTGTTTGGAGGAATGTTTGGAGGAGTGTTTGGAGTGTTTTTAGGAGTGCTTGGAGGAGTGTTTGGAGGAGTGTTTGGAGTAGTCTTTGGAGTGTTTGGAGGAGTGTTTGGAGGAGTGTTTGGAGTGTTTGCAGGAGTGTTTGGAATGTATGGAGTAGTGTTTGGAGGAGTGTTTGGAGGAGTGTTTGGAGGAGTGTTTGGAGTGTTTGGAGGAATGTTTGGAGGAATGTTTGGAGTGTTTGGAATAGTGTTTGGAGGAGTGTTTGGAGTGTTTGGAGGAGTGTTTGGAGTGTTTGGAGGATTATTTGGAGTGTTTGGAGAAGTGTTTGCAGCAGTGTTTCGTGTGTTTGAAGTCTTTGGAGGAGTGTTTGGTGGAGTGTTGGGAGGAGTGTTTGGAGGAGTGTTTGGAGGAGTATTTGGAGTGTTTGGAGTAGTCTTTGGAGAGTTTGGAGTGTTTGGAGGAGTGTTTGGAGTGTTTGGAGTAGTTTTTTGAGTGTTTGGAGGAGTGTTTGGAGGAGTGTTTGGAGTGTTTGGAGTAGTGTTTGGAGTGTTTGGAGGAGTGTTGGGAGTGTATGGGTTGTTTCGAGGAGTGTTTGGAGTAGTGTTTGGTGTGTTTGGAGGAATTTTTGGAGTGTTTGCTGGAGTGTTTGGAGGAGTGTTTGGAGTGTTTGGAGGAGTGTTTGGAGTGTTTGGAGGAGTGTGTGGAGTGTTTGGAGGAGTGTTTGCAGTAGTGTTTGGAGTGTTTGGAGTGTTGGAGTCCCAAACATTCTAAAACAGTCCCAAATACTGCACAGCACTCCAAAACACTCAAAAACACTCCAAAAACACACTCCAAAACAGTCCAAAGCATACTCCAAAACACTCGCTGCTATGCACTCGCTCCAAAACTCTTGATAACAGTCCAAAAAACTCAAAACACTCAAAAATACTCCAAGGCACTCCAAAGCACTCCATAGCTCAAAAACACACCAAAACACTCGACAACATTCCAAGACACTCCAAAAACTCCCAAATCCAAGCACCAAAAACTCCAAACTCCAAAATACCCCAAAACACTCCATAACTCATTTTGCACACCAAACACTGCAAAACGCTCCAGAACACTCGAAAAAAGTCCAAAACACATAAAAGCACACCAAAACACTGATATGAGGTGGGAGTTTGGGGTTTTTGAAGTTTGGAGTTTGGCGTTTTCAAGTTTGGAAATTTGGGTTTAGGAGTTTGGAGTTTTTGGAGTGTTTGGAGGAGTGTTTGGAGTAGTGTTTGGAGTGTTTAGAGGAGTGTTTGAAGTGTTTGGAGGAGTGTTTGCAGTGTTTGGAGGAGTGTTAGTAGTGTTTGGAGGAGTCTTTGGAGGAGTTATTGGAGGAGTGTTTGGAGGAGTGTTTGGAGGAGTGCTTGGAGGAGTGTTTGGAGGAGTTTTTGGAGTGTTTGGAGGCATGTTTGGAGGAGTGTTTGGATTGTTTGGAATAGTGTTTGGAGGAGTGTTTGGAGTGTTTGGAGGAGTGCTTGGAGGAGTGTTTGGAGTGTTTGCAGGAGTGTTTGGAATTTATGGGGTAGTGTTTGGAGTAGTGTTTGGAGGAGTGTTTGGAGGAGTGTTTGGAGGAGTGTTTGGAGTGTTTGGAGGAGTGTTTGGAGCAGTGTTTGGAGGAGTGTTTGGAGGAGAGTTTCGAGGAGTGTTTGGAGTAGTGTTTGGAGTGTTTGGAGTGTTTGGAGGAGTGTTTGGAGTGTTTGGAGGAGTGTTTGCAGGAGTGTTTGGTGTGTTTGGAGGACTGTTTGGACTGTTTGGAATAGTGTTTGGAGGAGTGTTTGGAGTTTTTGGAGTGTTTGGAGGATTGTTTGGAGTGTTTGGAGGATTGTTTGGATTGTTTGGAGGAGTGTTTGCAGGAGTGTTTCGTGTGTTTGGAGGAGTGTTTGGAGGAGTGTTTGGAGGATTGTTAGGCAGAGTGTTTGGAGGAGTATTTGGAGTAGTGTTTGGAGGAGTGTTTGGAGGAGTGTTTCGAGGAGAGTTTGGAATGTTTGGAGTGTTTGGAGGAGTATCTGCAGCAGTGTTTGGAATGTATGGAGTAGTGTTTCGAGTAGTGTTTGGAGGAGTGTTTGGAGTGTTTGGAGGAGTGTTTGGAGTGTTTGGAATAGTGTTTGGAGGAGTGTTTGGAGTGTTTGGAGGAGTGCTTGGAGGAGGGTTTGGAGGGTTTGGAGTAGTGCTTGGAGTGTTTGGAGTGCTTGGAGGAGTGTTTGGAGTGTTTGGAGGAGTGTTTGGGGTGTTTGGAGGAATGTTTGGAGGAGTGTTTGGAGGAGTGTTTGGAGGAGTGTTTGGAGTGTTCGAAGTAGTGTGTGGAGTGTTTGGAATAGTGTTTGGAGGAGTGTTTGGAGTGTTTGGAGGAGTGTTTCGAGTAGTGTTTGGAGTAGTGTTTGGAGCGTTTCGAGTGTTTGGAGGAGAGTTTGGAGGAGTGTTTGGAGTGTTTGGAGGAGTGTTTGGAGCGCATGGAGTGGTGTTTGGAGTGGTGTTTGGAGGGTGTGGACGAGCGTTTGGAGTGTTTGAAGGAGTGTTTGGAGTGTTTGTAGGAGTGTTTGGACTGTTTGCAGGTGTGTTTGGCGTGTTTGGAGTGTTTGAAGGAGTGTTTGGAGGAGTGTTTGGAGTGTTTGGAGGATTGTTACGCGGAGTGTTTGGAGGAGTGTTTGGAGGAGTGTTTGGAGGAATGTTTGGAATGTCTGGAGTGTTTGGAGGAGTGTTTGGAGGAGTGTTTGCAGCATTGTTTGGAATGTATGGAGTAATGTTTGGAGTAGTGTTTGGAGGAGTGTTTGGAGTGTTTGGAATAGTGTTTGGAGGAGTGTTTGGAGGAGTGTTTGGAGGAGTGCTTGGAGGAGTGTTTGGAGGAGTTTTTGGAGTGTTTGGAGGCATGTTTGGAGGAGTGTTTGGATTGTTTGGAATAGTGTTTGGAGGAGTGTTTGGAGGAGTGTTTGAGGAGTGTTTGGAGTGTTTACAGGAGTGTTTGGAATGTATGGGGTAGTGTTTGGAGTAGTGTTTGGAGGAGTGTTTGGAGGAGTGTTTGGAGGAGTGTTTGGAGTGTTTGGAGGAGTGTTTGGAGCAGTGTTTGGAGGAGTGTTTGGAGGAGAGTTTCGAGGAGTGTTTGGAGTAGTGTTTGGAGTGTTTGGAGTGTTTGGAGGAGTGTTTGGAGTGTTTGGAGGAGTGTTTGCAGGAGTGTTTGGTGTGTTTGGAGGAGTGCTTGGTGTATTTGGAGTGTTAGCAGGAGTGTTTGGAGTGTTTGGAGGAGTGTTTGGAGTGTTTGGAGTGTTTGGAGGTCTGTTTGGAGCGCATGGAGTAGTGTTTGGAGTGGTGTTTGGAGGGTGTGGAGGAGTGTTTGGAGTGTTTGAAGGAGTGTTTGGAGTGTTTGAAGGAGTGTTTGGACTGTTTGCAGGTATGTTTGGCGTGTTTGGAGTGTTTGAAGGAGTGTTTGGAGGAGTGTTTGGAGTGTTTGGAGGATTGTTAGGCGGAGTGTTTGGAGGAGTGTTTGGAGGAGTGTTTGCAGCATTGTTTGGAATGTATGGAGTAGTGTTTGGAGTAGTGTTTGGAGGAGTGTTTGGAGTGTCTGGAATAGTGTTTGGAGGAGTGTTTGGAGTGTTTGGAGGAGTGCTTGGAGGAGTGTTTGGAGTGTTTGGAGGAGTTTTTGGAGTGTTTGGAGGCATGTTTGGAGGAGTGTTTGGATTGTTTGGAATAGTGTTTGGAGGAGTGTTTGGAGTGTTTGGAGGAGTGCTTGGAGGAGTGTTTGGAGGAGTGTTTGGAGTGTTTGCAGGAGTGTTTGCAGGAATGTTTTGTGTGTTTGGAGTAGTGTTTGGAGTAGTGTTTGGAGGAGTGTTTGGAGGAGTGTTTGGAGTAGTGTTTGGAGGAGTGTTTGGAGGAGTGTTTGGAATGTTTAGAGTGTTTGGAGGAGTTTTTGGAGGAGTGTTTGGAGAATTGTTTGGAGTGTTTGGAGGAGTGTTTGCAGGAATGTTTTGTGTGTTTGGAGGAGTGTTTGGTGGAGTGTTTCGAGGAGTGTTTGGTGTGTTTGGAGTGTTTGCAGGAGTGTTTGGAGTGTTTGGAGGAGTGTTTGGAGTGTTTGGAGGAGTGCTGGTGTGTTTGGAGTGTTTGCAGCAGTGTTTGGAGGAGTGTTTGGAGTGTTTGGAGGAGTGTTTGGAGAGTTTGGAGTGTTTGGAGGAGTGTTTGGTGTGTTTGGAGTAGTGTTTGGATTGTTTGGAGGTCTGTTTGGAGTGCTTGGAGTGGTGTTTGGAGCGGTGATTGGAGCGTTTGGAGGAGTGTTTGGAGTGTTTGAAGGATTGTTTGGAGTGTTTGGAGGAGTGTTTGGTGTGTTTGGAGTGTTTGGAGGTGTGTTAGGCGTGTTTGGAGTGTTTGGAGGAGTGTTTGGAGGATTGTTTGGAGGAGTGTTTCGAGGAGTGTTTGGAGGAATGTTTGGAGGAGTGTTTGGAATGTTTGGAATATTTGGAGGGGTGTTTGGAGGAGTGTTTGGAGCAGTGTTTGGAGGGTTGTTTGGAGGAGTATTTGCAGGAGTGTTTGGAATGTATGGAGTACTGTTTGAAGGAGTGTTTGGAGTGTTTGGAAGAGTGTTTGGAGTGTTTGGAGGAGTGTTTGGAGGAGTGTTTAGTGGAGTGCTTGGATTGTTTGGAGTGTTTGGAGTGTTTGGAGCAGTGTTTGGAGTGTTTGGAGGAGTGTTTGGAGTGTTTGGATGAGTGTTTGGAGGAGTGCTTGGAGTGTTTGGAGTTTTTGGAGATGTGTTTGGAGTATTTGGAGTTTTTGCAATGTTAGGAGTGTTTGGAGGAGTGTTTGGAGTGTTTGGAGTACTGTTTGGAGTGTTTGGAGGAGTGTTTGGAGAGTTTGGAGGAGTGCTTGGTGTGTTTGGATTGTTTGGAGTGTTTGGAGTATTTGGAGTGTTTGGAATATTTGGAGTGTTTGGAGGAGTGTTTGGAGTGTTTGGAGTAGTTTTTGGAGGAGTGTTTGGAGGAGTGTTTGGAGTGTTTGGAGGAGTGTTAGTAGTATTTGGAGGAGTGTTAGGAGTGTTTGGTGGACTGCTGGGAGGAGTGTTTGGAGGAGTATTTGGAGTGTTTGGAGTAGTCTTTGGAGAGTTTGGAGTGTTTGGAGGAGTGTTTGGAGTGTTTGGAGGAGTGTTTGGAGTGTTTGCAGGAGTGTTTGGAGTGTTTGGAGGAGTGTGTGGAGTGTTTGGAGGAGTGTTTGGAGGAGTGTTTGGAATGTTTGGAATAGTGTTTGGAGGAGTGTTTGGAGGACTGTTTGGAGGAGTGTTTGGAGGTGTTTTTGGAGTGTTCGAAGTAGTGTGTGGAATGTTTTAAGGAGTGTGTGGAGTGTTTGCAGGAGAGTTTGGTGTGATTGGAGGAGTGTTTCGAGGAGTGTTTGGAGTAGTGTTTGGAGTGTTTGGAGTGTTGGAGTCCCAAACATTCTAAAACCGTCCCAAATACTGCACAGCACTCCCAAACACTCAAAAACACTCCAAAAACACGCTCCAAAACAGTCCAAAGCATACTCCAAAACACTCGCTGCTATACACTCGCTCCAAAACACTTGATAACAGTCCAAAACACTCCAAAACACTCAAAAATACTCCAAGGCACTCCAAAGCACTCCATAACTCAAAAACAAACCAAAACACTCCACAACATTCCAAAACACTCCAAAAACTCCCAAATCTAAGCACCAAAAACTCCAAACTCCAAAACACCCCAAAACACTCCATAAGTCATTTTGCACACCAAACACTGCAATACGCTCCAGAACACTCCAAAACACATAAAAGCACACCAAAACACTGATATGAGGTGGGAGTTTTGGGGTTTTTGAAGTTTGGAGTTTGGCGTTTTCAAGTTTGGAAATTTGGGTTTAGGAGTTTGGAGTTTTTGGAGTTTGGATTTAAGAGTTTGGAGTTTGGAGTTTATGGAGTTTTTGATTTTGGAGTTTATTGGAGTGTTTGGAGAGTGTTTGGAGTGTTGGAGTGTTTGGAGTAGTGTTTGGAGTGTTTAGAGGAGTGTTTGGAGGAGTGTTTGGAGTAGTGTTTGGAGGAGTGTTTGGAGGAGTGTTTGGAATGTTTAGAGTGTTTGGAGGAGTTTTTGGAGGAGTGTTTGGAGAATTGTTTGGAGTGTTTGGAGGAGTGTTTGCAGGAATGTTTTGTGTGTTTGGAGGAGTGTTTGGTGGAGTGTTTCGAGGAGTGTTTGGTGTGTTTGGAGTGTTTGCAGGAGTGTTTGGAGTGTTTGGAGGAGTGTTTGGAGTGTTTGGAGGAGTGCTGGTGTGTTTGGAGTGTTTGCAGCAGTGTTTGGAGGAGTGTTTGGAGTGTTTGGAGGAGTGTTTGGAGAGTTTGGAGTGTTTGGAGGAGTGTTTGGTGTGTTTGGAGTAGTGTTTGGATTGTTTGGAGGTCTGTTTGGAGTGCTTGGAGTGGTGTTTGGAGCGGTGATTGGAGCGTTTGGAGGAGTGTTTGGAGTGTTTGAAGGATTGTTTGGAGTGTTTGGAGGAGTGTTTGGTGTGTTTGGAGTGTTTGGAGGTGTGTTAGGCGTGTTTGGAGTGTTTGGAGGAGTGTTTGGAGGATTGTTTGGAGGAGTGTTTCGAGGAGTGTTTGGAGGAATGTTTGGAGGAGTGTTTGGAATGTTTGGAATATTTGGAGGGGTGTTTGGAGGAGTGTTTGGAGCAGTGTTTGGAGGGTTGTTTGGAGGAGTATTTGCAGGAGTGTTTGGAATGTATGGAGTACTGTTTGAAGGAGTGTTTGGAGTGTTTGGAAGAGTGTTTGGAGTGTTTGGAGGAGTGTTTGGAGTGTTTGGAGGAGTGTTTAGTGGAGTGCTTGGATTGTTTGGAGTGTTTGGAGTGTTTGGAGCAGTGTTTGGAGTGTTTGGAGGAGTGTTTGGAGTGTTTGGATGAGTGTTTGGAGGAGTGCTTGGAGTGTTTGGAGTTTTTGGAGATGTGTTTGGAGTATTTGGAGTTTTTGCAATGTTAGGAGTGTTTGGAGGAGTGTTTGGAGTGTTTGGAGTACTGTTTGGAGTGTTTGGAGGAGTGTTTGGAGAGTTTGGAGGAGTGCTTGGTGTGTTTGGATTGTTTGGAGTGTTTGGAGTATTTGGAGTGTTTGGAATATTTGGAGTGTTTGGAGGAGTGTTTGGAGTGTTTGGAGTAGTTTTTGGAGGAGTGTTTGGAGGAGTGTTTGGAGTGTTTGGAGGAGTGTTAGTAGTATTTGGAGGAGTGTTAGGAGTGTTTGGTGGACTGCTGGGAGGAGTGTTTGGAGGAGTATTTGGAGTGTTTGGAGTAGTCTTTGGAGAGTTTGGAGTGTTTGGAGGAGTGTTTGGAGTGTTTGGAGGAGTGTTTGGAGTGTTTGCAGGAGTGTTTGGAGTGTTTGGAGGAGTGTGTGGAGTGTTTGGAGGAGTGTTTGGAGGAGTGTTTGGAATGTTTGGAATAGTGTTTGGAGTGTTTGGAGGAGTGTTTGGAGGACTGTTTGGAGGAGTGTTTGGAGGTGTTTTTGGAGTGTTCGAAGTAGTGTGTGGAATGTTTTAAGGAGTGTGTGGAGTGTTTGCAGGAGAGTTTGGTGTGATTGGAGGAGTGTTTCGAGGAGTGTTTGGAGTAGTGTTTGGAGTGTTTGGAGTGTTGGAGTCCCAAACATTCTAAAACCGTCCCAAATACTGCACAGCACTCCAAACACTCAAAAACACTCCAAAAACACGCTCCAAAACAGTCCAAAGCATACTCCAAAACACTCGCTGCTATACACTCGCTCCAAAACACTTGATAACAGTCCAAAACACTCCAAAACACTCAAAAATACTCCAAGGCACTCCAAAGCACTCCATAACTCAAAAACAAACCAAAACACTCCACAACATTCCAAAACACTCCAAAAACTCCCAAATCTAAGCACCAAAAACTCCAAACTCCAAAACACCCCAAAACACTCCATAAGTCATTTTGCACACCAAACACTGCAATACGCTCCAGAACACTCCAAAACAGTCCAAAACACATAAAAGCACACCAAAACACTGATATGAGGTGGGAGTTTTGGGGTTTTAGAAGTTTGGAGTTTGGCGTTTTCAAGTTTGGAAATTTGGGTTTAGGAGTTTGGAGTTTTTGGAGTTTGGATTTAAGAGTTTGGAGTTTGGAGTTTATGGAGTTTTTGATTTTGGAGTTTATTGGAGTGTTTGGAGAGTGTTTGGAGTGTTGGAGTGTTTGGAGTAGTGTTTGGAGTGTTTAGAGGAGTGTTTGGAGTGTTTGGAGGAGTGTTTGGAGGAGTGTTAGTAGTGTTTGGAGGAGTCCTTGGAGGAGTTATTGGAGGAGTGATTGGAGGAGTGTTTGGAGGAGTATTTGGAGTGTTTGGAGTAGTCTTTGGAGAGTTTGGAGTGTTTGGAGTGTTGGAGTTTTTGGAGTGTTTAGAGGAGTGTTTGTAGTGTTTGGAGTAGTTTTTCGAGTGTTTAGAGGAGTGTTTGGAGGAGTGTTTGGAGGAGTGTTTGGAGTGTTTGGAGGAGTGTTTGCAGTGTTTGGAGGAGTGTTAGTAGTGTTTGGAGGAGTGTTAGGAGTATTTGGTGGACTGTTTGGAGAATGGTTTGGAGGAGTATTTGGAGTGTTTCGATTAGTCTTTGGAGAGTTTGGAGTGTTGGAGTCTTTGGAGTGTTTGGAGGAGTGTTTGGAGTGATGGAGTGTTTGGACTGTTTGGAGTGTATGGAGGAGTGTTTGGTGTGTTTGGAGGAGTGTTTAGAGGAGTGTTTGGAGTGCTTGGAGTAGTTTTTGGAGTGCTTGGAAGAGTGTTTGGAGCAGAGTTTGGAGTGTTTGGAGGAGTGTTTGGAGGAGTCTATGGAGTGTTTGGACTGTTTGGAGGAGTGTTTGGTGGAGTCTTTCTAGTGTATGGAGTAATGATTGGAGTGTTTGGAGTGTTTGGAGGAGTGTTCTGGTGTGTTTGGAGTGCTTGGAGTGCTTGGAGGAGTGTTTGGAGTGTTTGGAGGGGTATTTGCAGGAGTGTTTGGAGTAGTGGTTGGAGTGTTTGGAGGAGTGTTTGGAGTGTTTGGAGGAGTGTTTCGATTGTTTGGAGGAGTGTTTGGAGGAGTGTTTGGAGGAGTGTTTGGAGTGTTGGAGGAGTGTTTGGAGTGTTTGGAGGAGTGTTTGGAGTGTTTGGAGAATTGTTTGGAGGAGTGTTTGAAGGAGTGTTTGGAGTGTTTGGAGGAGTATTTGGAGGAGTGTTTGGAGTAGTGTTTGGAGTGTATTGGAGGACTGTTTGGAGGAGTGTTTGGAGTGTTTGCAGGAGTATTTGGAATGTATGGAGTAGTGTTTGGAGTAGTGTTTGGAGGAGTGTTTGGAGTGTTTGGAGGAATGTTTGGAGGAGTGTTTGGAGTGTTTTTAGGAGTGCTTGGAGGAGTGTTTGGAGGAGTGTTTGGAGTAGTCTTTGGAGTGTTTGGAGGAGTGTTTGGAGGAGTGTTTGGAGTGTTTGCAGGAGTGTTTGGAATGTATGGAGTAGTGTTTGGAGGAGTGTTTGGAGGAGTGTTTGGAGTGTTTGGAGGAATGTTTGGAGGAATGTTTGGAGTGTTTGGAATAGTGTTTGGAGGAGTGTTTGGAGTGTTTGGAGGAGTGTTTGGAGTGTTTGGAGGATTATTTGGAGTGTTTGGAGAAGTGTTTGCAGCAGTGTTTCGTGTGTTTGAAGTCTTTGGAGGAGTGTTTGGTGGAGTGTTGGGAGGAGTGTTTGGAGGAGTGTTTGGAGGAGTATTTGGAGTGTTTGGAGTAGTCTTTGGAGAGTTTGGAGTGTTTGGAGGAGTGTTTGGAGTGTTTGGAGTAGTTTTTTGAGTGTTTGGAGGAGTGTTTGGAGGAGTGTTTGGAGTGTTTGGAGTAGTGTTTGGAGCGTTTGGAGGAGTGTTTGCAGTGTTTGGAGGAGTGTTAGTAGTGTTTGGAGGAGTGTTAGGAGTATTTGGTGGATTGTTTGGAGGATGGTTTGGAGGAGTATTTGGAGTGTTTCGATTAGTCTTTGGAGAGTTTGGAGTGTTGGAGTCTTTGGAGTGTTTGGAGGAGTGTTTGGAGTGATGGAGTGTTTGGACTGTTTGGACTGTATGGAGGAGTGTTTGGTGTGTTTGGAGGGGTGTTTAGAGGAGTGTTTGGAGTGCTTGGAGTAGTTTTTGGAGTGCTTGGAGGAGTGTTTGGAGTAGAGTTTGGAGGAGTGTTTGGAGGAGTCTATGGAGTGTTTGGAGTGTTTGGAGGAGTGTTTGGTGGTGTCTTTCTAGTGTATGGAGTAGTGATTGGAGTGTTTGGAGTGTTTGGAGGAGTGTTCTGGTGTGTTTGGAGTGCTTGGAGGAGTGTTTGGAGTGTTTGGAGGGGTATTTGCAGGAGTGTTTGGAGTAGTGGTTGGAGTGTTTGGAGGAGTGTTTGGAGTGTTTGGAGGAGTGTTTGGAGTGTTTGGAGGAGTGTTTGGATTGCTTGGAGGAGTGTTTGGAGGAGTGTTTGGAGTGCTTGGAGGAGTGTTTGGATGAGTGTTTGGAGTGCTTGGAGTAGTGTTTGGAGTGTTTGGAGGGGTGTTTGGCGTGGTGTTTGGAGTGCTTTTTAGTGTTTGGAGGAGTGTTTGAAGTGTTTGAAGTAGGGTTTGGAGTGTTTGGAGGAGTGTTTGGAGTGTTTTGAGGAGTGTTTGGTGTGTTTTGAGTAGTGTTTGGAGTAGTGTTTGGAGGAATGTTTGGATGAGTGTTTGGAGTAGTGTTTGGAGTGTTTGGAGTAGTGTTTGGAGGAGGGTTTGGAGTGTTCAGAGGGGTGTTTGGAGTGCTTGGAGTGGTGTTTGGAGTGTTTGGAGGAGTGTTTGGAGTGTTTGGAGTGTTTGGAGGAGTGTTTGGTGTGTTTGGAGTAGTGTTTGAAGTGTTTGGAGGAGTGTTTGTAGGAGTGTTTGGAGTGTTGGAGGAGTGTTTGGAGGAGTGTTTGGAGTGTTTGGAGTGTTTGGAGGATTGTTTGGAGGAGTGTTTGAAGGAGTGTTTGGAGTGTTTGGAGGAGTATTTGGAGGAGTGTTTGGAGTGTATTGGAGGACTGTTTGGAGGAGTGTTTGGAGTGTTTGCAGGAGTATTTGGAATGTATGGAGTAGTGTTTGGAGTCGTGTTTGGAGGAGTGTTTGGAGTGTTTGGAGGAATGTTTGGAGGAGTGTTTGGAGTGTTTTTAGGAGTGCTTGGAGGAGTGTTTGGAGGAGTGTTTGGAGTAGTGTTTGGAGTGTTTGGAGGAGTGTTTGGATTGTTTGGAGGAATGTTTGGAGGAGTGTTTGGAGTGTTTTTAGGAGTGCTTGGAGGAGTGTTTTGAGTAGTGTTTGGAGTAGTGTTTGGAGGAATGTTTGGATGAGTGTTTGGAGTAGTGTTTGGAGTGTTTGGAGTAGTTTTTGGAGGAGTGTTTGGAGTGTTCAGAGGGGTGTTTGGAGTGCTTGGAGTGGTGTTTGGAGTGTTTGGAGAAGTGTTTGGAGTGTTTGGAGTGTTTGGAGGAGTGTTTGGTGTGTTTGGAGTAGTGTTTGGAGTGTTTGGAGGAGTGTTTGGAGGAGTGTTTGGAGTGTTGGAGGGGTGTTTGGAGGAGTGTTTGGAGTGTTTGGAGTGTTTGGAGAATTGTTTGGAGGAGTGTTTGAAGGAGTGTTTGGAGTGTTTGGAGGAGTATTTGGAGGAGTGTTTGGAGTAGTGTTTGGAGTGTATTGGAGGACTGTTTGGAGGAGTGTTTGGAGTGTTTGCAGGAGTATTTGGAATGTATGGAGTAGTGTTTGGAGTAGTGTTTGGAGGAGTGTTTGGAGTGTTTGGAGGAATGTTTGGAGGAGTGTTTGGAGTGTTTTTAGGAGTGCTTGGAGGAGTGTTTGGAGGAGTGTTTGGAGTAGTCTTTGGAGTGTTTGGAGGAGTGTTTGGAGGAGTGTTTGGAGTGTTTGCAGGAGTGTTTGGAATGTATGGAGTAGTGTTTGGAGGAGTGTTTGGAGGAGTGTTTGGAGGAGTGTTTGGAGTGTTTGGAGGAATGTTTGGAGGAATGTTTGGAGTGTTTGGAATAGTGTTTGGAGGAGTGTTTGGAGTGTTTGGAGGAGGCTTGGAGTGTTTGGAGGATTATTTGGAGTGTTTGGAGAAGTGTTTGCAGCAGTGTTTCGTGTGTTTGAAGTCTTTGGAGGAGTGTTTGGTGGAGTGTTGGGAGGAGTGTTTGGAGGAGTGTTTGGAGGAGTATTTGGAGTGTTTGGAGTAGTCTTTGGAGAGTTTGGAGTGTTTGGAGGAGTGTTTGGAGTGTTTGGAGTAGTTTTTTGAGTGTTTGGAGGAGTGTTTGGAGGAGTGTTTGGAGTGTTTGGAGTAGTGTTTGGAGCGTTTGGAGGAGTGTTTGCAGTGTTTGGAGGAGTGTTAGTAGTGTTTGGAGGAGTGTTAGGAGTATTTGGTGGATTGTTTGGAGGATGGTTTGGAGGAGTATTTGGAGTGTTTCGATTAGTCTTTGGAGAGTTTGGAGTGTTGGAGTCTTTGGAGTGTTTGGAGGAGTGTTTGGAGTGATGGAGTGTTTGGACTGTTTGGAGTGTATGGAGGAGTGTTTGGTGTGTTTGGAGGGGTGTTTAGAGGAGTGTTTGGAGTGCTTGGAGTAGTTTTTGGAGTGCTTGGAGGAGTGTTTGGAGTAGAGTTTGGAGGAGTGTTTGGAGGAGTCTATGGAGTGTTTGGAGTGTTTGGAGGAGTGTTTGGTGGTGTCTTTCTAGTGTATGGAGTAGTGATTGGAGTGTTTGGAGTGTTTGGAGGAGTGTTCTGGTGTGTTTGGATTGCTTGGAGGAGTGTTTGGAGTGTTTGGAGGGGTATTTGCAGGAGTGTTTGGAGTAGTGGTTGGAGTGTTTGGAGGAGTGTTTGGAGTGTTTGGAGGAGTGTTTGGAGTGTTTGGAGGAGTGTTTGGATTGCTTGGAGGAGTGTTTGGAGGAGTGTTTGGAGTGCTTGGAGGAGTGTTTGGATGAGTGTTTGGAGTGCTTGGAGTAGTGTTTGGAGTGTTTGGAGGGGTGTTTGGCGTGGTGTTTGGAGTGCTTTTTAGTGTTTGGAGGAGTGTTTGAAGTGTTTGAAGTAGGGTTTGGAGTGTTTGGAGGCGTGTTTGGAGTGTTTTGAGGAGTGTTTGGTGTGTTTTGAGTAGTGTTTGGAGTAGTGTTTGGAGCAATGTTTGGATGAGTGTTTGGAGTAGTGTTTGGAGTGTTTGGAGTAGTGTTTGGAGGAGGGTTTGGAGTGTTCAGAGGGGTGTTTGGAGTGCTTGGAGTGGTGTTTGGAGTGTTTGGAGGAGTGTTTGGAGTGTTTGGAGTGTTTGGAGGCGTGTTTGGTGTGTTTGGAGTAGTGTTTGAAGTGTTTGGAGGAGTGTTTGTAGGAGTGTTTGGAGTGTTGGAGGAGTGTTTGGAGGAGTGTTTGGAGTGTTTGGTGTGTTTGGAGGATTGTTTGGAGGAGTGTTTGAAGGAGTGTTTGGAGTGTTTGGAGGAGTATTTGGAGGAGTGTTTGGAGTGTTTTGGAGGACTGTTTGGAGGAGTGTTTGGAGTGTTTGCAGGAGTATTTGGAATGTATGGAGTAGTGCTTGGAGGAGTGTTTGGAGGAGTGTTTGGAGTAGTGTTTGGAGTGTTTGGAGGAGTGTTTGGATTGTTTGGAGGAATGTTTGGAGGAGTGTTTGGAGTGTTTTTAGGAGTGCTTGGAGGAGTGTTTTGAGTAGTGTTTGGAGAAGTGTTTGGAGGAATGTTTGGATGAGTGTTTGGAGTAGTGTTTGGAGTGTTTGGAGTAGTTTTTGGAGGAGTGTTTGGAGTGTTCAGAGGGGTGTTTGGAGTGCTTGGAGTGGAGTTTGGAGTGTTTGGAGAAGTGTTTGGAGTGTTTGGAGTGTTTGGAGGAGTGTTTGGTGTGTTTGGAGTAGTGTTTGGAGTGTTTGGAGAGTGTTTGGAGGAGTGTTTGGAGTGTTGGAGGGGTGTTTGGAGGAGTGTTTGGAGAATTGTTTGGAGGAGTGTTTGAAGGAGTGTTTGGAGTGTTTGGAGGAGTATTTGGAGGAGTGTTTGGAGAAGTGTTTGGAGTGTATTGGAGGACTGTTTGGAGGAGTGTTTGGAGTGTTTGCAGGAGTATTTGGAATGTATGGAGTAGTGTTTGGAGTAGTGTTTGGAGGAGTGTTTGGAGTGTTTGGAGGAATGTTTGGAGGAGTGTTTGGAGTGTTTTTAGCAGTGCTTGGAGGAGTGTTTGGAGGAGTGTTTGGAGTAGTGTTTGGAGTGTTTGGAGGAGTGTTTGGAGGAGTGTTTGGAGTGTTTGAAGGAGTGTTTGGAGTGTTTGGAGGAGTGTTTGGTGTGTTTGGAGGAGTGTTTGGAGGAGTGTTTGGAGTGTTTGGAACGTATGGAGGAGTGTTTGGAGAGTTTGGAGTGTTTGGAGGAGTGTTTGGTGTGTTTGGAGTAGTGTTTGGATTGTTTGGAGGTCTGTTTGGAGTGCTTGGAGTGGTGTTTGGAGTGGTGTTTGGAGTGTTTGGAGGAGTGTTTGGAGTGTTTGAAGGAGTGTTTGGAGTGTTTGGAGGAGTGTTTGGTGTGTTTGGAGGAGTGTTTGGAGGAATGTTTGGAGTGTTTGGAGGAGTGTTTGGTGTGTTTGGAGTGTTTGCAGGAGTGTTTGGAATGTTTGGAGGTCTGTTTGGAGTGCTTGGAGTGGTGTTTGGAGTGGTGTTTGGAGTGTTTGGAGGAGTGTTTGGTGTGTTTGGAGGAGTGTTTGGAGGAGTGTTTGGAGTGTTTGGAGGAGTGTTTGGTGTGTTTGGAGTGTTTGCAGGAGTGTTTGGAGGAGTGTTTGGAGTGTTTGGAGGTCTGTTTGGAGTGCTTGGAGTGGTGTTTGGAGTGGTGTTTGGAGTGTTTGAAGGAGTGTTTAGAGTGTTTGGAGGAGTGTTTGGTGTGTTTGGAGTGTTTGGAGTGTTTGCAGGTGTGTTTGGCGTGTTTGGAGTGTTTGAAGGAGTGTTTGGAGGAGTGTTTGGAGTGTTTGGAGGATTGTTAGGCGGAGTGTTTGGAGGAGTGTTTGGAGGAGTGTTTGGAGGAGTGTTTGGAGGAGTGTTTGGAATGTTTGGAGTGTTTGGAGGAGTGTTTGGAGGAGTGTTTGCAGCATTGTTTGGAATGTATGGAGTAGTGTTTGGAGTAGTGTTTGGTGGAGTGTTTGGAGGAGTGTTTGGAGGAGTGTTTGGAGTGTTTGGAATAGTGTTTAGAGGAGTGTTTGGACTGTTTGGAGGAGTGCTTGGAGGAGTGTTTGGATTGTTTGGAATAGTGTTTGGAGGAGTGTTTGGAGTGTTTGCAGGATTGTTTGGAATGTATGGAGTAGTGTTTGGAGTAGTGTTTGGAGGAGTGTTTGGAGGAGTGTTTGGAGTGTTTGGAATAGTGTTTGGAGGAGTGTTTGGAGTGTTTGGAGGAGTGTTTGGTGTGTTTGGGGTGTTTGCAGGAGTGTTTGGAGGAGTGTTTGCAGTGTTTGGAGGTCTGTTTGGAGTGCTTGGTGTGGTGTTTGGAGTGGTGTTTGGAGTGTTTGGAGGAGTGTTTGGAGAGTTTGGAGTGTTTGGAGGACTGTTTGGTGTGTTTGGAGTAGTGTTTGGATTGTTTGGAGGTCTGTTTGGAGTGCTTGGAATGGTGTTTGGAGTGGTGTTTGGAGTGTTTGGAGGAGTGTTTGGAGTGTTTGAAGGAGTGTTTGGAGTGTTTGGAGGAGTGTTTGGAGTAGTGTTTGGAGTGTTTAGAGGAGTTTTTGGAGGAGTCTTTGGAGTGTTTGGAGTGTTTAGAGTGTTTGGAGTGTTTGGAGGGGTGTTTGCAGGAGTGTTTGGAGTAGTGGTAGGAGTGTTTGGAGTGTTTGGAGGAGTGTTTGGAGTGCTTGGAGGAGTGTTTGGATGAGTGTTTGGAGTGCTAGGAGTAGTGTTTGGAGGAGTGTTTGGAGGAGTGTTTGGAGTGTTTGGAGGGGTGTTTGGAGTGCTTGGAGTGGTGTTTGGAGTGTTTGTAGTGTTTGGAGGAGTGTTTGGAGTGTTTGGAGTAGGGTTTGGTGTAGTGTTTGGTGTGTTTCGAGTAGTGTTTGGATTGTTTGGAGGTCTGTTTGGAGTGCTTGGAGTGGTGTTTGGAGTGGTGTTTGGAGTGTTTGGAGGAGTGTTTGGTGTGTTTGGATTGTTTGCAGGAGTGTTTGGAGGAGTGTTTGGAGTGTTTGGAGGTCTGTTTGGAGTGCTTGGAGTGGTGTTTGGTGTGGTGTTTGGAGTGTTTGGAGGAGTGTTTGGAGTGTTTGAAGGAGTGTTTGGAGTGTTTGGAGGAGTGTTTGGTGTGTTTGGAGTGTTTGGAGTGTTTGGAGGTGTGTTTGGCGTGTTTGGAGTGTTTGAAGGAGTGTTTGGAGGAGTGTTTGGAGTGTTTGGAGTGTTTGGACGATTGTTAGAAGGAGTGTTTGGAGGAGTGTTTGGAGTAGTGTTTGGAGGAGTGTTTGGAGGAGTGTTTGGAATGTTTGGAGTGTTTGGAGGAGTGTTTGGAGGAGTGTTTGGAGTGTTTGGAGTAGTGTTTGGAGGAGTGTTTGGAGTGTTTGGAGGAGTGTTTGGAGTGTTTGGAGGAGGGCTTGGAGTGTTTGGAGTGTTTGGAGTGTTTGGAGGAGTGTTTGGAGTGTTTGGAGGAGTGTTTGGAGGAGTGTTTGGAGTGTTTGGAGGAGTGTTTGGAGTGTTTGGAGGAGTGTTTGGAGGAGTGCTTGGAGTGTTTGGAGGTGTGTTTGGAGTATTTGGAGTGTTTGGAATGTTTGGTGTGTTTGGAGGAGTGTTTGGAATGTTTGGAGGAGTGTTTGGAGGAGTGTTTGGAGAGTTTGGAGGAGTGCTTGGAGTGTTTGGAGTGTTTGGAGTATTTGGAGTGTTTGGAATATTTGGAGTGTTTGGAGGAGTGTTTGGAGTCGTGTTTGGAGTGTTTGCTGTGTTTGGAGGAGAGTTTGGAGGAGTGTTCGGAGGAGTGTTCGGAGGAGTGTTTGGAGTGTTTGGAGGAGTGTTTGGAGTGTTTGGAGAGTTTGGAGATTTTGTTGGAGTGTTTGGTGTAGTGTTTGGAGGAGTGTTTGGAGTGTGTGGTGTTGTGTTTGGAGTGTTTGGAATGTTTGGAGGAGTGTTTGGGGTATATTGAGGAGTGTTTGGTGTGTTAGGAGGAGTGTTTGGAGTGTTTGGAGGAGTGCATTGGTGTGTTTGGAGTGCTTGGAGGAATGTTTTGGTGTGTTTGGATTGCTTGGAGTGTATGCAGGAGTGTTTGGAGCTCTAAAACAGTCCCAAATACTGCACAGCACTCCCAAACACTCCAAAACACTCCAAAAACACACTCCAAAACAGTCCAAAACATACTCCAAAACACTCCAAAATACTCCAAAAACTCCAAACTCCAAAAACTATTAACTTCAAAAACTCCAAAAACAGCTAACTCCAAAAACTCGAAAAACTCCAAACTCCAAAAACTCCTGACTCCAAAAACTATTAACTTCAAAAATTCCAAACACCAAAAACTCATAATTCCAAAAACAAAACTCCAAACTCCAAAAAGTCAAAACTCCAAAAACTCAAAATTCCAAACTCCAAAAACACCTAAATCCAAAACACTGGAAAAAACTCCATAACTCAAAAGCACACCAAGACACTCCAAAACAGTCCTAAAGTTTGGAGTGTTTGGAGTAGTGTTTGGAGTGTTTAGAGGAGTGTTTGGAGGAGTCTTTGGAGTGTTTGGAGTGTTTGGAGGACTCTGTATGGAGTAGTGATTGGAGTGTTTGTACTGTTTGGAGTGTTTGTAGTGTTTGGAGGAGTGTTCTGGTGTGTTTGGAGTGCGTGGAGTGTTTGGAGGAGTGTTTGGAGTGTTTGGACTGTTCGGAGTGTTTGTAGTGTTTGGAGGAGTGTTCTGGTATGATTGGAGTGCTTGGAGTGTTTGGAGGAGTGTTTGGAGTGTTTGGAGGGGTGTTTGCAGGAGTGTTTGGAGTAGCGGTTGGTGTGTTTGGAGGAGTGTTTGGAGTGTTCGGAGGAGTGTTTGGAGGAGTGTTTGGAGTGCTTGGAGGAGTGTTTGGATGAGTGTTTGGAGTGCTTGGAGTAGTGTTTGGAGTGTTTGGAGGCGTGTCTGGAGTGTTTGGAGAGTGTTTGGAGTGTTGGAGTGTTTGGAGGAGTGTTTAGAGGAGTGTTTGGAGTGTTTGGAGGAGTGTTAGTAGTGTTTGGAGGAGTCTTTGGAGGAGTTATTGGAGGAGTGTTTGGAGGAGTGTTTGGAGGAGTATTTGGAGTGTTTGGAGTAGTCTTTGGAGTGTTGGAGTTTTTGGAGTGTTTGGAGGAGTGTTTGGAGTGATGGAGTGCTTGGACTGTTTGGAGTGTATGGAGGAATGTCTGGTGTGTTTGGAGGAGTGTTTAGAGGAGTGTTTGGAGTAGTTTTTGGAGAGTTTGGAGTGTTTGGTGCAGTGTTTCGAGGAGTGTTTGGAGTGTGTGGTGTTGTGTTTGGAGTGTTTGGAATGTTTGGAGGAGTGTTTGGGGTATATTGAGGAGTGTTTGGTGTGTTAAGAGGAGTGTTTGGAGTGTTTGGAGGAGTGCATTGGTGTGTTTGGAGTGCTTGGAGTGTATGGAGGAATGTTTGGAGTGTTTGGAGTAGGCTTTGGAGAGTTTGAAGTGCTTGGAGTAGTGTTTGGAGTGTTTGGAGTAGTGCTTGGAGTGTTTGGCGTGTTTGGAGGAGTGTTTTGGTGTGTTTGGATTGCTTGGAGTGTATGCAGGAGTGTTTGGAGTTCTAAGACAGTCCCAAATACTGCACAGCACTCCCAAACACTCAAAAACACTCCAAAAACACACTCCAAAATAGTCAAAAACAGTCCAAAACATACTCCAAAACACTCCAAAATACTCCAAAAACTCCAAACTCCAAAAACTATCTTCAAAAACTCCAAAAACAGGTAACTCCAAAAACTCCAAAAACTCCAAACTCCAAAAACTCCTGACTCCAAAAACTATTAACTTCAAAAATTCCAAACACCAAAAACTCATAATTCCAAAAACAAAACTCCAAACTCCAAAAAGTCAAAACTCCAAAAACTCAAAACTCCAAACTCCAAAAACACCTAAGTCCAAAACACTGGAAAAAACTCCATAACTCAAAAGCACACCAAGACACTCCAAAACAGTCCTAAAGTTTGGAGTGTTTGCAGTAGTGTTTGGAGTGAGTGTTTGGAGGAGACTTTGGAGTGTTTGGTCTGTTTGGAGTGTTTGGACTGTTTGGAGTGTTTGTAGTGTTTGGAGGAGTGTTCTGGTGTGTTTGGAGTGCTTGGAGTGTTTGGAGGAGTGTTTGGAGTGTTCGGAGGAGTGTTTGGAGTGTTCGGAAGAGTGTTTGGAGGAGTGTTTGGAGTGCTTGGAGGAGTGTTTGGATGAGTGTTTGGAGTGGTTGGAGTAGTGTTTGGAGTGTTTGGAGGAGTGTTTGGAGTGTTTGGAGGGGTGTTTGGAGTGCTTGGAGTGGTGTTTGGCGTGTTTGGAGTGTTTGGAGGAGTGTTTGGAGTGTTTGGAGTGTTTGGAGCGTTTGGAGGAGAGTTTGGAGTGTTTGGAGGAGTGTTTGGTGTGTTTGGAGTAGTGTTTGGATTGTTTGGAGGTCTGTTTGGAGTGCTTGGAGTGGTGTTTGGAGTGGTGTTTGGAGGAGTGTTTGGAGTGTTTGGAGGAGTGTTTGGAGGAGTGTTTGGAGGAGTGTTTGGTGTGTTTGGAGGAGTGTTTGGAGGAGTGTTTGGTGCGTTTGGAGTGTTTGCAGGAGTGTTTGGAGTGTTTGGAGGAGTGTTTGGAGTGTTTGGAGGTCTGTTTGGAGTGCTTGGAGTGGTGTTTGGAGTGGTGTTTGGAGCGTTTGGAGGAGTGTTTGGAGTGTTTGAAGGAGTGTTTGGAGTGTTTGGAGGAGTGTTTGGTGTGTTTGGCGTGTTTGGAGTGGTGGAGGATTGTTAGGAGGAGTGTTTGGAGGAGTGTTTGGAGTAATGTTTGGAGGAGTGTTTGGAGGAGTGCTTGGAGTGTTTGGAGTGTTTGCGGTGTGTCTGGAGTATTTGGAGTGTTTGGAATGTTTGGAGTGTTTGCAGGAGTGTTTGGAGTGTTTGGAGTAGTGTTTGGAATGTTTGGAGAAGTGTTTGGAGGAGTGTTTGGAGAG
The DNA here is from genome assembly GCF_052327205.1 of Somniosus microcephalus. Classification (NCBI taxonomy): domain Eukaryota; kingdom Metazoa; phylum Chordata; class Chondrichthyes; order Squaliformes; family Somniosidae; genus Somniosus; species Somniosus microcephalus. The sequence goes on from NC_140987.1 coordinate 309,454,664, forward strand.
TTTGGAGGAGTGCTTGGAGTGCTTGGAGTGTTTGGAATATTTGGAGTGTTTGGAGGAGTGTTTGGAGTGTTTGGAGTAGTGTTTGGAGTGTGTGCTGTGTTTGGAGGAGTGTTTGGAGGAGTGTTTGGAGGAGTGTTTGGTGTGTTTGGAGGAGTGTTTGGAGGAGTGTTTGGTGCGTTTGGAGTGTTTGCAGGAGTGTTTGGAGTGTTTGGAGGAGTGTTTGGAGTGTTTGGAAGTCTGTTTGGAGTGCTTGGAGTGGTGTTTGGAGTGGTGTTTGGAGCGTTTGGAGGAGTGTTTGGAGTGTTTGAAGGAGTGTTTGGAGTGTTTGGAGGAGTGTTTGGTGTGTTTGGCGTGTTTGGAGTGTTTGGAGGATTGTTAGGAGGAGTGTTTGGAGGAGTGTTTGGAGTAGTGTTTGGAGGAGTGTTTGGAGGAGTGTTTGGAGGAGTGTTTGGAGGAGTGTTTTAAGTGCTTGGAGTGTTTGGAGTGTTTGGAGGTGTGTTTGGAGTATTTGGAATGTTTGGAGTGTTTGGAGGAATGTTTGGAGTGTTTGGAGTAGTGTTTGGAATGTTTGGAGGAGTGTTTGGAGAGTTTGGAGGAGTGCTTGGAGTGCTTGGAGTGTTTGGAATATTTGGAGTGTTTGGAGGAGTGTTTGGAGTGTTTGGAGTAGTGTTTGGAGTGTGTGCTGTGTTTGGAGGAGTGTTTGGAGGAGTGTTTGGAGGAGTGTTTGAAGTGTTTGGAGGAGTGCTTGGAGTGTTTGGAGTGTTTGGAGAGTTTGGAGAGTTTGGAGGAGTGTTTGGAGCAATGCTTGGAGGAGTGTTTGGAGGAGTGTTTGGAGGAGTGTTTGGAGGAGTGTTTGGAGTGTTTGGAATGTATGGAGTATTGTTTGGAGTGTTTGGAGAAGTGTTTGGAGTTTTTTGAGGAGTGTTTGGAGTGTATGGATTGTTTCGAGGAGTGTTTGGAGTAGTGTTTGGTGTGTTTGGAGGAATGTTTGGAGTGTTTGATGGAGTGTTTGGAGGAGTGTTTGGAGTGTTTGGAGGAGTGTTTGGAGGAGTGTGTGGAGTGTTTGGAGGAGTGTTTGGAGGAGTGTTTGGGGGTATATTGAGGAGTGTTTGGTGTGTTAGGAGGAGTGTTTGGAGTGTTTGGAGGAGTGCTTTGGTGTGTTTGGAGTGCTCGGAGTGTATGGAGGAATGTTTGGAGTGTTTGGAGTAGGCTTTAGAGAGTTTGAAGTGCTTGGAGTAGTGTTTGGAGCGTTCGGAGTGTTTGGAGTAGTGCTTGGAGTGTTTGGCGTGTTTGGAGGAGTGTTTTGGTGTGTTTGGATTGCTTGGAGTGTATGCAGGAGTGTTTGGAGTTCTAAAACAGTCCCAAATACTGCACAGCACTCACAAACACTCAAAAACACTCCAAAAACACACTCCAAAACAGTCCAAAACAGTCCAAAACATACTCCAAAACACTCCAAAATACTCCAAAAACTCCAAACTCCAAAAACTATTAACTTCAAAAACTCCAAAAACAGCTAACTCCAAAAACTCCAAAAACTCCAAACTCCAAAAAGTCAAAACTCCAAAAACTCAAAACTCCAAACTGCAAAAACACCTAAGTCCAAAACACTGGAAAAAACTCCATAACTCAAAAGCACACCAAGACACTCCAAAACAGTCCTAAAGTTTGGAGTGTTTGGAGTAGTGTTTGGAGTGTTTGGAGGAGTGTTTGGAGGAGTCTTTCTAGTGTATGGAGTAGTGATTGGAGTGTTCGGACTGTTTGGAGTGCTTGTAGTGTTTGGAGGAGTGTTCTGGTGTGTTTGGAGTGCTTGGAGTGTTTGGAGGAGTGTTCTGGTGTGTTTGGAGTGCTTGGAGTGTTTGGAGGAGTGTTTGGAGTGTTTGGACTGTTTGTAGTGTTTGTAGTGTTTGGAGGAGTGTTCTGGTGTGTTTGGAGTGCTTGGAGTGTTTGGAGGAATGTTTGGAGTGTTTGGAGGGGTGTTTGCAGGAGTGTTTGGAGTAGTGGTTGGAGTGTTTGGAGGAGTGTTTGGAGTGTTTGAAGGAGTGTTTGGAGTGTTTGGAGGAGTGTTTGGTGTGTTTGGCGTGTTTGGAGTGTTTGGAGGATTGTTAGGAGGAGTGTTTGGAGGAGTGTTTGGAGTAATGTTTGGAGGAGTGTTTGGAGGAGTGTTTGGAGGAGTGCTTGGAGTGCTTGGAGTGTTTGGAGTGTTTGCGGTGTGTCTGGAGTATTTGGAGTGTTTGGAATGTTTGGAGTGTTTGGAGGAGTGTTTGGAGTGTTTGGAGTAGTGTTTGGAATGTTTGGAGAAGTGTTTGGAGGAGTGTTTGGAGAGTTTGGAGGAGTGCTTGGAGTGCTTGGAGTGTTTGGAATATTTGGAGTGTTTGGAGGAGTGTTTGGAGTGTTTGGAGTAGTGTTTGGAGTGTGTGCTGTGTTTGGAGGAGTGTTTGGAGGAGTGTTTGGAGGAGTGTTTGGTGTGTTTGGAGGAGTGTTTGGAGGAGTGTTTGGTGCGTTTGGAGTGTTTGCAGGAGTGTTTGGAGTGTTTGGAGGAGTGTTTGGAGTGTTTGGAAGTCTGTTTGGAGTGCTTGGAGTGGTGTATGGAGTGGTGTTTGGAGCGTTTGGAGGAGTGTTTGGAGTGTTTGAAGGAGTGTTTGGAGTGTTTGGAGGAGTGTTTGGTGTGTTTGGCGTGTTTGGAGTGTTTGGAGGATTGTTAGGAGGAGTGTTTGGAGGAGTGTTTGGAGTAGTGTTTGGAGGAGTGTTTGGAGGAGTGTTTGGAGGAGTGTTTGGAGGAGTGTTTTAAGTGCTTGGAGTGTTTGGAGTGTTTGGAGGTGTGTTTGGAGTATTTGGAATGTTTGGAGTGTTTGGAGGAGTGTTTGGAGTGTTTGGAGTAGTGTTTGGAATGTTTGGAGGAGTGTTTGGAGAGTTTGGAGGAGTGCTTGGAGTGCTTGGAGTGTTTGGAATATTTGGAGTGTTTGGAGGAGTGTTTGGAGTGTTTGGAGTAGTGTTTGGAGTGTGTGCTGTGTTTGGAGGAGTGTTTGGAGGAGTGTTTGGAGGAGTGTTTGAAGTGTTTGGAGGAGTGCTTGGAGTGTTTGGAGTGTTTGGGGAGTTTGGAGGAGTGTTTGGAGCAATGCTTGGAGGAGTGTTTGGAGGAGTGTTTGGAGGAGTGTTTGGAGGAGTGTTTGGAGTGTAGTGTTTGGAATGTATGGAGTATTGTTTGGAGTGTTTGGAGAAGTGTTGGAGTTTTTTCAGGAGTGTTTGGAGTGTATGGATTGTTTCGAGGAGTGTTTGGAGTAGTGTTTGGTGTGTTTGGAGGAATGTTTGGAGTGTTTGATGGAGTGTTTGGAGGAGTGTTTGGAGTGTTTGGAGGAGTGTTTGGACGAGTGTGTGGAGTGTTTGGAGGAGTGTTTGGGGTATATTGAGGAGTGTTTGGTGTGTTAGGAGGAGTGTTTGGAGTGTTTGGAGGAGTGCTTTGGTGTGTTTGGAGTGCTCGGAGTGTATGGAGGAATGTTTGGAGTGTTTGGAGCAGGCTTTGGAGAGTTTGAAGTGCTTGGAGTAGTGTTTGGAGCGTTCGGAGTGTTTGGAGTAGTGCTTGGAGTGTTTGGCGTGTTTGGAGGAGTGTTTTGGTTTGTTTGGATTGCTTGGAGTGTATGCAGGAGTGTTTGGAGTTCTAAAACAGTCCCAAATACTGCACAGCACTCCCAAACACTCAAAAACACTCCAAAAACACACTCCAAAACAGTCCAAAACAGTCCAAAACATACTCCAAAACACTCCAAAATACTCCAAAAACTCCAAACTCCAAAAACTATTAACTTCAAAAACTCCAAAAACAGCTAACTCCAAAAACTCCAAAAACTCCAAACTCCAAAAAGTCAAAACTCCAAAAACTCAAAACTCCAAACTGCAAAAACACCTAAGTCCAAAACACTGGAAAAAACTCCATAACTCAAAAGCACACCAAGACAATCCAAAACAGTCCTAAAGTTTGGAGTGTTTGGAGTAGTGTTTGGAGTGTTTGGAGGAGTGTTTGGAGGAGTCTTTCTAGTGTATGGAGTAGTGATTGGAGTGTTCGGACTGTTTGGAGTGCTTGTAGTGTTTGGAGGAGTGTTCTGGTGTGTTTGGAGTGCTTGGAGTGTTTGGAGGAGTGTTCTGGTGTGTTTGGAGTGCTTGGAGTGTTTGGAGGAGTGTTTGGAGTGTTTGGACTGTTTGTAGTGTTTGTAGTGTTTGGAGGAGTGTTCTGGTGTGTTTGGAGTGCTTGGAGTGTTTGGAGGAATGTTTGGAGTGTTTGGAGGGGTGTTTGCAGGAGTGTTTGGAGTAGTGGTTGGAGTGTTTGGAGGAGTGTTTGGAGTGTTCGGAGGAGTGTTTGGAGGAGTGTTTGGAGTGCTTGGAGGAGTGTTTGGATGAGTGTTTGGAATGCTTGGAGTAGTGTTTGGAGTGTTTGGAGGCGTGTTTAGAGTGTTTGGAGGGGTGCTTGGAGTGCTTGGAGTGGTGTTTGGCGTGTTTGTAGTGTTTGGAGGAGTGTTTGGAGGAGTGTTTGGAGTGTTTGGAGTAGGGTTTGGAGTGTTTGGAGGAGTGTTTGGAGAGTTTGGAGTGTTTGGAGGAGTGTTTGGTGTGTTTGGAGTAGTGTTTGGATTGTTTGGAGGTCTGTTTGGAGTGCTTGGAGTGGTGTTTGGAGTGGTGTTTGGAGTGTTTGAAGGAGTGTTTGGAGTGTTTGGAGGAGTGTTCGGTGTGTTTGGAGGAGTGTTTGGAGGAGTGTTTGGTGTGTTTGGAGTGTTTGCAGGAGTGTTTGGAGTGTTTGGAGGAGTGTTTGGAGTGTTTGGAGGTATGTTTGGAGTGCTTGGAGTGGTGTTTGGAGTGTTTGGAGGAGTGTTTGGAGTGTTTGAAGGAGTGTTTGGAGTGTTTGGAGGAGTGTTTGGTGTGTTTGGCGTGTTTGGAGTGTTTGAAAGAGTGTTTGGAGGAGCGTTTGGAGTGTTTGGAGGATTGTTAGGAGGAGTGTTTGGAGGAGTGTTTGGAGTAGTGTTTGGAGGAGTGTTCGGAGGAGTGTTCGGTGGAGTGTTTGGAGGAGTGTTTGGAGGAGTGTTTGGAGGAGTGCTTGGAGTGTTTGGAGGTGTGTTTGGAGTATTTGGAGTGTTTGGAATGTTGGAGTGTTTGGAGGAGTGTTTGGAGTGTTTGGAGTAGTGTTTGGAATGTTTGGAGGAGTGTTTGGAGGTGTATTTGGAGTATTTGGAGTGTTTGGAATGTTGGAGTGTTTGGAGGAGTGTTTGGAGTGTTTGGAGCAGTGTTTGGAATGTTTGGAGGAGTGTTTGGAGAGTTTGGAGGAGTGCTTGGAGTGCCTGGAGTGTTTGGAGTGTATGGAATATTTGGAGTGTTTGGAGGAGTGTTTGGAATGTTTGGAGTAGTGTTTGGAGTGTTTGGAGGAGTGTTGGGAGTGTATGGATTGTTTCGAGGAGTGTTTGGAGTAGTATTTGGTGTGTTTGGAGGAATTTTTGGAGTGTTTGATGGAGTGTTTGGAGGAGTGTTTGGAGTGTTTGGAGGAGTGTTTGGAGGAGTGTTTGGTGTGTTTGGAGTGTTTGAAGGAGTGTTTGGAGGAGTGTTTGGAGTGTTTGGAGTGTTTGGAGGATTGTTAGGAGGAGTGTTTGGAGGAGTGTTTGGAGTAGTGTTTGGAGGTGTGTTTGGAGTGTTTGGAGGAGGGCTTGGAGTGTTTGGAGTGTTTGGAGGAGTGTTTGGAGTGTTTGGAGGAGTGTTTGGAGTGTTTGGAGGAGTGTTTGGAGGAGTGCTTGGAGTGTTTGGAGGTGTGTTTGGAGTATTTGGAGTGTTTGGAATGTTTGGTGTGTTTGGAGGAGTGTTTGGAATGTTTGGAGGAGTGTTTGGAGGAGTGTTTGGAGAGTTTGGAGAAGTGCTTGGAGTGTTTGGAGTGTTTGGAGTGTTTGCTGTGTTTGGAGGAGAGTTTGGAGGAGTGTTCGGAGGAGTGTTCGGAGGAGTGTTTGGAGTGTTTGGAGGAGTGTTTGGAGTGTTTGGAGAGTTTGGAGATTTTGGTGGAGTGTTTGGTGCAGTGTTTGGAGGAGTGTTTGGAGTGTGTGGTGTTGTGTTTGGAGTGTTTGGAATGTTTGGAGGAGTGTTTGGGGTATATTGAGGAGTGTTTGATGTGTTAGGAGGAGTGTTTGGAGTGTTTGGAGGAGTGCATTGGTGTGTTTGGAGTGCTTGGAGTGTATGGAAAAATGTTTGGAGTGTTTGGAGTAGGCTTTGGAGAGTTTGAAGTGCTTGGAATAGTGTTTGGAGTATTTGGAGTGTTTGGAGTAGTGCTTGGAGTGTTTGGCGTGTTTGGAGGAGTGTTTTGGTGTGTTTGGATTGCTTGGAGTGTATGCAGGAGTGTTTGGAGCTCTAAAACAGTCCCAAATACTGCACAGCACTCCCAAACACTCAAAAACACTCCAAAAACACACTCCAAAACAGTCCAAAACATACTCCAAAACACTCCAAAATACTCCAAAAACTGCAAACTCCAAAAACTAACTTCAAAAACTCCAAAAACAGCTAACTCCAAAAACTCCAAAAACTCCAAACTCCAAAAACTCCTGACTCCAAAAACTATTAACTTCAAAAATTCCAAACACCAAAAATTCATAATTCCAAAAACAAAACTCCAAACTCCAAAAAGTCAAAACTCCAAAAACTCAAACCTCCAAACTCCAAAAACACCTAAGTCCAAAACACTGGAAAAACTCCATAACTCAAAAGCACACCAAGACACTCCAAAACAGTCCTAACGTTTGGAGTGTTTGGAGTAGTGTTTGGAGTGTTTAGAGGAGTGTTTGGAGTGTTTGGAGTGTTTGGAGGAGTGTTTGGAGGAGTCTTTCTAGTGTATGGAGTAGTGATTGGAGTGTTTGGACTGTTTGGAGTGTTTGGAGGAGTGTTCTGGTGTGTTTGGAGTGCTTGGAGTGTTTGGAGGAGTGTTTGGAGTGTTTGGACTGTTTGGAGTGTTTGTAGTGTTTGGAGGAGTGTTCTGGTATGTTTGGAGTGCTTGGAGTGTTTGGAGGAGTGTTTGGAGTGTTTGGAGGGGTGTTTGCAGGAGTGTTTGGAGTAGTGGTTGGAGTGTTTGGAGGAGTGTTTGGAGTGTTCGGAGGAGTGTTTGGAGGAGTGTTTGGAGTGCTTGGAGGAGTGTTTGGATGAGTGTTTGGAGTGCTTGGAGTAGTGTTTGGAGTGTTTGGAGGCGTGTTTGGAGTGTTTGGAGAGTGTTTGGAGTGTTGGAGTGTTTGGAGGAGTGTTTAGAGGAGTGTTTGGAGTGTTTGGAGGAGTGTTAGTAGTGTTTGGAGGAGTCTTTGGAGGAGTTATTGGAGGAGTGTTTGGAGGAGTGTTTGGAGGAGTTTTTGGAGTGTTTGGAGTAGTCTTTGGAGTGTTTGGAGTGTTTGGAGTGTTGGAGTTTTTGGAGTCTTTGGAGGAGTGTTTGGAGTGATGGAGTGCTTGGACTGTTTGGAGTGTATGGAGGAGTGTTTGGTGTGTTTGGAGGAGTGTTTAGAGGAGTGTTTGGAGTAGTTTTTGGAGAGTTTGGAGTGTTTCGTGCAGTGTTGGAGGAGTGTTTGGAGTGTGTGGTGTTGTGTTAGGTGTGTTTGGAGTGTTTGGAGGAATGCATTGGTGTGTTTGGAGTGCTTGGAGTGTATGGAGGAATGTTTGGAGTGTTTGGAGTAGGCTTTGGAGAGTTTGAAGTCCTTGGAGTAGTGTTTGGAGTGTTTGGAGTAGTGCTTGGAGTGTTTGGCGTGTTTGGAGGAGTGTTTTGGTGTGTTTGGATTGCTTGGAGTGTATGCAGGAGTGTTTGGAGTTCTAAGACAGTCCCAAATACTGCACAGCACTCCCAAACACTCAAAAACACTCCAAAAACACACTCCAAAACAGTCCAAAACATACTCCAAAATACTCCAAAAACTCCAAACTCCAAAAACTATTAACTTCAAAACCTCCAAAAACAGCTAACTCCAAAAACTCCAAAAACTCCAAACTCCAAAAACTCCTGACTCCAAAAACTATTAACTTCAAAAATTCCAAACACCAAAAACTCATAATTCCAAAAACAAAACTCCAAACTCCAAAAAGTCAAAACTCCAAAAACTCAAAACTCCAAACTCCAAAAACACCTAAGTCCAAAACACTGGAAAAAACTCCATAACTCAAAAGCACACCAAGACACTCCAAAACAGTCCTAAAGTTTGGAGTGTTTGCAGTAGTGTTTGGAGTGAGTGTTTGGAGGAGTCTTTGGAGTGTTTGGTGTGTTTGGAGTGTTTGGACTGTTTGGAGTGTTTGTAGTGTTTGGAGGAGTGTTCTGTTGTGTTTGGAGTGCTTGGAGTGATTGGAGGAGTGTTTGGAGTGTTCGGAGGAGTGTTTGGAGTGTTTGGAGGGGTGTTTGGAGTGCTTGGAGTGATGTTTGGCGTGTTTGAAGTGTTTGGAGGAGTGTTTGGAGGAGGGCTTGGAGTAGGGTTTGGAGTGTTTGGAGTGTTTGGAGCGTTTGGAGGAGAGGTTGGAGTGTTTGGAGGAGTGTTTGGTGTGTTTGGAGTAGTGTTTGGATTGTTTGGAGGTCTGTTTGGAGTGCTTGGAGTGGTGTTTGGAGTGGTGTTTGGAGGAGTGTTTGGAGTGTTTGAAGGAGTGTTTGGAGTGTTTGGAGGAGTGTTTGGTGTGTCTGGAGGAGTGTTTGGAGGAGTGTTTGGTGCGTTTGGAGTGTTTGCAGGAGTGTTTGGAGGATTGTTTCGAGTGTTTGGAGGTCTGTTTGGAGTGCTTGGAGTGGTGTTTGGAGTGGTGTTTGGAGCGTTTGGAGGAGTGTTTGGAGTGTTTGAAGGAGTGTTTGGAGTGTTTGGAGGAGTGTTTGGTGTGTTTGGCGTGTTTGGAGTGTTTGGAGGATTGTTAGGAGGAGTGGAGTGTTTGGAGGAGTGTTTGGAGGAGTGTTTGGAGTGTTTGGAGGGGTGTTTGCAGGAGTGTTCGGAGTAGTGGTTGGAGTGTTTGGAGGAGTGTTTGGAGTGTTCGGAGGAGTGTTTGGAGGAGTGTTTGGAGTGCTTGGAGGAGTGTTTGGATGAGTGTTTGGAGTGCTTGGAGTAGTGTTTGGAGGCGTGTTTGGAGTGTTTGGAGAGTGTTTGGAGTGTTGGAGTGTTTGGAGGAGTGTTTAGAGGAGTGTTTGGAGTGTTTGGAGGAGTGTTAGTAGTGTTTGGAGGAGTCTTTGGAGGAGTTATTGGAGGAGTGTTTGGAGGAGTGTTTGGAGGAGTTTTTGGAGTGTTTGGAGTAGTCTTTGGAGTGTTTGGAGTGTTTGGAGTGTTGGAGTTTTTGGAGTCTTTGGAGGAGTGTTTGGAGTGATGGAGTGCTTGGACTGTTTGGAGTGTATGGAGGAGTGTTTGGTGTGTTTGGAGGAGTGTTTAGAGGAGTGTTTGGAGGAGTGTTTGAAGTGTTTGGAGGAGTGCTTGGAGTGTTTGGAGTGTTTGGAGAGTTTGGAGAGTTTGGAGGAGTGTTTGGAGCAATGCTTGGATGAGTGTTTGGAGGAGTGTTTGGAGGAGTGTTTGGAGGAGTGTTTGGAGTGTTTGGAATGTATGGAGTATTGTTTGGAGTGTTTGGAGAAGTGTTTGGAGTGTTTTGAGGAGTGTTTGGAGTGTATGGATTGTTTCGAGGAGTGTTTGGAGTAGTGTTTGGTGTGTTTGGAGGAATGTTTGGAGTGTTTGATGGAGTGTTTGGAGGAGTGTTTGGAGTGTTTGGAGGAGTGTTTGGAGGAGTGTGTGGAGTGTTTGGAGGAGTGTTTGGAGGAGTGTTTGGGGTATATTGAGGAGTGTTTGGTGTGTTAGGAGGAGTGTTTGGAGTGTTTGGAGGAGCGCTTTGGTGTGTTTGGAGTGCTCGGAGTGTATGGAGGAATGTTTGGAGTGTTTGGAGTAGGCTTTGGAGAGTTTGACGTGCTTGGAGTAGTGTTTGGAGTGTTCGGAGTGTTTGGAGTAGTGCTTGGAGTGTTTGGCGTGTTTGGAGGAGTGTTTTGGTGTGTTTGGATTGCTTGGAGTGTATGCAGGAGTGTTTGGAGTTCTAAAACAGTCCCAAATACTGCACAGCACTCCCAAACACTCAAAAACACTCCAAAAACACACTCCAAAACAGTCCAAAACATACTCCAAAACACTCCAAAATACTCCAAAAACTCCAAACTCCAAAAACTATTAACTTCAAAAACTCCAAAAACAGCTAACTCCAAAAACTCCAAAAACTCCAAACTCCAAAAAGTCAAAACTCCAAAAACTCAAAACTCCAAACTGCAAAAACACCTAAGTCCAAAACACTGGAAAAAACTCCATAACTCAAAAGCACACCAAGACACTCCAAAACAGTCCTAAAATTTGGAGTGTTGGAGTTTTTGGAGTGTTTGGAGGAGTGTTTGGAGTGATGGAGTGCTTGGACTGTTTGGAGTGTATGGAGGAGTGTTTGGTGTGTTTGGAGGAGTGTTTAGAGGAATGTTTGGAGTAGTTTTTGGAGATTTTGGAGTGTTTGGTGCAGTGTTTGGAGGAGTGTTTGGAGAGTTTGGAATGTTTGGAGGAGTGTTTGGGGTATATTGAGGAGTGTTTGGTGTGTTAAGAGGAGTGTTTGGAGTGTTTGGAGGAGTGCATTGGTGTGTTTGGAGTGCTTGGAGTGTATGGAGGAATGTTTGGAGTGTTTGGAGTAGGCTTTGGAGAGTTTGAAGTGCTTGGAGTAGTGATTGGAGTGTTTGGAGTAGTGCTTGGAGTGTTTGGCGTGTTTGGAGGAGTGTTTTGGTGTGTTTGGATTGCTTGGAGTGTATGCAGGAGTGTTTGGAGTTCTAAGACAGTCCCAAATACTGCACAGCACTCCCAAACACTCAAAAACACTCCAAAAACACACTCCAAACAGTCCAAAATATACTCCAAAACACTCCAATATACTCCAAAAACTCCAAACTCCAAGAACTATTAACTTCAAAAACTCCAAAAACAGCTAACTCCAAAAACTCCAAAAACTCCAAACTCCAAAAAGTCAAAACTCCAAAAACTCAAAACTCCAAACTCCAAAAACACCAAAGTCCAAAACAGTGGAAAAAACTCCATAACTCAAAAGCACACCAAGACACTCCAAAACAGTCCTAAAGTTTGGAGTGTCTGGAGTAGTGTTTGGAGTGTTTGGAGGAGTGTTTGGAGGAGTCTTTCTAGTGTATGGAGTAGTGATTGGAGTGTTTGAACTGTTTGGAGTGCTTGTAGTGTTTGGAGGAGTGTTCTGGTGTGTTTGGAGTGCTTGGAGTGTTTGGAGGAGTGTTCTGGTGTGTTTGGAGGAGTGTTTGGAGTGTTTGGACTGTTTGGAGTGTTTGTAGTGTTTGGAGGAGTGTTCTGGTGTGTTTGGAGTGCTTGGAGTGTTTGGAGGAATGTTTGGAGTGTTTGGAGGGGTGTTTGCAGGAGTGTTTGGAGTAGTGGTTGGAGTGTTTGGAGGAGTGTTTGGAGTGTTCGGAGGAGTGTTTGGAGGAGTGTTTGGAGTGCTTGGAGGAGTGTTTGGATGAGTGTTTGGAGTGCTTGGAGTAGTGTTTGGAGTGTTTGGAGGCGTGTTTGGAGTGTTTGGAGGGGTGTTTGCAGTGCTTGGAGTGGTGTTTGGCGTGTTTGTAGTGTTTGGAGGAGTGTTTGGAGGAGTGTTTGGAGTGTTTGGAGTAGGGTTTGGAGTAGGGTTTGGAGCGTTTGGAGGAGTTATTGGAGAGTTTGGAGTGTTTGGAGGATGTTTGGTGTGTTTGGAGTAGTGTTTGGATTGTTTGGAGGTCTGTTTGGAGTGCTTGGAGTGGTGTTTGGAGTGGTGTTTGGAGTGTTTGAAGGAGTGTTTGGAGTGTTTGGAGGAGTGTTCGGTGTGTTTGGAGGAGTGTTTGGAGGAGTGTTTGGTGTGTTTGGAGTGTTTGCATGAGTGTTTGGAGTGTTTGGAGGAGTGTTTGGAGTGTTTGGAGGCCTGTTTGGAGTGCCTGGAGTGGTGTTTGGAGTGGTGTTTGGAGTGTTTGGAGGAGTGTTTGGAGTGTTTGAAGGAGTGTTTGGAGTGTTTGGAGGAGTGTTTGGCATGTTTGGAGTGTTTGAAGGAGTGTTTGGAGGAGCGTTTGGAGTGTTTGGAGGATTGTTAGGAGGAGTGTTTGGAGGAGTGTTTGGAGTAGTGTTTGGAGGAGTGTTCGGAGGAGTGTTCGGTGGAGTGTTTGGAGGAGTGTTTGGAGGAGTGTTTGGAGGAGTGTTTGGAGTGCTTGGAGTGTTTGGAGTGTTTGGAGGTGTGTTTGGAGTATTTGGAGTGTTTGGAATGTTGGAGTGTTTGGAGGAGTGTTTGGAGTGTTTGGAGTAGTGTTTGGAATGTTTGGAGGAGTGTTTGGAGAGTTTGGAGGAGTGCTTGGAGTGCCTGGAGTGTTTGGAGTGTATGGAATATTTGGAGTGTTTGGAGGAGTGTTTGGAGTGTTTGGAGGAGTGTTGGGAGTGTATGGATTGTTTCGAGGAGTGTTTGGAGTAGTGTTTGGTGTGTTTGGAGGAATTTTTGGAGTGTTTGATGGAGTGTTTGGAGGAGTGTTTGGAGTGTTTGGAAGAGTGTTTGGAATGTTTGGAGGAGTGTTTGGTGTGTTTGGAGTGTTTGGAGTGTTTGGAGGTGTGTTTGGCGTGTTGGAGTGTTTGAAGGAGTGTTTGGAGGAGTGTTTGGAGTGTTTGGAGTGTTTGGAGGATTGTTAGGAGGAGTGTTTGGAGGAGTGTTTGGAGTAGTGTTTGGAGTGTTTGGAGTGTTTGGAGGAGTGTTTGGAGTGTTTGGAGGACTGTTTGGAGTGTTTGGAGGAGTGTTTGGGGTGTTTGGAGGAGTGTTTGGAGTGTTTGGAGGAGTGTTTGGAGGAGTGCTTGGAGTGTTTGGAGTGTTTGGAGTGTATGGAATATTTGGAGTGTTCGGAGGAGTGTTTGGAGTGTTTGGAGGAGTGTTTGGAGTGTTTGGAGAGTTTGGAGATTTTGGTGGAGTGTTGGTGCAGTGTTTGGAGGAGTGTTTGGAGTGTGTGGTGTTGTGTTTGGAGTGTTTGGAATGTTTGGAGGAGTGTTTGGGGTATATTGAGGAGTGTTTGGTGTGTTAGGAGGAGTGTTTGGAGTGTTTGGAGGAGTGCATTGGTGTGTTTGGAGTGCTGGGAGTGTATGGAGGAATGTTTGGAGTGTTTGGAGTAGGCTTTGGAGAGTTTGAAGTGCTTGCAGTAGTGTTTGGAGTGTTTGGAGTGTTTGGAGTAGTGCTTGGAGTGTTTGGCGTGTTTGGAGGAGTGTTTTGGTGTGTTTGGATTGCTTGGAGTGTATGCAGGAGTGCTTGGAGCTCTAAAACAGTCCCAAATACTGCACAGCACTCCCAAACACTCAAAAACACTCCAAAAACACACTCCAAAACAGTCCAAAACATACTCCAAAACACTCCAAAATACTCCAAAAACTCCAAACTCCAAAAACTATTAACTTCAAAAACTCCAAAAACAGCTAACTCCAAAAACTCCAAAAACTCCAAACTCCAAAAACTCCTGACTCCAAAAACTATTAACTTCAAAAATTCCAAACAGCAAAAACTCATAATTCCAAAAACAAAACTCCAAACTCCAAAAAGTCAAAACTCCAAAAACTCAAAACTCCAAACTGCAAAAACACCTAAGTCCAAAACACTGGAAAAAACTCCATAACTCAAAAGCACACCAAGACACTCCAAAACAGTCCTAAAGTTTGGAGTGTTTGGAGTAGTGTTTGGAGTGTTTAGAGGAGTGTTTGGAGGAGTCTTTGGAGTGTTTGGAGTGTTTGGAGGAGTGTTTGGAGGAGTCTTTCTAGTGTATGGAGTAGTGATTGGAGTGTTTGGACTGTTTGGAGTGTTTGTAGTGTTTGGAGGAGTGTTCTGGTGTGTTTGGAGTGCGTGGAGTGTTTGGAGGAGTGTTTGGAGTGTTTGGACTGTTTGGAGTGTTTGTAGTGTTTGGAGGAGTGTTCTGGTATGTTTGGAGTGCTTGGAGTGTTTGGAGGAGTGTTTGGAGTGTTTGGAGGGCTGTTTGCAGGAGTGTTTGGAGTAGTGGTTGGAGTGTTTGGAGGAGTGTTTGGAGTGTTCGGAGGAGTGTTTGGAGGAGTGTTTGGAGTGCTTGGAGGAGTGTTTGGATGAGTGTTTGGAGTGCTTGGAGTAGTGTTTGGGGTGTTTGGAGGCGTGTTTGGAGTGTTTGGAGAATGTTTGGAGTGTTGGAGTGTTTGGAGGAGTGTTTAGAGGAGTTTTTGGAGTGTTTGGAGGAGTGTTAGTAGTGTTTGGAGGAGTCTTTGGAGGAGTTATTGGAGGAGTGTTTGGAGGAGTGTTTGGAGGAGTATTTGGAGTGTTTGGAGTAGTCTTTGGAGAGTTTGGAGTGTTTGGAGTGTTGGAGTTTTTGGAGTGTTTGGAGGAGTGTTTGGAGTGATGGAGTGCTTGGACTGTTTGGAGTGTATGGAGGAGTGTTTGGTGTGTTTGGAGGAGTGTTTAGAGGAATGTTTGGAGTAGTTTTTGGAGATTTTGGAGTGTTTGGTGCAGTGTTTGGAGGAGTGTTTGGAGTGTGTGGTGTTGTGTTTGGAGAGTTTGGAATGTTTGGAGGAGTGTTTGGGGTATATTGAGGAGTGTTTGGAGTGTTAAGAGGAGTGTTTGGAGTGTTTGGATGAGTGCATTGGTGTGTTTGGAGTGCTTGGAGTGTATGGAGGAATGTTTGGAGTGTTTGGAGTAGGCTTTGGAGAGTTTGAAGTGCTTGGAGTAGTGTTTGGAGTGTTTGGAGTAGTGCTTGGAGTGTTTGGCGTGTTTGGAGGAGTGTTTTGGTGTGTTTGGATTGCTTGGAGTGTATGCAGGAGTGTTTGGAGTTCTAAGACAGTCCCAAATACTGCACAGCACTCCCAAACACTCAAAAACACTCCAAAAACACACTCCAAAACAGTCCAAAACATACTCCAAAACACTCCAAAAACTCCAAACTCCAAAAACTATTAACTTCAAAAACTCCAAAAACAGCTAACTCCAAAAACTCCAAACTCCAAAAACTCCTGACTCCAAAAACTATTAACTTCAAAAATTCCAAACACCAAAAACTCATAATTCCAAAAAGTCAAAACTCCAAAAACTCAAAACTCCAAACTCCAAAAACACCTAAGTATAAAACACTGGAAAAAACTCCATAACTCAAAAGCACACCAAGACACTCCAAAACAGTCCTAAAGTTTGGAGTGTTTGCAGTAGTATTTGGAGTGAGTGTTTGGAGGAGTCTTTGGAGTGTTTGGTGTGTTTGGAGTGTTTGGACTTTTTGGAGTGTTTGTAGTGTTTGGAGTGTTTGGAGGGGTGTTTGGAGTGCTTGGAGTGGTGTTTGGCGTGTTTGTAGTGTTTGGAGGAGTGTTTGGAGTAGGGTTTGGAGTAGGGTTTGGAGTGTTTGGAGTGTTTGGAGCGCTTGGAGGAGAGTTTGGAGTGTTTGGAGGAGTGTTTGGTGTGTTTGGAGTAGTGTTTGGATTGTTTGGAGGTCTGTTTGGAGTGCTTGGAGTGGTGTTTGGAGTGGTGTTTGGAGGAGTGTTTGGAGTGTTTGAAGGAGTGTTTGGAGTGTTTGGAGGAGTGTTTGGAGAAGTGTTTGGTGTGTTTGGAGGAATGTTTGGAGGAGTGTTTGGTGCGTTTGGAGTGTTTGGAGGAGTGTTTGGAGTGTTTGGAGGTCTGTTTGGAGTGCTTGGTGTGGTGTTTGGAGTGGTGTTTGGAGCGTTTGGAGGAGTGTTTGGAGTGTTTGAAGGAGTGTTTGGAGTGTTTGGAGGAGTGTTTGGTGTGTTTGGCGTGTTTGGAGGATTGTTAGGAGGAGTGTTTGGAGGAGTGTTTGGAGTAGTGTTTGGAGGAGTGTTTGGAGGAGTGTTTGGAGGAGTGTTTGGGGGAGTGTTTGGAGGAGTGTATTGAGGAGTGCTTGGAGTGCTTGGAGTGTTTGGAGGTGTGTTTGGAGTATTTGGAGTGTTTGGAATGTTTGGAGTGTTTGGAGGAGTGTTTGGAGTAGTGTTTGGAATGTTTGGAGGAGTGTTTGGAGAGTTTGGAGGAGTGCTTGGAGTGCTTGGAGTGTTTGGAATATTTGGAGTGTTTGGAGGAGTGTTTGGAGTGTTTGGAGTAGTGTTTGGAGTGTGTGCTGTGTTTGGAGGAGTGTTTGGAGGAGTGTTTGGAGGAGTGTTTGAAGTGTTTGAAGGAGTGCTTGGAGTGTTTGGAGTGTTTGGAGAGTTTGGAGAGTTTGGAGGAGTGTTTGGAGCAATGCTTGGAGGAGTGTTTGGAGGAGTGTTTGGAGGCGTGTTTGGAGGAGTGTTTGGAGGAGTGTTTGGAGGAGTGTTTGGAGGAGTGTTTGGAGTGTTTGGAATGTATGGAGTATTGTTTGGAGTGTTTGGAGAAGTGTTTGGAGTGTTTTGAGGAGTGTTTGGAGTGTATGGATTGTTTCGAGGAGTGTTTGGAGTAGTGTTTGGTGTGTTTGGAGGAATGTTTGGAGTGTTTGATGGAGTGTTTGGAGGAGTGTTTGGAGTGTTTGGAGGAGTGTTTGGAGGAGTGTGTGGAGTGTTTGGAGGAGTGTTTGGAGGAGTGTTTGGGGTATATTGAGGAGTGTTTGGTGTGTTAGGAGGAGTGTTTGGAGTGTTTGGAGGAGTGCTTTGGTGTGTTTGGAGTGCTCGGAGTGTATGGAGGAATGTTTGGAGTGTTTGGAGTAGGGTTTGGAGAGTTTGAAGTGCTTGGAGTAGTGTTTGGAGTGTTCGGAGTGTTTGGAGTAGTGCTTGGAGTGTTTGGCGTGTTTGGAGGAGTGTTTTGATGTGTTTGGATTGCTTGGAGTGTATGCAGGAGTGTTTGGAGTTCTAAAACAGTCCCAAATACTGCACAGCACTCCCAAACACTCAAAAACACTCCAAAAACACACTCCAAAACAGTCCAAAACAGTCCAAAACATACTCCAAAACACTCCAAAATGCTCCAAAAACTCCAAACTCCAAAAACTATTAACTTCAAAAACTCCAAAAACAGCTAACTCCAAAAACTCCAAAAACTCCAAACTCCAAAAAGTCAAAACTCCAAAAACTCAAAACTCCAAACTCCAAAAACACCTAAGTCCAAAACACTGGAAAAAACTCCATAACTCAAAAGCACACCAAGACACTCCAAAACAGTCCTAAAGTTTGGAGTGTTTGGAGTAGTGTTTGGAGTGTTTGGAGGAGTGTTTGGAGGAGTCTTTCTAGTGTATGGAGTAGTGATTGGAGTGTTCGGACTGTTTGGAGTGCTTGTAGTGTTTGGAGGAGTGTTAGAGTCATAGAGTCATAGAGTTTTACAGCACAGAAAGAGGCCCTTCGGCCCATCGTGTCTGCGCCGCCCATCCATCCCTGTCCAGTCTAATCCCATTTTCCAGCATTTGGTCCATAGCCTTGTATGCAATGGCATTTCAAGTGCTCATCCAAATGCTTCTTGAATGTTGTGAGGGTTCCTGCCTCTACCACCCTTTCAGGCATTGAGTTCCACATTCCAACCACCCTCTGGGTGAAAAAGTTCCTCCTCAAATCCCCTCTAAATCTCCTGCCCCTTACCCTGAATCTATGCCCCCTTGTTATTGACCCCCCTACTAAGGGGAAAAGTTCCTCTTTGTCTACCCTATCTATGCCCCTCATCATTTTGTACACCTCAATCAGGTCCCCCCTCAGCCTTCTTTGCTCCAAGGAAAACAACCCCAGCCTGTCCAGCCTCTCTTCATAGCTGAGGCACTCCATCCCAGGTAACATCCTGGTGAATCTTCTCTGCACCCTCTCCAAAGCAATCACATCCTTCCTATAGTGAGGCGACCAGAAATGCACACAGTACTCCAGCTGTGGCCTCACCAGCGTTTTGTACAGTTCCATCATAACCTCCCTGCTCTTATATTCTATGCCTCGGCTAATGAAGGCAAGTATCCCATATGCCTTGGTGTACATGTACATAGATCCCTGAAGGCAGCGGTTACCTTATCTACCTGTTCCGCTGCCTTCAGGGATCTATGTACATGTACACCAAGGTCCCTCTGACCCTCTGTACTTCCTAGGGTCCTACCACTCATTGTGTATTCCCTTGCCTTATTTGTCCGTCCAAAATGCATCACCTCGCACTTTTCAGGGTTAAATTCCATTTGCCACTTTTCCGCCCATCTGACCAACCCGTTTATATCGTCCTGTAGCCTGAGGCTTTCCTCCTCACAATTTACCACCCCACCAATTTTCGTGTCATCTGCGAACTTACTGATCATACCTTTTACATTCCCATCCAAATCATTTATGTAGATCACAAACAACAAGGGACCCAGCACCGATCCCTGAGGTACCCCACTGGACACAGGCTTCCAGTCACAAAAGCAACCTTCGACCATCACCCTCTGCCTCCTGCCACTCAGCCAGTTTAGGATCCAACGCGCCAAGGCACCCTGGATCCCATGGGCTCTTACCTTCTTGACCAGTCTCCTATGCGGGACTTTGTCAAAAGCTTTACTGAAGTCCATGTAAACCACATCCACAGCATTTCCCTCATCCACCCCCCTAGTCACCCCCTCGAAAAATTCAATCAGATTTGTCAGACATGATTTACCCTTGACAAAGCCATGCTGACTATCCCCGATTAATCCTTGCCTCTCCAAGTGGAGACTAATTTTGTCCCTCAGAATTTTTTCCAATAATTTCCCTACCACAGATGTTAGGCTCACTGGCCTGTAATTCCCTGGTTTATCCCTGCTACTCTTCTTGAATAATGGTACTACGTTAGCTGTTCCCCAGTCCTCTGGTACATCCCCTGTGGCCAGAGAGGTTCTGGTGTGGTGTGTTCTGGTGTGTTTGGAGTGCTTGGAGTGTTTGGAGGAGTGTTTGGAGTATTTGGACTGTTTGTAGTGTTTGTAGTGTTTGGAGGAGTGTTCTGGTGTGTTTGGAGTGCTTGGAGTGTTTGGAGGAATGTTTGGAGGGGTGTTTGCAGGAGTGTTTGGAGTAGTGGTTGGAGTGTTTGGAGGAGTGTTTGGAGTGTTCGGAGGAGTGTTTGGAGGAGTGTTTGGAGTGCTTGGAGGAGTGTTTGGATGAGTGTTTGGAGTGCTTGGAGTAGTGTTTGGAGTGTTTGGAGGCGTGTTTGGAGTGTTTGGAGGGGTGTTTGGAGTGCTTGGAGTGGTGTTTGGCGTGTTTGTAGTGTTTGGAGGAGTGTTTGGAGGAGTGTTTGGAATGTTTGGAGTAGGGTTTGGAGTAGGGTTTGGAGTGTTTGGAGGAGTGTTTGGAGAGTTTGGAGTGTTTGGAGGAGTGTTTGGTGTGTTTGGAGTAGTGTTTGGATTGTTTGGAGGTCTGTTTGGAGTGCTTGGAGTGGTGTTTGGAGTGGTGTTTGGAGTGTTTGGAGTGTTTGAAGTAGTGTTTGGAGTGTTTGGAGTGTTTGCAGGAGTGTTTGGAGTGTTTGGAGGAGTGTTTGGAGTGTTTGGAGGTCTGTTTGGAGTGCTTGGAGTGGTGTTTGGAGTGGTGTTTGGAGTGTTTGGAGGAGTGTTTGGAGTGTTTGAAGGAGTGTTTGGAGTGTTTGGAGGAGTGTTTGGTGTGTTTGGCGTGTTTGGAGTGTTTGAAGGAGTGTTTGGAGGAGCGTTTGGAGTGTTTGGAGGATTGTTAGGAGGAGTGTTTGGAGGAGTGTTTGGAGTAGTGTTTGGAGGAGTGTTCGGAGGAGTGTTCGGTGGAGTGTTTGGAGGAGTGTTTGGAGGAGTGTTTGGAGGAGTGTTTGGAGTGCTTGGAGTGTTTGGAGTGTTTGGAGGTGTGTTTGGAGTATTTGGAGTGTTTGGAATGTTGGAGTGTTTGGAGGAGTGTTTGGAGTGTTTGGAGCAGTGTTTGGAATGTTTGGAGGAGTGTTTGGAGAGTTTGGAGGAGTGCTTGGAGTGCCTGGAGTGTTTGGAGTGTATGGAATATTTGGAGTGTTTGGAGGAGTGTTTGGAGTGTTTGGAGTAGTGTTTGGAGTGTTTGGAGGAGTGTTGGGAGTGTATGGATTGTTTCGAGGAGTGTTTGGAGTAGTGTTTGGTGTGTTTGGAGGAATTTTTGGAGTGTTTGATGGAGTGTTTGGAGGAGTGTTTGGAGTGTTTGGAAGAGTGTTTGGAATGTTTGGAGGAGTGTTTGGTGTGTTTGGAGTGTTTGGAGTGTTTGGAGGTGTGTTTGGCGTGTTGGAGTGTTTGAAGGAGTGTTTGGAGGAGTGTTTGGAGTGTTTGGAGTGTTTGGAGGATTGTTAGGAGGAGTGTTTGGAGGAGTGTTTGGAGTAGTGTTTGGAGTGTTTGGAGTGTTTGGAGGAGTGTTTGGAGTGTTTGGAGGACTGTTTGGAGTGTTTGGAGGAGTGTTTGGGGTGTTTGGAGGAGTGTTTGGAGTGTTTGGAGGAGTGTTTGGAGGAGTGCTTGGAGTGTTTGGAGTGTTTGGAGTGTATGGAATATTTGGAGTGTTCGGAGGAGTGTTTGGAGTGTTTGGAGGAGTGTTTGGAGTGTTTGGAGAGTTTGGAGATTTTGGTGGAGTGTTTGGTGCAGTGTTTGGAGGAGTGTTTGGAGTGTGTGGTGTTGTGTTTGGAGTGTTTGGAATGTTTGGAGGAGTGTTTGGGGTATATTGAGGAGTGTTTGGTGTGTTAGGAGGAGTGTTTGGAGTGTTTGGAGGAGTGCATTGGTGTGTTTGGAGTGCTGGGAGTGTATGGAGGAATGTTTGGAGTGTTTGGAGTAGGCTTTGGAGAGTTTGAAGTGCTTGGAGTAGTGTTTGGAGTGTTTGGAGTGTTTGGAGTAGTGCTTGGAGTGTTTGGCGTGTTTGGAGGAGTGTTTTGGTGTGTTTGGATTGCTTGGAGTGTATGCAGGAGTGCTTGGAGCTCTAAAACAGTCCCAAATACTGCACAGCACTCCCAAACACTCAAAAACACTCCAAAAACACACTCCAAAACAGTCCAAAACATACTCCAAAACACTCCAAAATACTCCAAAAACTCCAAACTCCAAAAACTATTAACTTCAAAAACTCCAAAAACAGCTAACTCCAAAAACTCCAAAAACTCCAAACTCCAAAAACTCCTGACTCCAAAAACTATTAACTTCAAAAATTCCAAACAGCAAAAACTCATAATTCCAAAAACAAAACTCCAAACTCCAAAAAGTCAAAACTCCAAAAACTCAAAACTCCAAACTGCAAAAACACCTAAGTCCAAAACACTGGAAAAAACTCCATAACTCAAAAGCACACCAAGACACTCCAAAACAGTCCTAAAGTTTGGAGTGTTTGGAGTAGTGTTTGGAGTGTTTAGAGGAGTGTTTGGAGGAGTCTTTGGAGTGTTTGGAGTGTTTGGAGGAGTCTTTCTAGTGTATGGAGTAGTGATTGGAGTGTTTGGACTGTTTGGAGTGTTTGTAGCGTTTGGAGGAGTGTTCTGGTGTGTTTGGAGTGTGTGGAGTGTTTGGAGGAGTGTTTGGAGTGTTTGGACTGTTTGGAGTGTTTGTAGTGTTTGGAGGAGTGTTCTGGTATGTTTGGAGTGCTTGGAGTGTTTGGAGGAGTGTTTGGAGTGTTTGGAGGGCTGTTTGCAGGAGTGTTTGGAGTAGTGGTTGGAGTGTTTGGAGGAGTGTTTGGAGTGTTCGGAGGAGTGTTTGGAGGAGTGTTTGGAGTGCTTGGAGGAGTGTTTGGATGAGTGTTTGGAGTGCTTGGAGTAGTGTTTGGAGTGTTTGGAGGCGTGTTTGGAGTGTTTGGAGAATGTTTGGAGTGTTGGAGTGTTTGGAGGAGTGTTTAGAGGAGTTTTTGGAGTGTTTGGAGGAGTGTTAGTAGTGTTTGGAGGAGTCTTTGGAGGAGTTATTGGAGGAGTGTTTGGAGGAGTGTTTGGAGGAGTATTTGGAGTGTTTGGAGTAGTCTTTGGAGAGTTTGGAGTGTTTGGAGTGTTGGAGTTTTTGGAGTGTTTGGAGGAGTGTTTGGAGTGATGGAGTGCTTGGACTGTTTGGAGTGTATGGAGGAGTGTTTGGTGTGTTTGGAGGAGTGTTTAGAGGAATGTTTGGAGTAGTTTTTGGAGATTTTGGAGTGTTTGGTGCAGTGTTTGGAGGAGTGTTTGGAGTGTGTGGTGTTGTGTTTGGAGAGTTTGGAATGTTTGGAGGAGTGTTTGGGGTATATTGAGGAGTGTTTGGTGTGGTAAGAGGAGTGTTTGGAGTGTTTGGATGAGTGCATTTGTGTGTTTGGTGTGCTTGGAGTGTATGGAGGAATGTTTGGAGTGTTTGGAGTAGGCTTTGGAGAGTTTGAAGTGCTTGGAGTAGTGTTTGGAGTGTTTGGAGTAGTGCTTGGAGTGTTTGGCGTGTTTGGAGGAGTGTTTTGGTGTGTTTGGATTGCTTGGAGTGTATGCAGGAGTGTTTGGAGTTCTAAGACAGTCCCAAATACTGCACAGCACTCCCAAACACTCAAAAACACTCCAAAAACACACTCCAAAACAGTCCAAAACATACTCCAAAACACTCCAAAAACTCCAAACTCCAAAAACTATTAACTTCAAAAACTCCAAAAACAGCTAACTCCAAAAACTCCAAAAACTCCAAACTCCAAAAACTCCTGACTCCAAAAACTATTAACTTCAAAAATTCCAAACACCAAAAACTCATAATTCCAAAAAGTCAAAACTCCAAAAACTCAAAACTCCAAACTCCAAAAACACCTAAGTATAAAACACTGGAAAAAACTCCATAACTCAAAAGCACACCAAGACACTCCAAAACAGTCCTAAAGTTTGGAGTGTTTGCAGTAGTATTTGGAGTGAGTGTTTGGAGGAGTCTTTGGAGTGTTTGGTGTGTTTGGAGTGTTTGGACTTTTTGGAGTATTTGTAGTGTTTGGAGTGTTTGGAGGGGTGTTTGGAGTGCTTGGAGTGGTGTTTGGCGTGTTTGTAGTGTTTGGAGGAGTGTTTGGAGTAGGGTTTGGAGTAGGGTTTGGAGTGTTTGGAGTGTTTGGAGCGCTTGGAGGAGAGTTTGGAGTGTTTGGAGGAGTGTTTGGTGTGTTTGGAGTAGTGTTTGGATTGTTTGGAGGTCTGTTTGGAGTGCTTGGAGTGGTGTTTGGAGTGGTGTTTGGAGGAGTGTTTGGAGTGTTTGAAGGAGTGTTTGGAGTGTTTGGAGGAGTGTTTGGAGAAGTGTTTGGTGTGTTTGGAGGAGTGTTTGGAGGAGTGTTTGGTGCGTTTGGAGTGTTTGGAGGAGTGTTTGGAGTGTTTGGAGGTCTGTTTGGAGTGCTTGGTGTGGTGTTTGGAGTGCTTGGTGTGGTGTTTGGAGTGGTGTTTGGAGCGTTTAGAGGAGTGTTTGGAGTGTTTGAAGGAGTGTTTGGAGTGTTTGGAGGAGTGTTTGGTGTGTTTGGCGTGTTTGAGGATTGTTAGGAGGAGTGTTTGGAGGAGTGTTTGGAGTAAGTGTTTGGAGGAGTGTTTGGAGGAGTGTTTGGAGGAGTGTTTGGGGGAGTGTTTGGAGGAGTGTTTTGAGGAGTGCTTGGAGTGCTTGGAGTGTTGGAGTGTTTGGAGGTGTGTTTGGAGTATTTGGAGTGTTTGAATGTTTGGAGTGTTTGGAGGAGTGTTTGGAGTAGTGTTTGGAATGTTTGGAGGAGTGTTTGGAGAGTTTGAGGAGTGCTTGGAGTGCTTGGAGTGTTTGGAATATTTGGGAGTGTTTGGAGGAGTGTTTGGAGTGTTTGGAGTAGTGTTTGGAGTGTGTGCTGTGTTTGGAGGAGTGTTTGGAGGAGTGTTTGGAGGAGTGTTTTGAAGTGTTTGAAGGAAGTGCTTGGAGTGTTTGGAGTGTTTGGAGAGTTTGGAGAGTTTGGAGGAGTGTTTGGAGCAATGCTTGGAGGAGTGTTTGGAGGAGTGTTTGGAGGCGTGTTTGGAGGAGTGTTTGGGAGGAGTGTTTGGAGGAGTGTTTGGAGGAGTGTTTGGAGTGTTTGGAATGTATGGAGTATTGTTTGGAGTGTTTGGAGAAGTGTTTGGAGTGTTTTGAGGAGTGTTTGGAGTGTATGGATTGTTTCGAGGAGTGTTTGGGTAGTGTTGGTAGTGTTTGGAGGAATGTTTGGAGTGTTTGATGGAGTGTTTGGAGGAGTGTTTGGAGTGTTTGGAGGAGTGTTTGGAGGAGTGTGTGGAGTGTTTGGAGGAGTGTTTGGAGGAGTGTTTGGGGTATTATTGTGGAGTGTTTGGTGTGTTAGGAGGAGTGTTTGGAGTGTTTGGAGGAGTGCTTTGGTGTGTTTTGAGTGCTCGGAGTGTATGGAGGAATGTTTGGAGTGTTTGGAGTAGGGTTTGGAGAGTTTGAAGTGCTTGGAGTAGTGTTTGGAGTGTTCGGAGTGTTTGGAGTAGTGCTTGGAGTGTTTGGCGTGTTTGGAGGAGTGTTTTTGCTGTGTTTGGATTGCTTGGAGTGTATGCAGGAGTGTTTGGAGTTCTAAAACAGTCCCAAATACTGCACAGCACTCCAAACACTCAAAAACACTCCAAAAACACACTCCAAAACAGTCCAAAACAGTCCAAAACATACTCCAAAACACTCCAAAATGCTCCAAAAACTCCAAACTCCAAAAACTATTAACTTCAAAAACTCCAAAAACAGCTAACTCCAAAAACTCCAAAAACTCCAAACTCCAAAAAGTCAAAACTCCAAAAACTCAAAACTCCAAACTCCAAAAACACCTAAG
>NC_140987.1:309479759-309557616 GCF_052327205.1 Somniosus microcephalus
GAGACTGTTTTGGAGTGTCTTGGTGTGCTTTTGAGTTATGGAGTTTTTTCCAGTGTTTTATACTTAGGTGTTTTTGGAGTTTGGAGTTTTGAGTTTTTGGAGTTTTGACTTTTTGGAATTATGAGTTTTTGGTGTTTGGAATTTTTGAAGTTAATAGTTTTTGGAGTCAGGAGTTTTTGGAGTTTGGAGTTTTTGGAGTTTTTGGAGTTAGCTGTTTTTGGAGTTTTTGAAGTTAATAGTTTTTGGAGTTTGGAGTTTTTGGAGTGTTTTGGAGTATGTTTTGGACTGTTTTGGAGTGTGTTTTTGGAGTGTTTTTGAGTGTTTGGGAGTGCTGTGCAGTATTTGGGACTGTCTTAGAACTCCAAACACTCCTGCATACACTCCAAGCAATCCAAACACACCAAAACACACCTCCAAACACGCCAAACACTCCAAGCACTACTCCAAACACTCCAAACACTACTCCAAGCACTTCAAACTCTCCAAAGCCTACTCCAAACACTCCAAACATTCCTCCATACACTCCAAGCACTCCAAACACACCAATGCACTCCTCCAAACACTCCAAACACTCCTCCTAACACACCAAACACTCCTCAATATACCCCAAACACTCCTCCAAACACTCCTCCAAACACTCCAAACACTCCTCCTAACACACCAAACACTCCTCAATATACCCCAAACACTCCTCCAAACACTCCTCCAAACACTCCACACACTCCTCCAAACACTCCTCCAAACACTCCTCCAAACACTCCATCAAACACTCCAAACATTCCTCCAAACACACCAAACACTACTCCAAACACTCCTCGAAACAATCCATACACTCCAAACACTCCTCAAAACACTCCAAACACTTCTCCAAACACTCCAAACAATACTCCATACATTCCAAACACTCCAAACACTCCTCCAAACACTCCTCCAAACACTCCTCCAAACACTCCTCCAAACACGCCTCCAAACACTCCTCCAAACACTCCTCCAAGCATTGCTCCAAACACTCCTCCAAACTCTCCAAACTCTCCAAACAGTCCAAACACTCCAAGCACTCCTCCAAACACTTCAAACACTCCTCCAACTCCTCCAAACACTCCTCCAAACACAGCACACACTCCAAACACTACTCCAAACACTCCAAACACTCCTCCAAACACTCCAAATATTCCAAACACTCCAAGCACTCCAAGCACTCCTCCAAACTCTCCAAACACTCCTCCAAACATTCCAAACACTACTCCAAACACTCCAAACACTCCTTCAAACACTCCAAACATTCCAAACACTCCAAATACTCCAAACACACCTCCAAACACTCCAAACACTCCAAGCACTCCAAGCACTCCTCAAAACACTCCTCCAAACACTCCCCCAAACACTCCTCCAAACACTCCTCCAAACACTCATCCAAACACTACTCCAAACACTCCTCCAAACACTCCTCCTAACAATCCTCCAAACATGCCAAACACACCAAACACTCCTCCAAACACTCCAAACACTCCTTCAAACACTCCAAACACTCCTCCAAACGCTCCAAACACCACTCCAAACACCACACCAAGCACTCCAAACAGACCTCCAAACACTCCAAACACTCCTCCAAACACTCCAAACGCACCAAACACTCCTCCAAACACTCCTCCAAACACACCAAACACTTCTCCAAACACTCCTCCAAACACTCCAAACACTCCTTCAAACACTCCAAACACTCCTCCAAACACCACTCCAAACACCACTCCAAGCACTCCAAACAGACCTCCAAACAATCCAAACACTACTCCAAACACACCAAACACTCCTCCAAACACTCCAAACTCTCCTCCAAACGCTCCAAACACTCCAAACACTCCAAACCCTACTCCAAACCCTACTCCAAACACTCCTCCAAACACTACAAACACGCCAAACACCACTCCAAGCACTCCAAACACCCCTCCAAACACTCCAAACACTACAAACACTCCAAAAAGTCCAAACACTCCAAACACACCAAACACTCCAAAGACTCCTCCAAACACTCACTCCAAATACTACTGCAAACACTCCAAACTTTAGGACTGTTTTGGAGTGTCTTGGTGTGCTTTTGAGTTATGGAGTTTTTTCCAGTGTTTTATACTTAGGTGTTTTTGGAGTTTGGAGTTTTGAGTTTTTGGAGTTTTGACTTTTTGGAATTATGAGTTTTTGGTGTTTGGAATTTTTGAAGTTAATAGTTTTTGGAGTCAGGAGTTTTTGGAGTTTGGAGTTTTTGGAGTTTTTGGAGTCAGCTGTTTTTGGAGTTTTTGAAGTTAATAGTTTTTGGAGTTTGGAGTTTTTGGAGTGTTTTGGAGTATGTTTTGGACTGTTTTGGAGTGTGTTTTTGGAGTGTTTTTGAGTGTTTGGGAGTGCTGTGCAGTATTTGGGACTGTCTTAGAACTCCAAACACTCCTGCATACACTCCAAGCAATCCAAACACACCAAAACACTCCTCCAAACACGCCAAACACTCCAAGCACTACTCCAAACACTCCAAACACTACTCCAAGCACTTCAAACTCTCCAAAGCCTACTCCAAACACTCCAAACATTCCTCCATACACTCCAAGCACTCCAAACACACCAATGCACTCCTCCAAACACTCCAAACACTCCTCTTAACACACCAAACACTCCTCAATATACCCCAAACACTCCTCCAAACATTCCAAACTCTCCAAACACAACACCACACACTCCAAACACTCCTCCAAACACTGCACCAAACACTCCAAAATCTCCAAAAACTACTCCAAACATTCCTCTAAACACTCCTCCAAACACACCAAACACTCCTCCATACACTCCAAACAGTCCAAGCACTCCATCACTCCAAACACTCCTCCAAACACTCCAAAAACTCCAACACTCCAAACACTCCAAACTCTCCAAAGACTACTCCAAACACTCCAAATACTCCTCCAAACACTCCTCCAAACACTCCTCCAATAACTCCTCCAAAGACTCCTCCAAACACTACTAACACTCCTCCAAACACTCCAAAAACTCCTCTAAACACTCCTCCAAACACTCCAACACTCCAAACATTCTCCAAACACTCCAAACACGCCTCCAAACACTCCAAACACTACTCCAAGCACTCCAAACACTCATCCAAACACTCCTCCAAGCACTCCAAACACTCCTCCAAACACTCCTCCGAACACTCCAAACACTCCTCCAAACACTCCAACCACTACTCCAAACACTCCTGCAAACAGCCCTCCAAACACTCCAAACACTCCTCCAAACACTCCAAGCACTCCAAACATACCAGAACACTCCTCCAAACACTACAAACACTCCAAACAGTCCAAACACTCCAAACACTCCTCCAAACACTCCACGCACTCCAAACACACCAGAACACTCCTCCAAACACTACAAACACTCCAAACAGTCCAAACACTCCAATCACTACTCCATACACTAGAAAGACTCCTCCAAACACTCCTCCAAACACTCCAAACACTTCAAAGACTCCTCCAAACACTCCTCTAAACACTCCAAACACTACTCCAAACACTCCAAACTTTAGGACTGTTTTGGAGTGTCTTGGTGTGCTTTTGAGTTATGGAGTTTTTTCCAGTGTTTTGGACTTAGGTGTTTTTGGAGTTTGGAGTTTTGAGTTTTTGGAGTTTTGACTTTTTGGAGTTTGGAGTTTTGTTTTTGGAATTATGAGTTTTTGCTGTTTGGAATTTTTGAAGTTAATAGTTTTTGGAGTCAGGAGTTTTTGGAGTTTGGAGTTTTTGGAGTTTTTGGAGTTAGCTGTTTTTGGAGTTTTTGAAGTTAATAGTTTTTGGAGTTTGGAATTTTTGGAGTATTTTGGAGTGTTTTGGAGTATGTTTTGGACTGTTTTGGAGTGTGTTTTTGGAGTGTTTTTGAGTGTTTGGGAGTGCTGTGCAGTATTTGGGACTGTTTTAGAGCTCCAAGCACTCCTGCATACACTCCAAGCAATCCAAACACACCAAAACACTCCTCCAAACACGCCAAACACTCCAAGCACTACTCCAAACACTCCAAACACTCCAAACACTACTCCAAGCACTTCAAACTCTCCAAAGCCTACTCCAAACACTCCAAACATTCCTCCATACACTCCAAGCACTCCAAACACACCAATGCACTCCTCCAAACACTCCAAACACTCCTCCTAACACACCAAACACTCCTCAATATACCCCAAACACTCCTCCAAACATTCCAAACACTCCAAACACAACACCACACACTCCAAACACTCCTCTAAACACTGCACCAAACACTCCACCAAAATCTCCAAACTCTCCAAACACTCCAAACACTCCTCCAAACACTCCAAACACTCCTCCGAACACTCCAAATATTCCATACACTCCAAACACTCCAAACACTCCAAGCACTCCTCCAAACACCCCTCCAAACACTCCAAACACTCCTCCAAACACTCCAAACACTCCTCCAAACACTCCAAACACTCCTCCAAACACTCCAAACACTCCTCCAAACACTCCAAACACTCCAAACACTACTCCAAACACTCCTCCAAACACTCCTCCTAACAATCCTCCAAACACTCCAAACACTCCAAACACTCCTCCAAACACTCCTTCAAACACTCCAACACGCCAAACACACCTCCAAACACTCCAAACACTCCAAACACACCAAACACTCCTCCAAACATTCCAAACACTCCTCCAAACACTCCATCAAACACTCCAAAAATTCCTCCAAACACACCAAACACTACTCCAAACACTCCTCGAAACAATCCATACACTCCCAACACTCCTCCAAACTCTCCAAACACTCCTCCAAACATTCCAAACACTACTCCAAACACTCCTCCAAACACTCCAACATTCCAAACACTCCAAATACTCCAAACACACCTCCAAACACTCCAAACACTCCAAGCACTCCAAACACTCCTCCAAACACTCCTCCAAACACTCCTCCAAACACTCCACCGAACACTCCTCCGAACACTCCTCCAAACACTACTCCAAACACTCCTCCAAACACTCCTCCTAACAATCCTCCAAACACTCCAAACGCTCCTCCAAACACTCCTTCAAACACTCCAAACACGCCAAACACACCAAACACTCCTCCAAACACTCCAAACACTCCTTCAAACACTCCAAACACTCCTCCAAACACTCCAAACACCACTCCAAACACCACTCCAGGCACTCCAAACAGGCCTCAAACACTCCAAACACTCCTCCAAACACTCCAAACACTCCTGCAAACACTCCAAACACACCAAACACTCCTCCAAACACTCCTCCAAACACACCGAACACTCCTCCAAACACTCCAAACACTCCTTCAAACACTCCAAACACCACTCCAAACACCACTCCAAGCACTCCAAACAGACCTCCAAACAATCCAAACACTACTCCAAACACACCAAACATCCTCCAAACACTCCAAACTCTCCAATAACTCCTCCAAACACTCCAAACCCTACTCCAAACCCTACTCCAAACACTCCAAACACTCCTCCAAACACTCCTCCAAACACTACAAACACGCCAAACACCACTCCAAGCACTGCAAACACCCCTCCAAACACTCCAAACACGCCTCCAAACACTCCAAACACTACTCCAAGCACTCCAAACACTCATCCAAACACTCCTCCAAGCACTCCAAACACTCCTCCAAACACTCCTCCGAACACTCCAAACACTCCTCCAAACACTCCAACCACTACTCCAAACACTCCTGCAAACACCCCTCCAAACACTCCAAACATTCCTCCAAACACTCCAAGCACTCCAAACACACCAGAACACTCCTCCAAACACTACAAACACTCCAAACAGTCCAAACACTCCAAACACTCCTCCAAACACACCAGAACACTCCTCCAAACACTCCAAGCACTCCAAACACACCAGAACACTCCTCCAAACACTACAAGCACTCCAAACAGTCCAAACACTCCAATCACTACTCCATACACTAGAAAGACTCCTCCAAACACTCCTCCAAACACTCCAAACACTACTCCAAACACTCCAAACTTTAGGACTGTTTTGGAGTGTCTTGGTGTGCTTTTGAGTTATGGAGTTTTTTCCACTGTTTTGGACTTTGGTGTTTTTGGAGTTTGGAGTTTTGAGTTTTTGGAGTTTTGACATTTTGGAGTTTGGAGTTTTTGGAGGTAGCTGTTTTTGGAGTTTTTGAAGTTTATAGTTCTTGGAGTTTGGAGTTTTTGGAGTATTTTGGAGTGTTTTGGAGTATATTTTGGACTGTTTTGGAGTGTGTTTTTGGAGTGTTTTTGAGTGTTTGGGAGTGCTGTGCAGTATTTGGGACTGTCTTAGAACTCCAAACACTCCTGCATACACTCCAAGCAATCCAAACACACCAAAACACTCCTCCAAACACGCCAAACACTCCAAGCACTACTCCAAACACTCCAATCACTACTCCAAGCACTTCAAACTCTCCAAAGCCTACTCCAAACACTCCAAACATTCCTCCATACACTCCAAGCACTCCAAACACACCAATGCACTCCTCCAAACACTCCAAACACTCCTCTTAACACACCAAACACTCCTCAATATACCCCAAACACTCCTCCAAACATTCCAAACTCTCCAAACACAACACCACACACTCCAAACACTCCTCCAAACACTGCACCAAACACTCCAAAATCTCCAAAAACTACTCCAAACATTCCTCTAAACACTCCTCCAAACACACCAAACACTCCTCCATACACTCCAAACAGTCCAAGCACTCCATCACTCCAAACACTCCTCCAAACACTCCAAAAACTCCAACACTCCAAACTTTAGGACTGTTTTGGAGTGTCTTGGTGTGCTTTTGAGTTATGGAGTTTTTTCCAGTGTTTTGGACTTAGGTGTTTTTGGAGTTTGGAGTTTTGAGTTTTTGGAGTTTTGACTTTTTGGAGTTTGGAGTTTTTGGAGTTTATGGAGTTAGCTGTTTTTGGAGTTTTTGAAGTTAATAGTTTTTGGAGTTTGGAGTTTTTGGAGCATTTTGGAGTGTTTTGGAGTATGTTTTGGACTGTTTTGGACTGTTTTGGAGTGTGTTTTTGGAGTGTTTTTGAGTGTTTGGGAGTGCTGTGCAGTATTTGGGACTGTTTTAGAACTCCAAACACTCCTGCATACACTCCAAGCAATCCAAACACACCAAAACACTCCTCCAAACACGCCAAACACTCCAAGCACTACTCCAAACACTCCGAACACTCCAAACACTACTCCAAGCACGTCAAACTCTCCAAAGCCTACTCCAAACACTCCAAACATTCCTCCATACACTCCGAGCACTCCAAACACACCAAAGCACTCCTCCAAACACTCCAAACACTCCTCCTAACACACCAAACACTCCTCAATATACCCCAAACACTCCTCCAAACACTCCTCCAAACACTCCACACACTCCTCCAAACACTCCTCCAAACACTCCAAACACTCCTCCAAACACTCCATCAAACACTCCAAACATTCCTCCAAACACACCAAACACTACTCCAAACACTCCTCGAAACAATCCATACACTCCAAACACTCCTCAAAACACTCCAAACACTTCTCCAAACACTCCAAACAATACTCCATACATTCCAAACACTCCAAACACTCCTCCAAACACTCCTCCAAACACTCCTCCAAACACTCATCCAAGCATTGCTCCAAACACTCCTCCAAACTCTCCAAACTCTCCAAACACTCCAAACACTCCAAGCACTCCTCCAAACACTTCAAACACTCCTCCAAACACTCCTCCAAACACTCCTCCAAACACAGCACACACTCCAAACACTACTCCAAACACTCCAAACACTCCTCCAAACACTCCAAATATTCCAAACACTCCAAGCACTCCAAGCACTCCTCCAAACTCTCCAAACACTCCTCCAAACATTCCAAACACCACTCCAAACACTCCTCCAAACACTCCAAACATTCCAAACACTCCAAATACTCCAAACACACCTCCAAACACTCCAAACACTCCAAGCACTCAAAACACTCCTCCAAACACTCCTCCAAACACTCCTCCAAACACTCCTCCAAACACTACTCCAAACACTCCTCCAAACACTCCTCCTAACAATCCTCCAAACACTCCAAACACGCCAAACACACCAAACACTCCTCCAAACACTCCAAACAATCCTTCAAACACTCCAAACACTCCTCCAAACGCTCCAAACACCACTCCAAACACCACTCCAAGCACTCCAAACAGACCTCCAAACACTCCAAACACTCCT
Source organism: Somniosus microcephalus (assembly GCF_052327205.1). Classification (NCBI taxonomy): domain Eukaryota; kingdom Metazoa; phylum Chordata; class Chondrichthyes; order Squaliformes; family Somniosidae; genus Somniosus; species Somniosus microcephalus. Next base: position 309,488,032 of record NC_140987.1, read on the forward strand.
CCAAACACTCCAAACACTCCAAACGCACCAAACACTCCTCCAAACACTCCTCCAAACACACCAAACACTCCTCCAAACACTCCTCCAAACACTCCTCCAAACACAGCACACACTCCAAACACTACTCCAAACACTCCAAACACTCCTCCAAACACTCCAAATATTCCAAACACTCCAAGCACTCCAAGCACTCCTCCAAACTCTCCAAACACTCCTCCAAACACTCCTCCAAACATTCCAAACACTACTCCAAACACTCCAAACACTCCTCCAAACACTCCAAACATTCCAAACACTCCAAATACTCCAAACACACCTCCAAACACTCCAAACACTCCAAGCACTCCAAGCACTCCTCCAAACACTCCTCCAAACACTCCACTCCTCCTAACAATCCTCCAAACACTCCAAACACGCCAAACACACCAAACACTCCTCCAAACACTCAAACACTCCTTCAAACACTCCAAACACTCCTCCAAACGCTCCAAACACCACTCCAAACACCACTCCAAGCACTCCAAACAGACCTCCAAACACTCCAAACACTCCTCCAAACAGTCCTCCAAACACTCCAAACACTCCTTCAAACACTCCAAACACTCCTCCAAACACCACTCCAAACACCACTCCAAGCACTCCAAACAGACCTCCAAACAATCCAAACACTACTCCAAACACACCAAACACTCCTCCAAACACTCCAACCTCTCCTCCAAACGCTCCAAACACTCCAAACACTCCAAACCCTACTCCAAGCCCTCCTCCAAACACTCCTCCAAACACTACAAACACGCCAAACACCACTCCAAGCACTCCAAACACCCCTCCAAACACTCCAAACACTCCTCCGAACACTCCAAACACTCCTCCAATCACTCCAAGCACTCCAAACACACCAGAACACTCCTCCAAACACTACAAACACTCCAAACAGTCCAAACACTCCAAACACACCAAACACTCCAAAGACTCCTCCAAACACTCACTCCAAACACTACTGTAAACACTCCAAACTTTAGGACTGTTTTGGAGTGTCTTGGTGTGCTTTTGAGTTATGGAGTTTTTTCCAGTGTTTTGGACTTAGGTGTTTTTGGAGTTTGGAGTTTTGAGTTTTTGGAGTTTTGACTTTTTGGAGTTTGGAGTTTTGTTTTTGGAATTATGAGTTTTTGGTGTTTGGAATTTTTGAAGTTAATAGTTTTTGGAGTCAGGAGTTTTTGGAGTTTGGAGTTTTTGGAGTTTTTGGAGTCAGCTGTTTTTGGAGTTTTTGAAGTTAATAGCTTTTGGAGTTTGGAGTTTTTGGAGTATTTTGGAGTATGTTTTGGACTGTTTTGGACTGTTTTGGAGTGTGTTTTTGGAGTGTTTTTAAGTGTTTGGGAGTGCTGTGCAGTATTTGGGACTGTCTTAGAACTCCAAACACTCCTGCATACACTCCAAGCAATCCAAACACACCAAAACACTCCTCCAAACACGCCAAACACTCCAAGCACTACTCCAAACACTCCAAACACTACTCCAAGCACTTCAAACTCTCCAAAGCCTACTCCAAACACTCCAAACATTCCTCCATACACTCCAAGCACTCCAAACACACCAATGCATTCCTCCAAACACTCCAAACACACCTAACACAACACCACACACTCCAAACACTCCTCCAACACTGCACCAAACACTCCAAACTCTCCAAAAACTACTCCAAACACTCCTCTAAACACTCCTCCAAACACACCAAACACTCCTCCATACACTCCAAACAGTCCAAGCACTCCATCACTCCAAACACTCCTCCAAAGACTCCAAAAACTCCAACACTCCAAACACTCCAAACACTCCAAAGACTACTCCAAACACTCCAAAAACTCCTCCAAACACTCCTCCAAACACTCCTCCAATAACTCCTCCAAAGACTCCTCCAAACACTACTAACACTCCTCCAAACACTCCAAACACTCCTCTAAACACTCCTCCAAACACTCCAACACTCCAAACACTCTCCAAACACTCCAAACACGCCTCCAAACACTCCAAACACTACTCCAAGCACTCCAAACACTCATCCAAACACTCCTCCAAGCACTCCAAACACTCCTCCAAACACTCCTCCGAACACTCCAAACACTCCTCCAAACACTCCAACCACTACTCCAAACACTCCTGCAAACACCCCTCCAAACACTCCAAACACTCCTCCAAACACTCCTCCAAACACTCCACTCCTCCTAACAATCCTCCAAACACTCCAAACACGCCAAACACACCAAACACTCCTCCAAACACTCCAAACACTCCTTCAAACACTCCAAACACTCCTCCAAACGCTCCAAACACCACTCCAAACACCACTCCAAGCACTCCAAACAGACCTCCAAACACTCCAAACAATCCACCAAACACTCCTGCAAACACTCCAAACGCACCAAACACTCCTCCAAACACTCCTCCAGACACACCAAACACTCCTCCAAACACTCCTCCAAACACTCCAAACACTCCTTCAAACACTCCAAACACTCCTCCAAACACCACTCCAAACACCACTCCAAGCAGACCTCCAAACAATCCAAACACTACTCCAAACACACCAAACACTCCTCCAAACACTCCAACCTCTCCTCCAAACGCTCCAAACACTCCAAACACTCCAAACCCTACTCCAAGCCCTCCTCCAAACACTCCTCCAAACACTTCAAACACGCCAAACACCACTCCAAGCACTCCAAACACCCCTCCAAACACTCCAAACACTCCTCCGAACACTCCAAACACTCCTCCAATCACTCCAAGCACTCCAAACACAACAGAACACTCCTCCAAACACTACAAACACTCCAAACAGTCCAAACACTCCAAACACACCAAACACTCCAAAGACTCCTCCAAACACTCACTCCAAACACTACTGCAAACACTCCAAACTTTAGGACTGTTTTGGAGTGTCTTGGTGTGCTTTTGAGTTATGGAGTTTTTTCCAGTGTTTTGGACTTAGGTGTTTTTGGAGTTTGGAGTTTTTGGAGTATTTTGGAGTATGTTTTGGACTGTTTTGGACTGTTTTGGAGTGTGTTTTTGGATTGTTTTTGAGTGTTTGGGAGTGCTGTGCAGTATTTGGGACTGTCTTAGAACTCCAAACACTCCTGCATACACTCCAAGCAATCCAAACACACCAAAACACTCCTCCAAACACGCCAAACACTCCAAGCACTACTCCAAACACTCCAAACACTACTCCAAGGACTTCAAACTCTCCAAAGCCTACTCCAAACACTCCAAACATTCCTCCATACACTCCAAGCACTCCAAACACACCAATGCATTCCTCCAAACACTCCAAACACACCTAACACAACACCACACACTCCAAACACTCCTCCAACACTGCACCAAACACTCCAAACTCTCCAAAAACTACTCCAAACACTCCTCTAAACACTCCTCCAAACACACCAAACACTCCTCCATACACTCCAAACAGTCCAAGCACTCCATCACTCCAAACACTCCTCCAAAGACTCCAGAAACTCCAACACTCCAAACACTCCAAACACTCCAAAGACTACTCCAAACACTCCAAAAACTCCTCCAAACACTCCTCCAAACACTCCTCCAATAACTCCTCCAAAGACTCCTCCAAACACTACTAACACTCCTCCAAACACTCCAAACACTCCTCTAAACACTCCTCCAAACACTCCAACACTCCAAACACTCTCCAAACACTCCAAACACGCCTCCAAACACTCCAAACACTACTCCAAGCACTCCAAACACTCCTCCAAACACTCCTCCGAACACTCCAAACACTCCTCCAAACACTCCAACCACTACTCCAAACACCCCTCCAAACACTCCAAACACTCCTCCAAACACTCCAAGCACTCCAAACATACCAGAACACTCCTCCAAACACTACAAACACTCCAAACACTCCAAACACTCCTCCAAACACTCCAAGCACTCCAAACACACCAGAACACTCCTCCAAACACTCCAAACAGTCCAAACACTCCAATCACTACTCCATACACTAGAAAGACTCCTCCAAACACTCCTCCAAACACTCCAAACACTCCAAACACTCCTCTAAACACTCCAAACACTACTCCAAACACTCCAAACGTTAGGACTGTTTTGGAGTGTCTTGGTGTGCTTTTGAGTTATGGAGTTTTTCCAGTGTTTTGGACTTAGGTGTTTTTGGAGTTTGGAGGTTTGAGTTTTTGGAGTTTTGACTTTTTGGAGTTTGGAGTTTTGTTTTTGGAATTATGAATTTTTGGTGTTTGGAATTTTTGAAGTTAATAGTTTTTGGAGTCAGGAGTTTTTGGAGTTTGGAGTTTTTGGAGTTTTTGGAGTTAGCTGTTTTTGGAGTTTTTGAAGTTAGTTTTTGGAGTTTGGAGTTTTTGGAGTATTTTGGAGTGTTTTGGAGTATGTTTTGGACTGTTTTGGAGTGTGTTTTTGGAGTGTTTTTGAGTGTTTGGGAGTGCTGTGCAGTATTTGGGACTGTTTTAGAGCTCCAAACACTCCTGCATACACTCCAAGCAATCCAAACACACCAAAACACTCCTCCAAACACGCCAAACACTCCAAGCACTACTCCAAACACTCCAAATACTCCAAACACTACTCCAAGCACTTCAAACTCTCCAAAGCCTACTCCAAACACTCCAAACATTCCTCCATACACTCCAAGCACTCCAAACACACCAATGCACTCCTCCAAACACTCCAAACACTCCTCCTAACACATCAAACACTCCTCAATATACCCCAAACACTCCTCCAAACATTCCAAACACTCCAAACACAACACCACACACTCCAAACACTCCTCCAAACACTGCACCAAACACTCCACCAAAATCTCCAAACTCTCCAAACACTCCAAACACTCCTCCAAACACTCCAAACACTCCTCCGAACACTCCTCCGAACACTCCTCCAAACTCTCCTCCAAACACAGCAAACACTCCAAACACTACTCCAAACACTCCAAACACTCCTCCAAACACTCCAAATATTCCAAACACTCCAAATACTCCAAACACTCCAAACACTCCAAGCACTTCTCCAAACTCTCCAAACACTCCTCCAAACACTCCTCCAAACATTCCAAACACTACTCCAAACACTCCAAACACTCCTCCAAACACTCCAACATTCCAAACACTCCAAATACTCCAAACACACCTCCAAACACTCCAAACACTCCAAGCACTCCTCCAAACACTCCTCCAAACACTCCTCCAAACACTCCACCGAACACTCCTCCGAACACTCCTCCAAACACTACTCCAAACACTCCTCCAAACACTCCTCCTAACAATCCTCCAAACACTCCAAACGCTCCTCCAAACACTCTTTCAAACACTCCAAACACGCCAAACACACCAAACACTCCTCCAAACACTCCAAACACTCCTCCAAACACTCCAAACACCACTCCAAGCACTCCTAACATACCTCCAAACACTCCAAACACTCCTCCAAACACTCCAAACACTCCTGCAAACACTCCAAACACACCAAACACTCCTCCAAACACTCCTTCAAACACACCGAACACTCCTCCAAACACTCCAAACACTCCTTCAAACACTCCAAACACCACTCCAAACACCACTCCAAGCACTCCAAACAGACCTCCAAACAATCCAAACACTACTCCAAACACACCAAATACTCCTCCAAACACTCCAAACTCTCCAAACACTCCTCCAAACACTCCAAACCCTACTCCAAACACTCCAAACACTCCTCCAAACACTCCTCCAAACACTACAAACACGCCAAACACCACTCCAAGCACTCCAAGCACCCCTCCAAACACTCCAAACACGCCTCCAAACACTCCAAACACTACTCCAAGCATTCCAAACACTCATCCAAACACTCCTCCAAGCACTCCAAACACTCATCCAAACACTCCTCCAAGCACTCCAAACACTCCTCCAAACACTCCTCCGAACACTCCAAACACTCCTCCAAACACTCCAACCACTACTCCAAACACTCCTGCAAACACCCCTCCAAACACTCCAAACACTCCTCCAAACACTCCAAGCACTCCAAACACACCAGAACACTCCTCCAAACACTACAAACACTCCAAACAGTCCAAACACTCCAAACACTCCTCCAAACACTCCAAGCACTCCAAACACACCAGAACACTCCTCCAAACACTCCAAACAGTCCAAACACTCCAATCACTACTCCATACACTAGAAAGACTCCTCCAAACACTCCTCCAAACACTCCAAACACTCCAAACACTCCTCTAAACACTCCAAACACTACTCCAAACACTCCAAACGTTAGGACTGTTTTGGAGTGTCTTGGTGTGCTTTTGAGTTATGGAGTTTTTCCAGTGTTTTGGACTTAGGTGTTTTTGGAGTTTGGAGGTTTGAGTTTTTGGAGTTTTGACTTTTTGGAGTTTGGAGTTTTGTTTTTGGAATTATGAATTTTTGGTGTTTGGAATTTTTGAAGTTAATAGTTTTTGGAGTCAGGAGTTTTTGGAGTTTGGAGTTTTTGGAGTTAGCTGTTTTTGGAGTTTTTGAAGTTAGTTTTTGGAGTTTGGAGTTTTTGGAGTATTTTGGAGTGTTTTGGAGTATGTTTTGGACTGTTTTGGAGTGTGTTTTTGGAGTGTTTTTGAGTGTTTGGGAGTGCTGTGCAGTATTTGGGACTGTTTTAGAGCTCCAAACACTCCTGCATACACTCCAAGCAATCCAAACACACCAAAACACTCCTCCAAACACGCCAAACACTCCAAGCACTACTCCAAACACTCCAAATACTCCAAACACTATTCCAAGCACTTCAAACTCTCCAAAGCCTACTCCAAACACTCCAAACATTCCTCCATACACTCCAAGCACTCCAAACACACCAATACACTCCTCCAAACACTCCAAACACTCCTCCTAACACATTAAACACTCCTCAATATACCCAAAACACTCCTCCAAACATTCCAAACACTCCAAACACAACACCACACACTCCAAACACTCCTCCAAACACTGCACCAAACACTCCACCAAAATCTCCAAACTCTCCAAACACTCCAAACACTCCTCCAAACACTCCAAACACTCCTCCGAACACTTCTCCGAACACTCCTCCAAACTCTCCTCCAAACACAGCAAACACTCCAAACACTACTCCAGACACTCCAAACACTCCTCCAAACACTCCAAATATTCCAAACACTCCAAATACTCCAAACACTCCAAACACTCCAAGCACTTCTCCAAACTCTCCAAACACTCCTCCAAACACACCAAACATTCCAAACACTCCAAATACTCCAAACACACCTCCAAACACTCCAAGCACTCCTCCAAACACTCCTCCAAACACTCCAAACACTCCTCCAAACACTCCTCCAAACACTCCAAACACTCCTCCAAACACTCCAAACACTCCAAACACTCCAAGCCCTCCTCCAAACACTCCAAACACACCTCCAAACACTACTCCAAACACTCCTCCAAACACTCCTCCTAACAATCCTCCAAACACTCCAAACACTCCAAACACTCCTCCAAACACTCCTTCAAACACTCCAAACACACCAAACACTCCTCCAAACACTCCAAACACTCCTCCAAACACTCCAAACACTCCTCCAAACACTCCATCAAACACTCCAAAAATTCCTCCAAACACACCAAACACTACTCCAAACACTCCTCGAAACAATCCATACACTCCCAACACTCCTCCAAACACTCCAAACACTACTCCAAACATTCCAAACACTCCTCCAAACACTCCAAATATTCCATACACTCCAAACACTCCAAACACTCCAAGCACTCCAAGCACTCCACCAAACTCTCCAAACACTCCTCCAAACACTCCTCCAAACATTCCAAACACTACTCCAAACACTCCAAACACTCCTCCAAACACTCCAACATTCCAAACACTCCAAATACTCCAAACACACCTCCAAACACTCCAAACACTCCAAGCACTCCTCCAAACACTCCTCCAAACACTCCTCCAAACACTCCACCGAACACTCCTCCGAACACTCCTCCAAACACTACTCCAAACACTCCTCCAAACACTCCTCCTAACAATCCTCCAAACACTCCAAACGCTCCTCCAAACACTCTTTCAAACACTCCAAACACGCCAAACACACCAAACACTCCTCCAAACACTCCAAACACTCCTTCAAACACTCCAAACACTCCTCCAAACACTCCAAACACCACTCCAAGCACTCCTAACATACCTCCAAACACTCCAAACACTCCTCCAAACACTCCAAACACTCCTGCAAACACTCCAAACACACCAAACACTCCTCCAAACACTCCTCCAAACACACCGAACACTCCTCCAAACACTCCAAACACTCCTTCAAACACTCCAAACACCACTCCAAACACCACTCCAAGCACTCCAAACAGACCTCCAAACAATCCAAACACTACTCCAAACACACCAAACACTCCTCCAAACACTCCAAACTCTCCAAACACTCCTCCAAACACTCCAAACCCTACTCCAAACACTCCAAACACTCCTCCAAACATTCCTCCAAACACTACAAACACGCCAAACACCACTCCAAGCACTCCAAGCACCCCTCCAAACACTCCAAACACGCCTCCAAACACTCCAAACACTACTCCAAGCATTCCAAACACTCATCCAAACACTCCTCCAAGCACTCCAAACACTCCTCCAAACACTCCTCCGAACACTCCAAACACTCCTCCAAACACTCCAACCACTACTCCAAACTCTCCTGCAAACACCCCTCCAAACACTCCAAACATTCCTCCAAACACTCCAAGCACTCCAAACACACCAGAACACTCCTCCAAACACTACAAACACTACAAACAGTCCAAACACTCCAAACACTCCTCCAAACACTCCAAGCACTCCAAACACACCAGAACACTCCTCCAAACACTCCAAGCACTCCAAACACACCAGAACACTCCTCCAAACACTACAAGCACTCCAAACAGTCCGAACACTCCAATCACTACTCCATACACTAGAAAGACTCCTCCAAACACTCCTCCAAACACTCCAAACACTACTCCAAACACTCCAAACTTTAGGACTGTTTTGGAGTGTCTTGGTGTGCTTTTGAGTTATGGAGTTTTTTCCAGTGTTTTGGACTTAGGTGTTTTTGGAGTTTGGAGTTTTGAGTTTTTGGAGTTTTGACTTTTTGGAGTTTGGAGTTTTTGGAGTTTTTGGAGTTAGCTGTTTTTGGAGTTTTTGAAGTTAATAGTTTTTGGAGTTTGGAGTTTTTGGAGTATTTTGGAGTGTTTTGGAGTATGTTTTGGACTGTTTTGGACTGTTTTGGAGTGTGTTTTTGGAGTGTTTTTGAGTGTTTGGGAGTGCTGTGCAGTATTTGGGACTGTTTTAGAACTCCAAACACTCCTGCATACACTCCAAGCAATCCAAACACACCAAAACACTCCTCCAAACACGCCAAACACTCCAAGCACTACTCCAAACACTCCGAACACTCCAAACACTACTCCAAGCACGTCAAACTCTCCAAAGCCTACTCCAAACACTCCAAACATTCCTCCATACACTCCGAGCACTCCAAACACACCAAAGCACTCCTCCAAACACTCCAAACACTCCTCCTAACACACCAAACACTCCTCAATATACCACAAACACTCCTCCAAACACTCCTCCAAACACTCCACACACTCCTCCAAACACTCCTCCAAACACTCCAAACACTCCATCAAACACTCCAAACATTCCTCCAAACACACCAAACACTACTCCAAACACTCCTCGAAACAATCCATACACTCCAAACACTCCTCAAAAAACTCCAAACACTTCTCCAAACACTCCAAACAATACTCCATACATTCCAAACACTCCAAACACTCCTCCAAACACTCCTCCAAACACTCCTCCAAACACTCCTCCAAGCATTGCTCCAAACACTCCTCCAAACTCTCCAAACTCTCCAAACACTCCAAACACTCCAAGCACTCCTCCAAACACTTCAAACACTCCTCCAAACACTCCTCCAAACACTCCTCCAAACACAGCACACACTCCAAACACTACTCCAATCACTCCAAACACTCCTCCAAACACTCCAAATATTCCAAACACTCCAAGCACTCCAAGCACTCCTCCAAACTCTCCAAACACTCCTCCAAACATTCCAAACACTACTCCAAACACTCCTCCAAACACTCCAAACATTCCAAACACTCCAAATACTCCAAACACACCTCCAAACACTCCAAACACTCCAAGCACTTAAAACACTCCTCCAAACACTCCTCCAAACACTCCTCCAAACACTCCTCCATACACTACTCCAAACACTCCTCCAAACACTCCTCCTAACAATCCTCCAAACACTCCAAACACGCCAAACACACCAAACACTCCTCCAAACACTCCAAACACTCCTTCAAACACTCCAAACACTCCTCCAAACGCTCCAAACACCACTCCAAACACCACTCCAAGCACTCCAAACAGACTTCCAAACACTCCAAACACTCCTCCAAACACACCAAACACTCCTGCAAACACTCCAAACGCACCAAACACTCCTCCAAACACTCCTCCAAACACACCAAACACTCCTCCAAACACTCCTCCAAACACAGCACACACTCCAAACACTACTCCAAACACTCCAAACACTCCTCCAAACACTCCAAATATTCCAAACACTCCAAGCACTCCAAGCACTCCTCCAAACTCTCCAAACACTCCTCCAAACACTTCTCCAAACATTCCAAACACTACTCCAAACACTCCAAACACTCCTCCAAACACTCCAAACATTCCAAACACTCCAAATACTCCAGACACACCGCAAACACTCCAAACACTCCAAGCACTCCAAGCACTCCTCCAAACACTCCTCCAAACACTCCTCCAAACATTACTCCAAACACTCCTCCAAACACTCCTCCTAACAATCCTCCAAACACTCCAAACACGCCAAACACACCAAACACTCCTCCAAACACTCCAAACACTCCTTCAAACACTCCAAACACTCCTCCAAACGCTCCAAACACCACTCCAAACACCACTCCAAGCACTCCAAACAGACCTCCAAACACTCCAAACACTCCTCCAAACACTCCAAACACTCCTGCAAACACTCCAAACGCACCAAACACTCCTCCAAACACAACAAACACTCCTCCAAACACTCCTCCAAACACTCCTCCAAACACTCCAAACATTCCTCCAAACACCACTCCAAACACCACTCCAAGCACTCCAAACAGACCTCGAAACAATCCAAACACTACTCCAAACACACCAAACACTCCTCCAAACACTCCAAACTCTCCTCCAAACGCTCCAAACACTCCAAATACTCCAAACACTCCTCCAAACACTACAAACACGCCAAACACCACTCCAAGCACTCCAAACATCCCTCCAAACACTCCAAACACTCCTCCAAACACTCCAAACACTACTCCAACCACTCCAAACACTCATCCAAACACTCCTCCAAGCACTCCAAACACTCCTCCAAACACTCTTCCGAACACTCCAAACACTCCTCCGAACACTCCAAACACTCCTCCAAACACTCCAAGCACTCCAAACACACCAGAACACTCCTCCAAACACTACAAACACTCCAAACAGTCCAAACACTCCAAACACACCAAACACTCCAAAGTCTCCTCCAAACACTCACTCCAAACACTACTGCAAACACTCCAAATTTTAGGACTGTTTTGGAGTGTCTTGGTGTGCTTTTGAGTTATGGAGTTTTTTCCAGTGTTTTGGACTTAGGTGTTTTTGGAGTTTGGAGTTTTGAGTTTTTGGAGTTTTGACTTTTTGGAGTTTGGAGTTTTGTTTTTGGAATTATGAGTTTTTGGTGTTTGGAATTTTTGAAGTTAATAGTTTTTGGAGTCAGGAATTTTTGGAGTTTGGAGTTTTTGGAGTTTTTGGAGTTACCTGTTTTTGGAGTTTTTGAAGATAGTTTTTGGAGTTTGGAGTTTTTGGAGTATTTTGGAGTGTTTTGGAGTATGTTTTGGACTGTTTTGGACTGTTTTGGAGTGTGTTTTTGGAGTGTTTTTGAGTGTTTGGGAGTGCTGTGCAGCATTTGGGACTGTCTTAGAACTCCAAACACTCCTGCATACACTCCAAGCAATCCAAAGACACCAAAACACTCCTCCAAACACGCCAAACACTCCAAGCACTACTCCAAACACTCCAAACACTACTCCAAGCACTTCAAACTCTCCAAAGCCTACTCCAAACACTCCAAACATTCCTCCATACACTCCAAGCACTCCAAACACACCAATGCACTCCTCCAAACACTCCAAACACTCCTCTTAACACACCAAACACTCCTCAATATACCCCAAACACTCCTCCAAACATTCCAAACACTCCAAACACAACACCACACACTCCAAACACTCCTCGAAACACTGCACCAAACACTCCAAACTCTCCAAAAACTACTCCAAACACTCCTCTAAACACTCCTCCAAACACACCAGACATTCCTCCATACACTCCAAACAGTCCAAGCACTCCATCACTCCAAACACTCCTCCAAAAACTCCAACACTCCAAACACTCCAAAGACTACTCCAAACACTCCAAATACTCCTCCAAACACTCCTCCAAACACTCCTCCAATAACTCCTCCAAAGACTCCTCCAAACACTACTAACACTCCTCCAAACACTCCAAACACTCCTCTAAACACTCCTCCAAACACTCCAACACTCCAAACACTCTCCAAACACTCCAAACACGCCTCCAAACACTCCAAACACTACTCCAAGCACTCCAAACACTCATCCAAACACTCCTCCAAGCACTCCAAACACTCCTCCAAACACTCCTCCGAACACTCCAAACACTCCTCCAAACACACCAACCGCTACTCCAAACACTCCTGCAAACACCCCTCCAAACACTCCAAACACTCCTCCAAACACTCCAAGCACTCCAAACATACCAGAACACTCCTCCAAACACTACAAACACTCCGAACAGTCCAAACACTCCAAACACTCCTCCAAACACTCCACGCACTCCAAACACACCAGAACACTCCTCCAAACACTACAAACACTCCAAACAGTACAAACACTCCAATCACTACTCCATACAGAGTCCTCCAAACACTCCAAACACTCCAAAGACTCCTCCAAACACTCCTCTAAACACGCCAAACACTACTCCAAACACTCCAAACTTTAGGACTGTTTTGGAGTGTCTTGGTGTGCTTTTGAGTTATGGAGTTTTTTCCAGTGTTTTGGACTTAGGTGTTTTTGGAGTTTGGAGTTTTGAGTTTTTGGAGTTTTGACTTTTTGGAGTTTGGAGTTTTGTTTTTGGAATTATGAGTTTTTGGTGTTTGGAATTTTTGAAGTTAATAGTTTTTGGAGACAGGAGTTTTTGGAGTTTGGAGTTTTTCGAGTTTTTGGAGTTAGCTGTTTTTGGAGTTTTTGAAGTTAATAGTTTTTGGAGTTTGGAGTTTTTGGAGTATTTTGGAGTGTTTTGGAGTATGTTTTGGACTGTTTTGGAGTGTGTTTTTGGAGTGTTTTGGAGTGTTTGGGAGTGCTGTGCAGTATTTGGGACTGTTTTAGAGCTCCAAACACTCCTGCATACACTCCAAGCAATCCAAACACACCAAAACACTCCTCCAAACACGCCAAACACTCCAAGCACTACTCCAAACACTCCAAACACTCCAAACACTACTCCAAGCACTTCAAACTCTCCAAAGCCTACTCCAAACACTCCAAACATTCCTCCATACACTCCAAGCACTCCAAACACACCAATGCACTCCTCCAAACACTCCAAACACTCCTCCTAACACACCAAACACTCCTCAATATACCCCAAACACTCCTCCAAACATTCCAAACACTCCAAACACAACACCACACACTCCAAACACTCCTCCAAACACTACACCAAACACTCCAACAAAATCTCCAAACTCTCCAAACACTCCAAACACTCCTCCAAACACTCCAAACACTCCTCCGAACACTCCTCCGAACACTCCTCCAAACTCTCCTCCAAACACAGCAAACACTCCAAACACGACTCCAAACACTCCTCCAAACACTCCAAATATTCCAAACACTCCAAATACTCCAAACACTCCAAGCACTCCTCCAAACTCTCCAAACACTCCTCCAAACACTCCTCCAAACATTCCAAACACTCCTCCAAACACACCAAACATTCCAAACACTCCAAATACTCCAAACACACCTCCAAACACTCCAAGCACTCCTCCAAACACTCCTCCAAACACTCCAAACACTCCTCCAAACACTCCAAACACTCCTCCAAACACTCCAAACACTCCTCCAAACACTCCAAACACTCCTCCAAACACTCCAAACACTCCTCCAAACACTCCAAACACTCCAAGCCCTCCTCCAAACACTCCAAACACTCCTCCAAACACTCCAAACACTCCTCCAAACACTACTCCAAACACTCCAAACACTCCTCCAAACACTCCTCCAAACACTCCAAACATTCCAAACACTCCTCCAAACACGCCTCCAAACACTCCTCCAAACACTACTCCAAACACTCCTCCAAACACTCCTTCTAACAATCGTCCAAACACTCCAAACACTCCAAACACTCCTCCAAACACTCCTTCAAACACTCCAAACACGCCAAACACACCTCCAAACACTCCAAACACACCAAACACTCCTCCAAACACTCCAAACACTCCTTCAAACACTCCAAACACTCCTCCAAACACTCCAAACACCACACCAAACACCACTCCAAGCACTCCAAACAGACCTCCAAACACTCCAAACACTCCTCCAAACACTCCTGCAAACACTCCAAACACACCAAACACTCCTCCAAACACTCCAAACACCACTCCAAACACCACTCCAAGCACTCCAAACAGACCTCCAAACAATCCAAACACTACTCGAAACACACCAAACACTACACCAAACCCTACTCCAAACACTCCAAACACTCCTCCAAACACTACAAACACTCCAAACACCACTCCAAGCACTCCAAACACCCCTCCAAACACTCCAAACACTCCTCCAAACACTCCTCCAAACACTACTCCTAGCACTCCAAACACTCATCCAAACACTCCTCCAAGCACTCCAAACACTCCTCCAAACACTCCAAACACTCCTCCAAACACTCCTACCACTACTCCAAACACTCCTGCAAACACCCCTCCAAACACTCCAAACACTCTAAACACTCCAAACACTCCAAAGACTCCTCCAAAAACTCCTCTAAACACTCCAAACACTACTCTAAACACTCCTCCAAACACTCCAAACACTCCTTCAAACACTCCAAACACTCCTCCAAACACTCCAAACACCACTCCAAACACCACTCCAAGCACTCCAAACAGACCTCCAAACAATCCAAACACTACTCCAAACACACCAAACAGTCCTCCAAACACTCCAAACTCTCCAAACACTCCTCCAAACAATCCAAACACCACTCCAAACACCACACCAAGCACTCCAAACAGACCTCCAAACACTCCAAACACTCCTCCAAACACTCCTGCAAACACTCCAAACACACCAAACACTCCTCCAAACACTCCAAACACTCCTTCAAACACTCCAAACACTCCTCCAAACACTCCAAACACCACTCCAAACACCACTCCAAGCACTCCAAACAGACCTCCAAACAATCCAAACACTACTCCAAACACACCAAACACTCCTCCAAACACTCCAAACTCTCCAAACACTCCTCCAAACACTCCAAACCCTACTCCAAACCCTACTCCAAACATTCCAAACACTCCTCCAAACACTACAAACACTCCAAACACCACTCCAAGCACTCCAAACACCCCTCCAAACACTCCAAACACTCATCCAAACACTCCTCCAAGCACTCCAAAAACTCCTCCAAACACTCCAAACACTCCTCCAAACACTCCAACCACTACTCCAAACACTCCTGCAAACACCCCTCCAAACACTCCAAACACTCCTCCCAACACTCCAAGCACTCCAAACACACCAGAACACTCCTCCAAACACTACAAACTCTCCAAACAGTCCAAACACTCCAATCACTACTCCATACACTAGAAAGACTCCTCCAAACACTCCTCCAAACACTCCAAACACTCCAAACACTCCAAACACTCCTCCAAACACTCCTCTAAACACTCCAAACACTACTCCAAACACTCCAAACTTTAGGACTGTTTTGGAGTGTCTTGGTGTGCTTTTGAGTTATGGAGTTTTTTCCAGTGTTTTGGACTTAGGTGTTTTTGGAGTTTGGAGTTTTGAGTTTTTGGAGTTTTGACTTTTTGGAGTTTGGAGTTTTGTTTTTGGAATTATGAGTTTTTGGTGTTTGGAATTTTTGAAGTTAATAGTTTTTGGAGTTTGGTGTCAGGAGTTTTTGGAGTTTGGAGTTTTTGGAGTTTTTTGAGTAATCTGTTTTTGGAGTTTTTGAAGTTAATAGTTTTTGGAGTTTGGAGTTTTTGGAGTATGTTTTGGACTGTTTTGGACTGTTTTGGAGTGTTTTTGAGTGTTTGGGAGTGCTGTGCAGTATTTGGGACTGTTTTAGAACTCCAAACACTCCTGCATACACTCCAAGCAATCCAAACACACCAAAACACTCCTCCAAACATGCCAAACACTCCAAGCACTACTCCAAACACTCCAAACACTCCTCCAAACACACCAAACACTACTCCAAGCACTTCAAACTCTCCAAAGCCTACTCCAAACACTCCAAACACTCCTCCAATAACTCCTCCAAAGACTCCTCCAAACACTGCTAACACTCCTCCAAACACTCCTCCAAACACTCCAAACACTCCTCCAAACACTCCAAACACTACTCCAAACACTCCAACACGCCAAACACTCTCCAAACACTCCAAAAACACCTAACTCCAATAAACTCCAAAATCATAAACTCCATAAACTCCAAACTCCAAACTCTTAAATCCAAACTCCAAAAACTCCAAACTCCTAAACCCAAATTTCCAAACTTGAAAACGCCAAACTCCAAACTTCAAAAACCCCAAAACTCCCACCTCATATCAGTGTTTTGGTGTGCTTTCATGTGTTTTGGACTGTTTTGGAGTGGTCTGGAGCGTTTTGCAGTGTTTGGTGTGCAAAATGAGTTATGGAGTGTTTTGGGGTGTTTTGGAGTTTGGAGTTTTTGGTGCTTGGATTTGGGAGTTTTTGGAGTGTTTTGGAATGTTGTGGAGTGTTTTGGTTTGTTTTTGAGTTATGGAGTGCTTTGGAGTGCCTTGGAGTATTTTTGAGTGTTTTGGAGTGTTTTGGACTGTTATCAAGTGTTTTGGAGTATGCTTTGAACTGTTTTGGAGCGTGTTTTTGGAGTGTTTTTGAGTGTTTGGGAGTGCTGTGCACTATTTGGGACTGTTTTAGAATGTTTGGGACTCCAACACTCCAAACACTACTCCAAACATTCGAAACTCTCCTGCAAACACTCCACACACTCCTTAAAACATTCCACACACTACTTCAAACACTCCAAAAACGCCTCCAAACACTCCTCCAAACACTCCAAACACTATTCCAAACACTCCAAAAACTCCTCCAAACACTCCTCCAAACACTCCACACACTCCTCCAAACACTCCAAACACTCCTCCAAACACTCCAAACACTCCTCCAAACACTCCAAACACTCCAAACATTCCTCCAAACACACCAAACACTACTCCAAACAGTCCTCGAAACAATCCATACACTCCAAACACTCCTCCAAACACTCCAAACACTTCTCCAAACACTCCAAGCACTCCA
This sequence comes from Somniosus microcephalus, assembly GCF_052327205.1. NCBI lineage: Eukaryota > Metazoa > Chordata > Chondrichthyes > Squaliformes > Somniosidae > Somniosus > Somniosus microcephalus. Next base: position 309,505,827 of record NC_140987.1, read on the forward strand.
AAAACTACACCAAACACTCCAAACACACCAGAACACTCCTCCAAACACTGCAAACACTCCAAACAGTCCAAACACTCCAATCACTACTCCAAACACGAGAAAGACTCCTCCAAACACTCCTCCAAACAGTCCAAACACGACACCAAACACTCCAAACACGCCTCCAAATACTCCAGGCACTCCAAAAACTACTCCAAACACTCCAAACACTCCTCTAAACACTCCTCCAAACACACCAAACAATCCTCTAAACACTCCTCCAAACACACCAAACAATCCTCCATACACTCCAAACAGTCCAAACACTCCATCACTCTAAACACTCGTCCAAACACTCCAAATACTCCAACACTCCAAACTCTCCAAAGACCAATCGAAACACTCCAAATACTCCTCCAAACCATCCTCCAAACACTCCTCCAAATACTCCTAACACTCCTCCAAACACTACTAACACTCCTCCAAAAACTGCAAACACTCCAAACACTACTCCAAACACTCCAAATACTCCTCCAAACACTCCTCCAAACAGTCCTCCAAACACTCCTAACACTCCTCCAAATACTACTAACACTCCTCCAAACACTGCAAACACTCCTCCAAACACTCCAAACACTCCTCCAAACACTCCTCCAAACACTCCAAGCACTCCTCCAAACACTCCTCCAAACACTCTAAACACTACTCCAAACACTCCTCCAAACACTCCAAACATTCCAAATACTCCAAACACTCCTCCAAACACTCCAAACATTCTAAAAACTCCAAATACTCCAAACACACCTCCAAAAACTCCAAACACTCCAAGCACTCCTCCAAACACTCCTCCAAACACTCCAAACTCTCCTCCAAACACTCCAAACACTTCTCCAAACACTCCAAACACTCCAAACACTCCAAGCACTCCTCCAAACACTCCTCCAAACACTCCAAACACTCCTCCAAACACTCCAAACACTCTTGCAAACACTCCAAACACTCCTCCATACATTCCAAACACTCCTGCAAACACTCCTCCAAACACTCCTCCAAACACTACTCCAAACACTCCAAACACTCCTCCAAACACTCCAAACATTCCAAACACTCCTCCAAACATTCCTCCAAACATTCCTCCAAACACTCCTCCAAACATTCCTCCAAACACACCAAACACTACTCCAAACACTCCTCGAAACAATCCATACACTCCAAACACTCCTCCAAAAACTAATCCAAACACTCCAAACACTCCTCTAAACACTCCTCCAAACACACCAAACAATCCTCCATACACTCCAAACAGTCCAAACACTCCATCACTCCAAACACTCGTCCAAACACTCCAAAAACTCCAACACTCCAAACTCTCCAAAGACTAATCGAAACACTCCAAATACTCCTCCAAACCATACTCCAAACACTCCAAGCACTCTAAAAACTACTCCAAACACTCCAAACACACCAGAACACTCCTCCAAACACTACAAACACTCCAAACAGTCCAAACACTACAATCACTACTCCAAACACTAGAAAGACTCCTCCAAACACACCTCCAAACACTCCAAACACTACTCCAAACACTCCAAACACGCCTCCAAACACTCCAAGCACTCCAAAAACTAATCCAAACACTCCAAACACTCCTCTAAACACTCCTCCAAACACACCAAACAATCCTCCATACACTCCAAACAGTCCAAACACTCCATCACTCCAAACACTCGTCCAAACACTCCAAAAACTCCAACACTCCAAACTCTCCAAAGACTAATCGAAACACTCCAAATACTCCTCCAAACCATCCTCCAAACACTCCTCCAAACACTCCAAGCACTCTAAAAACTACTCCAAACACTCCAAACACACCAGAACACTCCTCCAAACACTACAAACACTCCAAACAGTCCAAACACTACAATCACTACTCCAAACACTAGAAAGACTCCTCCAAACACTCCAAACACTACTCCAAACACGCCTCCAAACACTCCAAGCACTCCAAAAACTAATCCAAACACTCCAAACACTCCTCTAAACACTCCTCTAAACACTCCTCCAAACACACCAAACAATCCTCCATACACTCCAAACAGTCCAAACACTCCATCACTCCAAACACTCGTCCAAACACTCCAAAAACTCCAACACTCCAAACTCTCCAAAGACTAATCGAAACACTCCAAATACTTTCCAAACCATCCTCCAAACACTCCTCCAAACACTCCAAGCACTCTAAAAACTACTCCAAACACTCCAAACACACCAGAACACTCCTCCAAACACTACAAACACTCCAAACAGTCCAAACACTACAATCACTACTTCAAACACTAGAAAGACTCCTCCAAACACTCCTCCAAACACTCCAAACACTACTCCAAACACTCCAAACACGCCTCCAAACACTCCAAGCACTCCAAAAACTAATCCAAACACTCCTCTAAACACTCCTCCAAACACACCAAACAATCCTCCATACACTCCAAACAGTCCAAACACTCCATCACTCCAAAGACTCGTCCAAACACTCCAAAAACTCCAACACTCCAAACTCTCCAAAGACTAATCGAAACACTCCAAATACTCCTCCAAACCATCCTCCAAACACTCCTCCAAATTCTCCTAACACTCCTCCAAACACTACTAACACTCCTCCAAAAACTGCAAACACTCCAAACACTCCTCCAAACACTCCAAACTCTCCAAAGACAACTCCAAACACTCCAAATACTCCTCCAAACACTCCTCCAAACAGTCCTCCAAACACTCCTAACACTCCTCCAAATACTACTAACACTCCTCCAAACACTGCAAACACTCCTCCAAACACTCTAAACACTCCTCCAAACACTCCACCAAACACTCCTCCAAGCACTCCTCCAAATTCTCCAAACACTCCTCCAAACACTTTAAACACTACTCCAAACACTCCAAACACTCCTCCAAACACTCCAAACATTCCAAATACTCCAAACACACCTCCAAAAACTCCAAACACTCCAAGCACTCCTCCAAACACTCCTCCAAACACTCCAAACACTCCTCCAAACACTCCAAACACTGCTCCAAACACTCCAAACACTCCAAACACTCCAAGCACTCCTCCAAACACTCCTCCATACACTCCACCAAACACTCCAAACACTCTTCCAAACACTCCAAACACTCCTCCAAACACTCCAAACACTACTCCATACATTCCAAACAATCCTGCAAACACTCCTCCAAACACTCCTCCAAACACTATTCCAAACACTCCAAACACTCCTCCAAACACTCCTCCAAACACTCCAAACATTCCAAACACTCCTCCAAACATTCCTCCAAACACTCCTCGAAAAACTCCTCCAAACAATCCTCCAAACACTCCTCCAAACACTCCTTCAAACACTCCAGACCCGCCAAACACTCCTCCAAACACTCTAAACACTCCTCCAAACACTCCACCAAACACTCCTCCAACCACTCCTCCAAATTCTCCAAACACTCCTCCAAACACTCTAAACACTACTCCAAACACTCCAAACACTCCTCCAAACACTCCAAACATTCCAAATGCTCCAAACACACCTCCAAAAACTCCAAACACTCCAAGCACTCCTCCAAACACTCCTCCAAACACTCCAAACACTCCTCCAAACACTCCAAACACTGCTCCAATCACTCCAAACACTCCAAACACTCCAAGCACTCCTCCAAACACTTCTCCAAACACTCCACCAAACACTCCAAACACTCTTCCAAACACTCCAAACACTCCTCCAAACACTCCAAACACTACTCCATACATTCCAAACAATCCTGCAAACACTCCTCCAAACACTCCTCCAAACACTATTCCAAACACTCCAAACACTCCTCCAAACACTCCTCCAAACACTCCAAACATTCCAAACACTCCTCCAAACATTCCTCCAAACACTCCTCGAAAAACCCCTCCAAACAATCCTCCAAACACTCCTCCAAACACTCCTTCAAACACTCCAGACACGCCAAACACTCCTCCAAACACTCCAAACAATCCTTCAAACACTCCAAACACTCCTCCAAACAATCCAAACACCACTCCAAACACCACTCCAAGCACTCCAAACAGACCTCCAAACACTCCAAACACTCCTCCAAACACTCCTGCAAACACTCCAAACACACCAAACACTCCTCCAAACACTCCAAACACCACTCCAAACACCACTCCAAGCACTCCAAACAGACCTCCAAACAATCCAAACACTACTCGAAACACACCAAACACTACACCAAACCCTACTCCAAACACTCCAAACACTCCTCCAAACACTACAAACACTACTCCATACATTCCAAACAATCCTGCAAACACTCCTCCAAACACTCCTCCAAACACTATTCCAAACACTCCAAACACTCCTCCAAACACTCCTCCAAACACTCCAAACATTCCAAACACTCCTCCAAACATTCCTCCAAACACTCCTCGAAAAACTCCTCCAAACAATCCTCCAAACACTCCTCCAAACACTCCTTCAAACACTCCAGACACGCCAAACACTCCTCCAAACACTCCAAACAATCCTTCAAACACTCCAAACACTCCTCCAAACAATCCAAACACCACTCCAAACACCACTCCAAGCACTCCAAACAGACCTCCAAACATTCCAAACACTCCTCCAAACACTCCTGCAAACACTCCAAACACACCAGCACTCCTCCAAACACTCCAAACACTCCTCCAAACACTCCAAACACTCCTCCAAACACTCCAAACACGCCTCCAAACACTCCAAACACTCCTGCAAAGACTCCAAACACACCAAACACTCCTCGAAACACTCCACCAAACAGTCCTCCAAACACACGAAACACTCCTGCAAACACTCCTCCAAACACTCCAAACACTCCTCCAAACACTCCAAACAATCCTCCAAACACTCCAAAAACTCCAAACACTCCTCCAAACACTATTCCAAACACTCCAAACACTCCTCCAAACACTCCTCCAAACACTACTCCAAACACTACTCCATACATTCCAAACAATCCTGCAAACACTCCAAACACTCCTCCAAACACTCCTCCAAGCACTCCTCCAAACACTCCAAACACTCCTCCAAAAACTATTCCAAACAATCCAAACACTCCTCCAAGCACTCCTCCAAACAGTCCAAACACTCCTCTAAACACTATTCCAAACACTCCAAACACTCCTCCAAACACTCCACCAAACACTACTCCAAACACTACTCCATACATTCCAAACAATGCTGCAAACACTCCTCCAAACACTCCTCCAAACACTCCAAACATTCCAAACACTCCCCCAAACACTCCTCCAAACACTCCTCCAAACACTCCTCCAAACACTCCGCCTAACAATCCTCCAAACACTCCAAACACTCCTCCAAACACTCCTTCAAACACTCCAAACACGCCAAACACACCTGCAAACACTCCAAACACTCCAAACACACCAAACACTCCTCCAAACACTCTAAACACTCCTTCAAACACTCCAAACACCACTCCAAACACCACTCCAAGCACTCCAAACAGACCTCCAAACACTCCAAACACTCCTCCAAACACTCCTGCAAACACTCCAAACACACCAAACACTCCTCCAAACACTCCAAACACTCCTCCAAACACTCCTCCAAACACTCCAAACACCACTCCAAACACCACTCCAAGCACTCCAAACAGACCTCCAAACACTCCAAACACTCCTCCAAACACTCCTGCAAACACTCCAAACACACCAAACACTCCTCCAAACACTCCAAACACTCCTCCGAACACTCCTCCAAACACACCAAACACTCCTCCAAACACTCCAAACACTCCTTCAAACACTCCAAACACTCCTCCAAATACTCCAAACACCACTCCAAACACCACTCCAAGCACTCCAAACAGACCTCCAAGCAATCCAAGCACTACTCCAAACACACCAAACACTCCTCCAAACACTCCAAACTCTCCAAATACTCCTCCAAACACTCCAAACACCACTCCAAACACCACTCCAAGCACTCCAAACAGACCTCCAAACACTCCAAACACTCCTCCAAACACTCCTGCAAACACTCCAAACACACCAAACACTCCTCCAAACACTCCTCCAAACACTCCTCCAAACACACCAAACACTCCTCCAAACACTCCAAACACCACTCCAAACACCACTCCAAGCACTCCAAACAGACCTCCAAACAATCCAAACACTACTCCAAACACACCAAACACTACTCCAAACCCCACTCCAAACACTCCTCCAAACACTACAAACACTCCAAACACCACTCCAAGCACTCCAAACACCCCTCCAAACACTCCTCCAAACACTACTCCTAGCACTCCAAACACTCATCCAAACAATCCTCCAAGCACTCCAGAACACTCCTCCAAACACTCCAAACACTCCTCCAAACACTCCAACCACTACTCCAAACACTCCTGCAAACACCCCTCCAAACAGTCCAAACACTCCAATCACTACTCCATACACTAGAAAGACTCCTCCAAACACCCCTCCAAACACTCCAAACACTACTCCAAACACTCCAAACTTTAGGACTGTTTTGGAGTGTCTTGGTGTGCTTTTGAGTTATGGAGTTTTTTCCAGTGTTTTGGACTTAGGTCTTTTTGGAGTTTGGAGTTTTGAGTTTTTGGAGTTTTGACTTTTTGGAGTTTGGAGTTTTGTTTTTGGAATTATGAGTTTTTGGTGTTTGGAATTTTTGAAGTTAATAGTTTTTGGAGTTTAGTGTCAGGAGTTTTTGGAGTTTGGAGTTTTTGGAGTTTTTTGAGTTATCTGTTTTTGGAGTTTTTGAAGTTAATAGTTTTTGGAGTTTGGAGTTTTTGGAGTATGTTTTGGACTGTTTTGGACTGTTTTGGAGTGTGTTTTTGGAGTGTTTTTGAGTGTTTGGGAGTGCTGTGCAGTATTTGGGACTGTTTTAGAACTCCAAACACTCCTGCATACACTCCAAGCAATCCAAACACACCAAAACACTCCTCCAAACATGCCAAACACTCCAAGCACTACTCCAAACACTCCAAACACTCCTCCAAACACACCAAACACTACTCCAAGCACTTCAAACTCTCCAAAGCCTACTCCAAACACTCCAAACACTCCTCCAATAACTCCTCCAAAGACTCCTCCAAACACTACTAACACTCCTCCAAACACTCCTCTAAACACTCCAAACACTACTCCAAAAACTCCAACACTCCAAACACTCTCCAAACACTCCAAAAACACCTAACTCCAATAAACTCCAAAATCAAAAACTCCATAAACTCCAAACTCCAAACTCTTAAATCCAAACTCCAAAAACTCCAAACTCCTAAACCCAAATTTCCAAACTTGAAAACGCCAAATTCCAAACTTCAAAAACCCCAAAACTCCCATCTCATATCAGTGTTTTGGTGTGCTTTTATGTGTTTTGGACTGTTTTGGAGTGTTCTGGAGCGTTTTGCAGTGTTTGGTGTGCAAAATGAGTTATGGAGTGTTTTGGGGTGTTTTGGAGTTTGGAGTTTTTGGTGCTTGGATTTGGGAGTTTTTGGAGTGTTTTGGAATGTTGTGGAGGGTTTTGGTTTGTTTTTGAGTTATGGAGTGCTTTGGAGTGCCTTGGAGTATTTCTGAGTGTTTTGGACTGTTATCAAGTGTTTTGGAGTATGCTTTGGACTGTTTTGGAGCGTGTTTTTGGAGTGTTTTTGAGTGTTTGGGAGTGCTGTGCAGTATTTGGGACTGTTTTAGAATGTTTGGGACTCCAACACTTCAAACACTCCAAACACTACTCCAAACAATCCAAACACTCCTCGAAACACTCCTCCAAACATTCCAAACTCTCCTGCAAACACTCCACACACTCCTTAAAACATTCCACACACTACTTCGAACACTCCAAAAACTGCTCCAAACACTCCTCCAAACACTCCTCCAAACACTCCAAACACTATTCCAAACACTCCAAACACTCCTCCAAACACTCCTCCAAAGACTCCACACACTCCTCCAAACACTCCAAACACTCCAAACACTCCTCCAAACACTCTCTCTCTTACTCCAAACATTCCTCCAAACACACCAAACACTACTCCAAACAGTCCTCGAAACAATCCATACACTCCAAACACTCCTCCAAACACTCCAAACACTCCTCCAAACACTCCAAGCACTCCAAAAACTACTCCAAACACTCCAAACACACCAGAACACTCCTCCAAACACTACAAACACTCCAAACAGTCCAAACACTCCAATCACTACTCCAAACACGAGAAAGACTCCTCCAAACAATCCTCCAAACAGTCCAAACACTACTCCAAACACGCCTCCAAATACTCCAAGCACTCCAAAAACTACTCCAAACACTCCTCTAAACACTCCTCCAAACACACCAAACAATCCTCCATACACTACAAACAGTCCAAACACTCCATCACTCCAAACACTCCAAAAACTCCAACATTCCAAACTCTCCAAAGACTAATCGAAACACTCCAAATACTCCTCCAAAACATCCTCCAAACACTCCTCCAAATACTCCTAACACTCCTCCAAACACTACTAACACTCCTCCAAAAACTGCAAACACTACTCCAAACACTCCAAACACTCCTCCAAACACTCCAAACACTCCTCCAAACACTCCAAACTCTCCAAAGACTACTCCAAACACTCCAAATACTCCTCCAAACAGTCCTCCAAACAGTCCTCCAAACACTCCTAACACTCCTCCAAATACTACTAACACTCCTCCAAACACTGCAAACACTCCTCCAAACACTCCAAACACTCCTCCAAACACTCCTCCAAACACTCCAAACACTACTCCAAACACTCCTCGAAACACTCCAAATATTCCAAACACTCCAAATACTCCAAACACTCCAAACACTCCAAGCACTCCTCCAAACTCTCCAAACACTCCTCCAAACACTCTAAACACTACTCCAAACACTCCTCCAAACATTCCAAAAACTCCAAATACTCCAAAAACACCTCCAAAAACTCCAAGCACTCCTCCAAACACTCCAAACACTTCTTCAAACACTCCAAACACTCTTCCAAACACTCCAAACACTCCTCCAAACACTACTCCATACATTCCAAACACTCCTGCAAACACTCCTCCAAACACTCCTCCAAACACTCCTCCAAACACTCCAAACATTCCAAACACTCCTCCAAACATTCCTCCAAACACTCCTCCAAACATTCCTCCAAACACACCAAACACTACTCCAAACACTCCTCGAAACAATCCATACACTCCAAACACTCCTCCAAACACTCCAAACACTCCTCCAAACACTGCAAGCACTCTAAAAACTACTCCAAACACTCCAAACACACCAGAACACTCCTCCAAACACTACAAACACTCCAAACAGTCCAAACACTACAATCACTACTCCAAACACTAGAAAGACTCCTCCAAACAATACAATACAATACAATACAAATCGCTTTATTGGCATGATAAGGTACATCTTATGTTGCCAAAGCATCAAAATACATTTATGGTTGAACACATAAACGCGGTTCCATTCATACAGTGTATAAACAGGTATATCCCTGAGTTTATAAATATATTTTCGCCTTGTTTATATATACTCTTGTCTTAGTTTACTGGTTGTCCCTCTGTTCATGGCAAGCTGTAACATAGTGTGCCGCCAGTGTTACACAGCTTCTCTCCTCCCCCAGTAGGAATGGGAGTTTTTGGTTGTCAGTCAGATTTCTGAATTCATGGCATATTTGTGAGAATTTTTGATAGAAATTCTCTCTGATGCCCTGATATTTTCCACAGGCTGTGAGGAAGTGCATCTCTGTCTCAACTACTCCCTGACTGCAGTGAGAGCATATCCTGTCTTCTCTTGGCAGCCTGGTCTGCCTGTGTCTGCCTTTTTCGATCGCTAGGCTATGTTCGCTAAGTCTGTACCTTGTCAAGGTTCTTCTCAGTTTGTTATCCTTTACCATGGTCAGGTAATCAGCTATGTTGTATTGTCTGTTTAGGGCCAAGTAGCAATTGAGTTTGCTTTGGGTTTTTGTTGTTTCTGCCCAATATGACAGATATTTTTCCTTTTGCTTAGCGACGATTGTGTTGGGTCGAATTCTTTGTGTTACCCTGTCACTGTCCTGGGGCTGGTTATTGTTAGTATTATTATTAGTTACTTTATTGAGTCCCAGGACTAGTTGACTGAGGGTATTCTTCTTTATGGTCAGCTCTTGGCATTTCAGGGCGTCGTAGTGATAGCATTGGGGGTTGCTCATTTGTAGGTGATTCCAAAATTTGGTGGCTCTTTTTTGGATAGTGATTATTAATGGGTATTGGCCTAGTTCTGCCCTGCATGCGTTGTTTACTGTTTTCCTTTGAGTCCGGAGGATACTTTTACAGAATTCCGCATGTAGGATCTCAATTGGGTGTTTGTCCCATTTTGCAAAATCTTGTTGTGTTAGTGGTCCCCAGACCTCACTGCCATAGAGTGCAATTGGTTCAATTACTGATTTGAAAATTTTGAGCCAAATGCTAATTGGGATTTCTATTTGGATTGATTTTTTGATGGCATAGAAAGCCCTTCTTGCTTTCTCTTTCAGTTCATTCACATCCAGTTTGAAGTTTCCCGTAGAACTGATTTTTAAGCCCAAGTATGTGTAGTGAGTGGTTTGTTCAATTTTGGTTGTTCCTACTGTGAAATTTATTGTGGGTCCATGTTGTTTGGATCTTTGCTGGAACACAAGGACTTTGGTTTTTTGGGGATTTATTGTCAGGGCCCAAGTCTGGCAGTACGACTCCAGCAGGTCCAGGTTCTGCTGTAGACCCTCCTTAGTTGGTGACAGCAGAACCAGGTCATCGGCATAGAGGAGGAATTTAACCTTGGATTCATATAGGGTGAGGCCGGGTGCTGTAAATTGTTCAAGTAGTTTTGCCAATCCATTAATGTAAATATTAAAGAGTGTCGGTGAGATTGGCGAGCCCTGCGTCACCCCCCGCCCCTGTGGGAAGTATTTTGTTTGTTTGTCTCCAATTTTAACTGCACATTTATTGTTTGTATACATTGATTTAATTACATCATATGTTTTACCTCCTACCCCGCTTTCGATAAGTTTCAGGAATAAACCGTCATGCCAGATGGAGTCGAAAGCCTTCTGGAAATCTACAAAGCATGCGTAGATTTTGCTTTTGTTATGGTGAACGTGTTTGTCAATTAGGGTCTGTAGGGTGAAGATATGATCGGATGTTCTATAGTTTGGCAGGAATCCAATTTGGCTTTTACTCAAGACGTTGTGCTCTTCAAGGAAGTTTATAAGTCTTTTGTTTATGATGCTACAGAATACCTTCCCCAGGTTACTGTTTACACAGATGCCTCGATAGTTGTTTGGGTCGATTTTGTCCCCACTTTTGTATATGGGTGTTATGAGTCCTTTGTTCCAGATGTCAGGGAAATAACCGACACTCAGAACCAAGTTGAAGAGTTTTAGGATAGCCAGTTTCAGTTTGTCATCTGCGTGTTTAATCATCTCGTTTAGTATGCCGTCTGTCCCGCAAGCTTTTCCTGGTCGCAGGTCCTTGAGTTTTTCAAGAAGTTCTTTTTCTGTTATTATGGCGTCTAGCGGGTTTTGGTTATCTTTTATGGCCATTTCAAGCTTTTCAAGTTTTTTGCGTATTTGGTGTTGCTCTGGTCCTAGTGTGTTTTTCTGGTATAATTTTTCAAAGTGGTTTACCCATGTGTCCCCATTTTGAATGGACAAATCGTCGTGTTGTTTTTTGTGTAGTGTTTTCAAGTTGTCCCAGAAACAATTCGACTCAATGGATTCCTCCATGGAGCTGAGTGTATTCTTAATAAATTGCTCTTTTTTGGTCCTGAGTGTGTTTCTGTATTGTGTTAGCGTCTGACAATAAGTAAGGCGTAATTCCTCGTTTTCTGGATGTCTGTGTTTTTGGTTTGATAGTTTTCTAAGTTTTTTCCTCATGTAATGGCAATCATGGTCAAACCATTTTTCATAGTTTTTTGTTTTGGGTTTGTTCTTGCGAGCTTTCAAGTTTGCATTTGTTGCCAAATTATCAAAAATATTGTTTAGTTTACTAACTGCCCGGTTTACGCCTTCTTTATTGTGAGTGTATATGTTATCCAGAAAGGTGTCTAAGAGAGCTTGAGTTGATGCATTGCTAAACACTCCTCCAAACACTCCAAACACTACTCCAAACACTCCAAACACGCCTCCAAACACTCCAAACACTCCAAAAACTAATCCAAACACTCCAAACACTCCTCTAAACACTCCTCCAAACACACCAAACAATCCTCCATACACTCCAAACTGTCCAAACACTCCATCAATCCAAACACTCGTCCAAACACTCCAAAAACTCCAACACTCCAAACTCTCCAAAGACTAATCGAAACACTCCAAATACTCCTCCAAACCATCCTCCAAACACTCCTCCAAATATTCCTAACACTCCTCCAAACACTACTAACACTCCTCCAAAAACTGCAAACACTCCAAACACTACTCCAAACACTCCAAACACTCCTCCAAACACTCCAAACACTCCTCCAAACACTCCAAACTCTCCAAAGACTACTCCAAACACTCCAAATACTCCTCCAAACACTCCTCCAAACCGTCCTCCAAACACTCCTAACACTCCTCCAAATACTACTAACACTCCTCCAAACACTGCAAACACTCCTCCAAACACTCCAAACACTCCTCCAAACACTCCTCCAAACACTCAAAGCACTCCTCCAAACACTCCTCCAAACAGTCTAAACACTACTCCAAACACTCCAAACACTCCTCCAAACACTCCAAACATTCCAAATACTCCAAACACACCTCCAAAAACTCCAAACACTCCAAGCACTCCTCCAAACACTCCTCCAAACACTCCAAACACTCCTCCAAACACTCCAAACACTGCTCCAAACACTCCAAACACTCCAAACACTCCAAGCACTCCTCCAAACACTCCTCCAAACACTCCAAACACTCCACCAAACACTCCAAACACTCTTCCAAACACTCCAAACACTCCTCCAAACACTCCAAACACTACTCCATACATTCCAAACACTCCTGCAAACACTCCTCCAAACACTCCTCCAAATACTATTCCAAACACTCCAAACACTCCTCCAAACACTCCAAACATTCCAAACACTCCTCCAAACATTCCTCCAAACACTCCTCGAAACACTCCTCCAAACAATCCTCCAAACACTCCTCCAAACACTCCTTCAAACACTCCAGACACGCCAAACACTCCTCCAAACACTCCAAACATTCCTCCAAACACTCCTCGAAACACTCCTCCAAACAATCCTCCAAACACTCCTCCAAACACTCCTTCAAACACTCCAGACACGCCAAACACTCCTCCAAACACTCCAAACACTCCTCCAAACACTCCAAGCACTCCAAAAACTACTCCAAACACTCCAAACACACCAGAACACTCCTCCAAACACTACAAACACTCCAAACAGTCCAAACACTCCAATCACTACTCCAAACACGAGAAAGACTCCTCCAAACAATCCTCCAAACAGTCCAAACACTACTCCAAACACTCCAAACACGCCTCCAAATACTCCAAGCACTCCAAAAACTACTCCAAACACTCCTCTAAACACTCCTCCAAACACACCAAACAATCCTCCATACACTACAAACAGTCCAAACACTCCATCACTCCAAACACTCGTCCAAACACTCCAAAAACTCCAACACTCCAAACTCTCCAAAGACTAATCGAAACACTCCAAATACTCCTCCAAAACATCCTCCAAACACTCCTCCAAATACTCCTAACACTCCTCCAAACACTACTAACACTCCTCCAAAAACTGCAAACACTACTCCAAACACTCCAAACACTCCTCCAAACACTCCAAACACTCCTCCAAACACTCCAAACTCTCCAAAGACTACTCCAAACACTCCAAATACTCCTCCAAACAGTCCTCCAAACAGTCCTCCAAACACTCCTAACACTCCTCCAAATACTACTAACACTCCTCCAAACACTGCAAACACTCCTCCAAACACTCCAAACACTCCTCCAAACACTCCTCCAAACACTCCTCCAAACACTCCAAACACTACTCCAAACACTCCTCCAAACACTCCAAATATTCCAAACACTCCAAATACTCCAAACACTCCAAACACTCCAAGCACTCCTCCAAACTCTCCAAACACTCCTCCAAACACTCTAAACACTACTCCAAACACTCCTCCAAACACTCCAAACATTCCAAAAACTCCAAATACTCCAAAAACACCTCCAAAAACTCCAAGTACTCCTCCAAACACTCCAAACACTTCTTCAAACACTCCAAACACTCTTCCAAACACTCCAAACACTCCTCCAAACACTACTCCATACATTCCAAACACTCCTGCAAACACTCCTCCAAACACTCCTCCAAACACTCCTCCAAACACTCCAAACATTCCAAACACTCCTCCAAACATTCCTCCAAACACTCCTCCAAACATTCCTCCAAACACACCAAACACTACTCCAAACACTCCTCGAAACAATCCATACACTCCAAACACTCCTCCAAACACTCCAAACACTCCTCCAAACACTGCAAGCACTCTAAAAACTACTCCAAACACTCCAAACACACCAGAACACTCCTCCAAACACTACAAACACTCCAAACAGTCCAAACACTACAATCACTACTCCAAACACTAGAAAGACTCCTCCAAACAATACAATACAATACAATACAAATCGCTTTATTGGCATGATAAGGTACATCTTATGTTGCCAAAGCATCAAAATACATTTATGGTTGAACACATAAACGCGGTTCCATTCATACAGTGTATAAACAGGTATATCCCTGAGTTTATAAATATATTTTCGCCTTGTTTATATATACTCTTGTCTTAGTTTACTGGTTGTCCCTCTGTTCATGGCAAGCTGTAACATAGTGTGCCGCCAGTGTTACACAGCTTCTCTCCTCCCCCAGTAGGAATGGGAGTTTTTGGTTGTCAGTCAGATTTCTGAATTCATGGCATATTTGTGAGAATTTTTGATAGAAATTCTCTCTGATGCCCTGATATTTTCCACAGGCTGTGAGGAAGTGCATCTCTGTCTCAACTACTCCCTGACTGCAGTGAGAGCATATCCTGTCTTCTCTTGGCAGCCTGGTCTGCCTGTGTCTGCCTTTTTCGATCGCTAGGCTATGTTCGCTAAGTCTGTACCTTGTCAAGGTTCTTCTCAGTTTGTTATCCTTTACCATGGTCAGGTAATCAGCTATGTTGTATTGTCTGTTTAGGGCCAAGTAGCAATTGAGTTTGCTTTGGGTTTTTGTTGTTTCTGCCCAATATGACAGATATTTTTCCTTTTGCTTAGCGACGATTGTGTTGGGTCGAATTCTTTGTGTTACCCTGTCACTGTCCTGGGGCTGGTTATTGTTAGTATTATTATTAGTTACTTTATTGAGTCCCAGGACTAGTTGACTGAGGGTATTCTTCTTTATGGTCAGCTCTTGGCATTTCAGGGCGTCGTAGTGATAGCATTGGGGGTTGCTCATTTGTAGGTGATTCCAAAATTTGGTGGCTCTTTTTTGGATAGTGATTATTAATGGGTATTGGCCTAGTTCTGCCCTGCATGCGTTGTTTACTGTTTTCCTTTGAGTCCGGAGGATACTTTTACAGAATTCCGCATGTAGGATCTCAATTGGGTGTTTGTCCCATTTTGCAAAATCTTGTTGTGTTAGTGGTCCCCAGACCTCACTGCCATAGAGTGCAATTGGTTCAATTACTGATTTGAAAATTTTGAGCCAAATGCTAATTGGGATTTCTATTTGGATTGATTTTTTGATGGCATAGAAAGCCCTTCTTGCTTTCTCTTTCAGTTCATTCACATCCAGTTTGAAGTTTCCCGTAGAACTGATTTTTAAGCCCAAGTATGTGTAGTGAGTGGTTTGTTCAATTTTGGTTGTTCCTACTGTGAAATTTATTGTGGGTCCATGTTGTTTGGATCTTTGCTGGAACACAAGGACTTTGGTTTTTTGGGGATTTATTGTCAGGGCCCAAGTCTGGCAGTACGACTCCAGCAGGTCCAGGTTCTGCTGTAGACCCTCCTTAGTTGGTGACAGCAGAACCAGGTCATCGGCATAGAGGAGGAATTTAACCTTGGATTCATATAGGGTGAGGCCGGGTGCTGTAAATTGTTCAAGTAGTTTTGCCAATCCATTAATGTAAATATTAAAGAGTGTCGGTGAGATTGGCGAGCCCTGCGTCACCCCCCGCCCCTGTGGGAAGTATTTTGTTTGTTTGTCTCCAATTTTAACTGCACATTTATTGTTTGTATACATTGATTTAATTACATCATATGTTTTACCTCCTACCCCGCTTTCGATAAGTTTCAGGAATAAACCGTCATGCCAGATGGAGTCGAAAGCCTTCTGGAAATCTACAAAGCATGCGTAGATTTTGCTTTTGTTATGGTGAACGTGTTTGTCAATTAGGGTCTGTAGGGTGAAGATATGATCGGATGTTCTATAGTTTGGCAGGAATCCAATTTGGCTTTTACTCAAGACGTTGTGCTCTTCAAGGAAGTTTATAAGTCTTTTGTTTATGATGCTACAGAATACCTTCCCCAGGTTACTGTTTACACAGATGCCTCGATAGTTGTTTGGGTCGATTTTGTCCCCACTTTTGTATATGGGTGTTATGAGTCCTTTGTTCCAGATGTCAGGGAAATAACCGACACTCAGAACCAAGTTGAAGAGTTTTAGGATAGCCAGTTTCAGTTTGTCATCTGCGTGTTTAATCATCTCGTTTAGTATGCCGTCTGTCCCGCAAGCTTTTCCTGGTCGCAGGTCCTTGAGTTTTTCAAGAAGTTCTTTTTCTGTTATTATGGCGTCTAGCGGGTTTTGGTTATCTTTTATGGCCATTTCAAGCTTTTCAAGTTTTTTGCGTATTTGGTGTTGCTCTGGTCCTAGTGTGTTTTTCTGGTATAATTTTTCAAAGTGGTTTACCCATGTGTCCCCATTTTGAATGGACAAATCGTCGTGTTGTTTTTTGTGTAGTGTTTTCAAGTTGTCCCAGAAACAATTCGACTCAATGGATTCCTCCATGGAGCTGAGTGTATTCTTAATAAATTGCTCTTTTTTGGTCCTGAGTGTGTTTCTGTATTGTGTTAGCGTCTGACAATAAGTAAGGCGTAATTCCTCGTTTTCTGGATGTCTGTGTTTTTGGTTTGATAGTTTTCTAAGTTTTTTCCTCATGTAATGGCAATCATGGTCAAACCATTTTTCATAGTTTTTTGTTTTGGGTTTGTTCTTGCGAGCTTTCAAGTTTGCATTTGTTGCCAAATTATCAAAAATATTGTTTAGTTTACTAACTGCCCGGTTTACGCCTTCTTTATTGTGAGTGTATATGTTATCCAGAAAGGTGTCTAAGAGAGCTTGAGTTGATGCATTGCTAAACACTCCTCCAAACACTCCAAACACTACTCCAAACACTCCAAACACGCCTCCAAACACTCCAAACACTCCAAAAACTAATCCAAACACTCCAAACACTCCTCTAAACACTCCTCCAAACACACCAAACAATCCTCCATACACTCCAAACTGTCCAAACACTCCATCAATCCAAACACTCGTCCAAACACTCCAAAAACTCCAACACTCCAAACTCTCCAAAGACTAATCGAAACACTCCAAATACTCCTCCAAACCATCCTCCAAACACTCCTCCAAATATTCCTAACACTCCTCCAAACACTACTAACACTCCTCCAAAAACTGCAAACACTCCAAACACTACTCCAAACACTCCAAACACTCCTCCAAACACTCCAAACACTCCTCCAAACACTCCAAACTCTCCAAAGACTACTCCAAACACTCCAAATACTCCTCCAAACACTCCTCCAAACCGTCCTCCAAACACTCCTAACACTCCTCCAAATACTACTAACACTCCTCCAAACACTGCAAACACTCCTCCAAACACTCCAAACACTCCTCCAAACACTCCTCCAAACACTCAAAGCACTCCTCCAAACACTCCTCCAAACAGTCTAAACACTACTCCAAACACTCCAAACACTCCTCCAAACACTCCAAACATTCCAAATACTCCAAACACACCTCCAAAAACTCCAAACACTCCAAGCACTCCTCCAAACACTCCTCCAAACACTCCAAACACTCCTCCAAACACTCCAAACACTGCTCCAAACACTCCAAACACTCCAAACACTCCAAGCACTCCTCCAAACACTCCTCCAAACACTCCAAACACTCCACCAAACACTCCAAACACTCTTCCAAACACTCCAAACACTCCTCCAAACACTCCAAACACTACTCCATACATTCCAAACACTCCTGCAAACACTCCTCCAAACACTCCTCCAAATACTATTCCAAACACTCCAAACACTACTCCAAACACTCCTCCAAACACTCCAAATATTCCAAACACTCCAAATACTCCAAACACTCCAAACACTCCAAGCACTCCTCCAAACTCTCCAAACACTCCTCCAAACACTCTAAACACTACTCCAAACACTCCTCCAAACACTCCAAACATTCCAAAAACTCCAAATACTCCAAAAACACCTCCAAAAACTCCAAGCACTCCTCCAAACACTCCAAACACTTCTTCAAACACTCCAAACACTCTTCCAAACACTCCAAACACTCCTCCAAACACTACTCCATACATTCCAAACACTCCTGCAAACACTCCTCCAAACACTCCTCCAAACACTCCTCCAAACACTCCAAACATTCCAAACACTCCTCCAAACATTCCTCCAAACACTCCTCCAAACATTCCTCCAAACACACCAAACACTACTCCAAACACTCCTCGAAACAATCCATACACTCCAAACACTCCTCCAAACACTCCAAACACTCCTCCAAACACTGCAAGCACTCTAAAAACTACTCCAAACACTCCAAACACACCAGAACACTCCTCCAAACACTACAAACACTCCAAACAGTCCAAACACTACAATCACTACTCCAAACACTAGAAAGACTCCTCCAAACAATACAATACAATACAATACAAATCGCTTTATTGGCATGATAAGGTACATCTTATGTTGCCAAAGCATCAAAATACATTTATGGTTGAACACATAAACGCGGTTCCATTCATACAGTGTATAAACAGGTATATCCCTGAGTTTATAAATATATTTTCGCCTTGTTTATATATACTCTTGTCTTAGTTTACTGGTTGTCCCTCTGTTCATGGCAAGCTGTAACATAGTGTGCCGCCAGTGTTACACAGCTTCTCTCCTCCCCCAGTAGGAATGGGAGTTTTTGGTTGTCAGTCAGATTTCTGAATTCATGGCATATTTGTGAGAATTTTTGATAGAAATTCTCTCTGATGCCCTGATATTTTCCACAGGCTGTGAGGAAGTGCATCTCTGTCTCAACTACTCCCTGACTGCAGTGAGAGCATATCCTGTCTTCTCTTGGCAGCCTGGTCTGCCTGTGTCTGCCTTTTTCGATCGCTAGGCTATGTTCGCTAAGTCTGTACCTTGTCAAGGTTCTTCTCAGTTTGTTATCCTTTACCATGGTCAGGTAATCAGCTATGTTGTATTGTCTGTTTAGGGCCAAGTAGCAATTGAGTTTGCTTTGGGTTTTTGTTGTTTCTGCCCAATATGACAGATATTTTTCCTTTTGCTTAGCGACGATTGTGTTGGGTCGAATTCTTTGTGTTACCCTGTCACTGTCCTGGGGCTGGTTATTGTTAGTATTATTATTAGTTACTTTATTGAGTCCCAGGACTAGTTGACTGAGGGTATTCTTCTTTATGGTCAGCTCTTGGCATTTCAGGGCGTCGTAGTGATAGCATTGGGGGTTGCTCATTTGTAGGTGATTCCAAAATTTGGTGGCTCTTTTTTGGATAGTGATTATTAATGGGTATTGGCCTAGTTCCGCCCTGCATGCGTTGTTTACTGTTTTCCTTTGAGTCCGGAGGATGCTTTTACAGAATTCCGCATGTAGGATCTCAATTGGGTGTTTGTCCCATTTTGCAAAATCCAAATGCTAATTGGGATTTCTATTTGGATTGATTTTTTGATGGCATAGAAAGCCCTTCTTGCTTTCTCTTTCAGTTCATTCACATCCAGTTTGAAGTTTCCCGTAGAACTGATTTTTAAGCCCAAGTATGTGTAGTGAGTGGTTTGTTCAATTTTGGTTGTTCCTACTGTGAAATTTATTGTGGGTCCATGTTGTTTGGATCTTTGCTGGAACACAAGGACTTTGGTTTTTTGGGGATTTAATGTCAGGGCCCAAGTCTGGCAGTACGACTCCAGCAGGTCCAGGTTCTGCTGTAGACCCTCCTTAGTTGGTGACAGCAGAACCAGGTCGTCGGCATAGAGGAGGAATTTAACCTTGGATTCATATAGGGTGAGGCCGGGTGCTGTAAATTGTTCAAGTAGTTTTGCCAATCCATTAATGTAAATATTAAAGAGTGTCAGTGAGATTGGCGAGCCCTGCGTCACCCCCCGCCCCTGTGGGAAGTATTTTGTTTGTTTGTCTCCAATTTTAACTGCACATTTATTGTTTGTATACATTGATTTAATTACATCATATGTTTTACCTCCTACCCCGCTTTCGATAAGTTTCAGGAATAAACCGTCATGCCAGATGGAGTCGAAAGCCTTCTGGAAATCTACAAAGCATGCGTAGATTTTGCTTTTGTTATGGTGAACGTGTTTGTCAATTAGGGTCTGTAGGGTGAAGATATGATCGGATGTTCTATAGTTTGGCAGGAATCCAATTTGGCTTTTACTCAAGACGTTGTGCTCTTCAAGGAAGTTTATAAGTCTTTTGTTTATGATGCTACAGAATACCTTCCCCAGGTTACTGTTTACACGATGCCTCGATAGTTGTTTGGGTCGATTTTGTCCCCACTTTTGTATATGGGTGTTATGAGTCCTTTGTTCCAGATGTCAGGGAAATAACCGACACTCAGAACCAAGTTGAAGAGTTTTAGGATAGCCAGTTTCAGTTTGTCATCTGCGTGTTTAATCATCTCGTTTAGTATGCCGTCTGTCCCGCAAGCTTTTCCTGGTCGCAGGTCCTTGAGTTTTTCAAGAAGTTCTTTTTCTGTTATTATGGCGTCTAGCGGGTTTTGGTTATCTTTTATGGCCATTTCAAGCTTTTCAAGTTTTTTGCGTATTTGGTGTTGCTCTGGTCCTAGTGTGTTTTTCTGGTATAATTTTTCAAAGTGGTTTACCCATGTGTCCCCATTTTGAATGGACAAATCGTCGTGTTGTTTTTTGTGTAGTGTTTTCAAGTTGTCCCAGAAACAATTCGACTCAATGGATTCCTCCATGGAGCTGAGTGTATTCTTAATAAATTGCTCTTTTTTGGTCCTGAGTGTGTTTCTGTATTGTGTTAGCGTCTGACAATAAGTAAGGCGTAATTCCTCGTTTTCTGGATGTCTGTGTTTTTGGTTTGATAGTTTTCTAAGTTTTTTCCTCATGTAATGGCAATCATGGTCAAACCATTTTTCATAGTTTTTTGTTTTGGGTTTGTTCTTGCGAGCTTTCAAGTTTGCATTTGTTGCCAAATTATCAAAAATATTGTTTAGTTTACTAACTGCCCGGTTTACGCCTTCTTTATTGTGAGTGTATATGTTATCCAGAAAGGTGTCTAAGAGAGCTTGAGTTGATGCATTGCTAAACACTCCTCCAAACACTCCAAACACTACTCCAAACACTCCAAACACGCCTCCAAACACTCCAAAAATTAATCCAAACACTCCAAACACTCCTATAAACACTCCTCCAAACACACCAAACAATCCTCCATACACTCCAAACTGTCCAAACACTCCATCAATCCAAACACTCGTCCAAACACTCCAAAAACTCCAACACTCCAAACTCTCCAAAGACTAATCGAAACACTCCAAATACTCCTCCAAACCATCCTCCAAACACTCCTCCAAATATTCCTAACACTCCTCCAAACACTACTAACACTCCTCCAAAAACTGCAAACACTCCAAACACTACTCCAAACACTCCAAACACTCCTCCAAACACTCCAAACACTCCTCCAAACACTCCAAACTCTCCAAAGACTACTCCAAACACTCCAAATACTCCTCCAAACACTCCTCCAAACAGTCCTCCAAACACTCCTAACACTCCTCCAAATACTACTAACACTCCTCCAAACACTGCAAACACTCCTCCAAACACTCCAAACACTCCTCCAAACACTCCTCCAAACACTCAAAGCACTCCTCCAAACACTCCTCCAAACACTCTAAACACTACTCCAAACACTCCAAACACTCCTCCAAACACTCCAAACATTCCAAATACTCCAAACACACCTCCAAAAACTCCAAACACTCCAAGCACTCCTCCAAACACTCCTCCAAACACTCCAAACACTCCTCCAAACACTCCAAACACTGCTCCAAACACTCCAAACACTCCAAACACTCCAAGCACTCCTCCAAACACTCCTCCAAACACTCCAAACACTCCACCAAACACTCCAAACACTCTTCCAAACACTCCAAACACTCCTCCAAACACTCCAAACACTACTCCATACATTCCAAACACTCCTGCAAACACTCCTCCAAACACTCCTCCAAATACTATTCCAAACACTCCAAACACTCCTCCAAACACTCCAAACATTCCAAACACTCCTCCAAACATTCCTCCAAACACTCCTCGAAACACTCCTCCAAACAATCCTCCAAACACTCCTCCAAACACTCCTTCAAACACTCCAGACACGCCAAACACTCCTCCAAACACCCCAAACAATCCTTCAAACACTCCAAACACTACTCCAAACACCACTCCAAACACCACTCCAAGCACTCCAAACAGACCTCCAAACACTCCAAACACTCCTGCAAACCCTCCAAACACACCAGCACTCCTCCAAACACTCCAAACACTCCTCCAAACACTCCAAACACTCCAATCACTCCAAACACTCCTCCAAACACTCCAAACACTCCTGCAAACACTCCAAACACACCAAACACTCCTCGAAACACTCCACCAAACACTCCTCCAAACACACCAAACACTCCTGCAAACACTCCTCCAAACACTCCAAACAATCCTCCAAACACTCCAAAAACTCCAAACACTCCTCCAAAAACTATTCCAAACACTCCAAACACTCCTCCAAACACTCCTCCAAACACTACTCCATACATTCCAAACAATCCTGCAAACACTCCAAACACTCCTCCAAGCACTCCTCCAAACACTCCAAACACTCCTCCAAACACTATTCCAAACACTCCTCCAAACCTGCCTCCAAACACTCCAAAAACTCCTCCAAACACTCCAAACACTCCTCCAAGCACTCCTCCAAACACTCCAAACACTCCTCTAAACACTATTCCAAACACTCCAAACACTCCTCCAAACACTCCTCCAAACACCCTCCAAACACTACTCCAAACACTACTCCATACATTCCAAACAATGCTGCAAACACTCCTCCAAACACTCCACCAAACACTCCAAACATTCCAAACACTCCTCCAAACACTCCTCCAAACACTCCTCCAAACACTCCACCTAACAATCCTCCAAACACTCCAAACACTCCTCCAAACACTCCTTCAAACACTCCAAACACGCCAAACACACCTGCAAACACTCCAAACACTCCAACCACACCAAACACTCCTCCAAAGACACCAAACACTCCTTCAAACACTCCAAACACAACTCCAATCACCACTCCAAGCACTCCAAACAGACCTCCAAACACTCAAAACACTCCTCCAAACACTCCAAACACTCCTGCAAACACTCCAAACACACCAAACACTCCTCCAAACACTCCAAACACTCCTCCAAACACACCAAGCACTCCTCCAAACACTCCTCCAAACACTCCAAACACCACTCCAAACACTACTCCAAGCACTCCAAACAGACCTCCAAACACTCCAAATACTCCTCCAAACACTCCTGCAAACACTCCAAACACACCAAACACTCCTTCAAACACTCCAAACACTCCTCCAAACATTCCTCCAAACACACCAAACACTCCTCCAAACACTCCAAACACTCCTTCAAACACTCCAAACACTCCTCCAAACACTCCAAACACCACTCCAAACACCACTCCAAGCATTCCAAACAGACCTCCAAACAATCCAAACACTACTCCAAAAACACCAAACACTCCTCCAAGCACTCCAAACTCTCCAAACACTCCAAACACTCCTCCAAACACACCAAACACTCCTCCAAACACTCCAAACACTCCTTCAAATACTCCAAACACTCCAAACACCACTCCAAACACCACTCCAAGCACTCCAAACAGACCTCCAAACAATCCAAACTCTACTCCACACACACCAAACTCTCCTCCAAACACTCCAAACTCTCCAAACACTCCTCCAAACACTCCAAACACCACTCCAAACACCACTCCAAGCACTCCAAACAGACCTCCAAACACTCCAAACACTCCAAACACTCCTCCAAACACTCCTGCAAACACTCCAAACACTCCTCCAAACACTCCAAACACTCCTCCAAACACTCCTCCAAACACACCAAACACTCCTCCAAACACTCCAAACACTCCTTCAAACACTCCTCCAAACACTCCAAACACCACTCCAAACACCACTCCAAGCACTCCAAACAGACCTCCAAACAATCCAAACACTACTCCAAACACACCAAACACTCCAAACATTCCAAAAACTCCAAATACTCCAAAAACACCTCCAAAAACTCCAAGCACTCCTCCAAACACTTCTCCAAACACTCCAAACACTCCAAGCACTCCTCCAAGCACTCCTCCAAACACTCCAAACACTCCTCCAAACACTCCAAACACTCTTCCAAACACTCCAAACACTCCTCTAAACACTCCAAACACTACTCCATACATTCCAAACACTCCTGCAAATACTCCTCCAATCACTCCTCCAAACACTACTCCAAACACTCCAAACACTCCTCCAAACACTCCAAACATTCCAAACACTCCTCCAAACATTCCTCCAAACATTCCTCCAAACACTCCTCCAAACACTCCTCCAAACATTCCTCCAAACACACCAAACACTACTCCAAACACTCCTCGAAACAATCCATACACTCCAAACACTCCTCCAAACACTCCAAACACTCCTCCAAACACTCCAAGCACTCTAAAAACTACTCCAAACACTCCAAACACACCAGAACATTCCTCCAAACACTACAAACACTCCAAACAGTCCAAACACTCCAATCACTACTCCAAAAACTAGAAAGACTCCTCCAAACACTCCTCTAAACACTCCAAACACACCTCCAAACACTCCAAGCACTCCAAAAACTAATCCAAACACTCCAAACACTCCTCTAAACACTCCTCCAAACACTCCAAAACACTCCTCCAAACACTCCAAACACTTCTCCAAACACTCCAATCACTCCAAACACTCCAAGCACTCCTCCAAGCACTCCTCCAAACACTCCAAACACTCCTCCAAACACTCCAAACATTCTTCCAAACACTCCAAACGCTCCTCCAAACACTACTCCATACATTCCAAACACTCCTGCAAACACTCCTCCTATCACTCCTCCAAACACAACTCCAAACACTCCAAACACTCCTCCAAACACTCCAAACATTCCAAACACTCCATCACTCCAAACACTCGTCCAAACACTCCAAAAACTCCAACACTCCAAACTCTCCAAAGACTAATCGAAACACTCCAAATTCTCCTCCAAACCATCCTCCAAACACTCCTCAAAATACTCCTAACACTCCTCCAAACACTACTAACACTCCTCCAAAAACTGCAAACACTCCAAACACTACTCCAAACACTCCAAACACTCCTCCAAACACTCCAAACACTCCTCCAAACACTCCAAACTCTCCAAAGACTACTCCAAACACTCCAAATACTCCTCCAAACACTCCTCCAAACAGTCCTCCAAACACTCCTAACACTCCTCCAAATACTACTAACACTCCTCCAAACACTGCAAACACTCCTCCAAACACTCCAAACACTCCTCCAAACACTCCTCCAAACACTCCAAGCACTCCTCCAAACCCTCCAAACAAACCTCCAAAAACTCCAAACACTCCTCCAAACACTCCTCCAAACACTCCAAACACTCCTCCAAACACTCCAAACACTGCTCCAAACACTCCAAACACTCCAAGCACTCCTCCAAACACTCCAAACACTCCACCAAACACTCCAAACACTCTTCCAAACACTCCAAACACTCCTCCAAACACTCCAAACACTACTCCATACATTCCAAACACTCCTGCAAACACTCCTCCAATCACTCCTCCAAACACTATTCCAAACACTCCAAACACTCCTCCAAACACTCCTCCAAACACTCCAAACATTCCAAACACTCCTCCAAACATTCCTCCAAACACTCCTCGAAACACTCCTCCAAACAATCCTCCAAACACTCCTTCAAACACTCCAGACACGCCAAACACTCCTCCAAACACTCCAAACAATCTTTCAAACACTCCAAACACTCCTCCAAACACTCCAAACACCACTCCAAACACCACTCCAAGCACTCCAAACAGACCTCCAAACACTCCAAACACTCCTCCAAACACTCCTGCAAACACTCCAAACACACCAGCACTCCTCCAAACACTCCAAACACTCCTCCAAACACTCCAAACACTCCAAACACTCCAAACACTCCTGCAAACAGTCCAAACACACCAAACACTCGTCGAAACACTCCACCAAACACTCCTCCAAACACACGAAACACTCCTGCAAACACTCCTCCAAACACTCCAAACACTCCTGCAAACACTCCAAACAATCCTCCAAACACTCCAAAAACTCCAAACACTACTCCAAACACTATTCCAAACACTCCAAACAGTCCTCCAAACACTCCTCCAAACACTCCTCCAAACACTACTCCAAACACTACTCCATACATTGCAAACAATCCTGCAAACACTCCAAACACTCCTCCAAGCACTCCTCCAAACCCTCCAAACACTCCTCCAAACACTATTCCAAACAATCCAAACACTCCTCCAAACTTGCCTCCAAACACTCCAAAAACTCCTCCAAACACTCCTCCAAGCACTCCTCCAAACACTCCAAACACTCCTCTAAACACTATTCCAAACACTCCAAACACTCCTCCAAACACTCCTCCAAACACTACTCCAAACACTACTCCATACATTCCAAACAATGCTGCAAACACTCCTCCAAACGCTCCTCCAAACACTCCAAACACTCCTCCAAACATTCCTCCAAACACTCCTCCAAACACTCCTCCAAACACTCCGCCTAATAATCCTCCAAACACTCCAAACACTCCTCCAAACACTCCTTCAAACACTCCAAACATGCCAAACACACCTGCAAACACTCCAAACACACCAAACACTCCTCCAAACACTCCAAACACTCCTCCAAACACTCCAAACACTCCTGCAAACACTCCAAACACACCAAACACTCCTCGAAACACTCCACCAAACACTCCTCCAAACACACGAAACACTCCTGCAAACACTCCTCCAAACACTCCAAACACTCCTCCAAACACTCCTCCAAACACTCCAAACATTCCAAACACTCCTCCAAACATTCCTCCAAACACTCCTCGAAACACTCCTCCAAACAATCCTCCAAACACTCCTTCAAACACTCCAGACACGCCAAACACTCCTCCAAACACTCCAAACAATCTTTCAAACACTCCAAACACTCCTCCAAACACTCCAAACACCACTCCAAACACCACTCCAAGCACTCCAAACAGACCTCCAAACACTCCAAACACTCCTCCAAACACTCCTGCAAACACTCCAAACACACCAGCACTCCTCCAAACACTCCAAACACTCCTCCAAACACTCCAAACACTCCAAACACTCCAAACACTCCTGCAAACAGTCCAAACACACCAAACACTCGTCGAAACACTCCACCAAACACTCCTCCAAACACACGAAACACTCCTGCAAACACTCCTCCAAACACTCCAAACACTCCTGCAAATACTCCAAACAATCCTCCAAACACTCCAAAAACTCCAAACACTACTCCAAACACTATTCCAAACACTCCAAACAGTCCTCCAAACACTCCTCCAAACACTCCTCCAAACACTACTCCAAACACTACTCCATACATTGCAAACAATCCTGCAAACACTCCAAACACTCCTCCAAGCACTCCTCCAAACCCTCCAAACACTCCTCCAAACACTATTCCAAACAATCCAAACACTCCTCCAAACTTGCCTCCAAACACTCCAAAAACTCCTCCAAACACTCCTCCAAGCACTCCTCCAAACACTCCAAACACTCCTCTAAACACTATTCCAAACACTCCAAACACTCCTCCAAACACTCCTCCAAACACTACTCCAAACACTACTCCATACATTCCAAACAATGCTGCAAACACTCCTCCAAACGCTCCTCCAAACACTCCAAACACTCCTCCAAACATTCCTCCAAACACTCCTCCAAACACTCCTCCAAACACTCCGCCTAATAATCCTCCAAACACTCCAAACACTCCTCCAAACACTCCTTCAAACACTCCAAACATGCCAAACACACCTGCAAACACACCAAACACACCAAACACTCCTCCAAACACTCCAAACACTCCTCCAAACACTCCAAACACTCCTGCAAACACTCCAAACACACCAAACACTCCTCGAAACACTCCACCAAACACTCCTCCAAACACACGAAACACTCCTGCAAACACTCCTCCAAACACTCCAAACAATCCTCCAAACACTCCAAAAACTCCAAACACTCCTCCAAAAACTATTCCAAACACTCCAAACACTCCTCCAAACACTCCTCCAAACACTACTCCATACATTCCAAACAATCCTGCAAACACTCCAAACACTCCTCCAAGCACTCCTCCAAACACTCCAAACACTCCTCCAAACACTATTCCAAACAATCCAAACACTCCTCCAAACCTGCCTCCAAACACTCCAAAAACTCCTCCAAACACTCCAAACACTCCTCCAAGCACTCCTCCAAACACTCCAAACACTCCTCTAAACACT
The DNA here is from genome assembly GCF_052327205.1 of Somniosus microcephalus. Classification (NCBI taxonomy): domain Eukaryota; kingdom Metazoa; phylum Chordata; class Chondrichthyes; order Squaliformes; family Somniosidae; genus Somniosus; species Somniosus microcephalus. The sequence goes on from NC_140987.1 coordinate 309,534,902, forward strand.
ATTCCAAACTCTCCAAACACTCCTCCAAACACTCCTCCAAACACCCTCCAAACACTACTCCAAACACTACTCCATACATTCCAAACAATGCTGCAAACACTCCTCCAAACACTCCACCAAACACTCCAAACATTCCAAACACTCCTCCAAACACTCCTCCAAACACTCCTCCAAACACTCCGCCTAACAATCCTCCAAAAACTCCAAACACTCCTGCAAACACTCCTTCAAACACTCCAAACACACCAAACACACCTGCAAACACTCCAAACACTCCAACCACACCAAACACTCCTCCAAACACTCCAAAAACTCCTTCAAACACAACTCCAATCACCACTCCAAGCACTCCAAACAGACCTCCAAACACTCGAAACACTCCTCCAAACACTCCAAACACTCCTGCAAACACTCCAAACACACCAAACACTCCTCCAAACACTCCAAACACTCCTCCAAACACACCAAGCACTCCTCCAAACACTCCTCGAAACACTCCAAACACCACTCCAAACACAACTCCAAGCACTCCAAACAGACCTCCAAACACTCCAAACACTCCTCCAAACACTCCTGCAAACACTCCAAACACACCAAACACTCCTCCAAACACTCCAAACACTCCTCCAAACATTCCTCCAAACACACCAAACACTCCTCCAAACACTCCAAACACTCCTTCAAATACTCCAAACACTCCTCCAAACACTCCAAACACCACTCCAAACACCAATCCAAGCACTCCAAACAGATCTCCAAACAATCCAAACACTACTCCAAAAACACCAAACACTCCTCCAAGCACTCCAAACTCTCCAAACACTCCTCCAAACGCTCCAAACACTCCAAACACTCCTCCAAACACTCCTCCAAACACACCAAACACTCCAAACACTCCTTCAAATACTCCAAACACTCCAAACACCACTCCAAACACCACTCCAAGCACTCCAAACAGACCTCCAAACAATCCAAACTCTACTCCACACACACCAAACACTCCTCCAAACACTCCAAACTCTCCAAACACTCCTCCAAACACTCCAAACACCACTCCAAACACCACTCCAAGCACTCCAAACAGACCTCCAAACACTCCAAACACTCCAAACACTCCTCCAAACACTCCTGCAAACACTCCAAACACTCCAAACACTCCTCCAAACACTCCTCCAAACACACCAAACACTCCTCCAAACACTCCACACACTCCTTCAAACACTCCTCCAAACACTCCAAACACCACTCCAAACACCACTCCAAGCACTCCAAACAGACCTCCAAACAATCCAAACACTACTCCAAACACACCAAACACTCCAAACATTCCAAAAACTCCAAATACTCCAAAAACACCTCCAAAAACTCCAAACACTCCAAGCACTCCTCCAAACACTTCTCCAAACACTCCAAACACTCCAAGCACTCCTCCAAGCACTCCTCCAAACACTCCAAACACTCCTCCAAACACTCCAAACACTCTTCCAAACACTCCAAACACTCCTCTAAACACTCCAAACACTACTCCATACATTCCAAACACTCCTGCAAACACTCCTCCAATCACTCCTCCAAACACTACTCCAAACACTCCAAACACTCCTCCAAACACTCCAAACATTCCAAACACTCCTCCAAACATTCCTCCAAACACTCCTCCAAACACTCCTCCAAACATTCCTCCAAACACACCAAACACTACTCCAAACACTCCTCGAAACAATCCATACACTCCAAACACTCCAAACACTCCTCCAAACACTCCAAGCACTCTAAAAACTACTCCAAACACTCCAAACACACCAGAACACTCCTCCAAACACTACAAACACTCCAAACAGTCCAAACACTCCAATCACTACTCCAAAAACTAGAAAGACTCCTCCAAACAGTCCTCTAAACACTCCAAACACACCTCCAAACATTCCAAGCACTCCAAAAACTAATCCAAACACTCCAAACACTCCTCTAAACACTCCTCCAAAGACTCCAAACACTCCTCCAAACACTCCAAACACTTCTCCAAACACTCCAAACACTCCAAACACTCCAAGCACTCCTCCAAGCACTCCTCCAAACACTCCAAACACTCCTCCAAACACTCCAAACATTCTTCCAAACACTCCAAACGCTCCTCCAAACACTACTCCATACATTCCAAACACTCCTGCAAACACTCCTCCTATCACTCCTCCAAACACAACTCCAAACACTCCAAACACTCCTCCAAACACTCCAAACATTCCAAACACTCCATCACTCCAAACACTCGTCCAAACACTCCAAAAACTCCAACACTCCAAACTCTCCAAAGACTAATCGAAACACTCCAAATTCTCCTCCAAACCATCCTCCAAACACTCCTCCAAATACTCCTAACACTCCTCCAAACACTACTAACACTCCTCCAAAAACTGCAAACACTCCAAACACTACACCAAACACTCCAAACACTCCTCCAAACACTCCAAACACTCCTCCAAACACTCCAAACTCTCCAAAGACTACTCCAAACACTCTAAACACTCCTCCAAACACTCCTCCAAACAGTCCTCCAAACACTCCTAACACTCCTCCAAATACTACTAACACTCCTCCAAACACTGCAAACACTCCTCCAAACACTCCAAACACTCCTCCAAACACTCCTCCAAACACTCCAAGCACTCCTCCAAACCCTCCAAACACTCCTCCAAACACTCCAAACATTCCAAATACTCCAAACACACCTAACACTCCTCCAAATACTACTAACACTCCTCCAAACACTGCAAACACTCCTCCAAACACTCCAAACACTTCTCCAAACACTCCTCCAAACACTCCAAGCACTCCTCCAAACACTCCAAACGCTCCTCCAAACACTACTCCATACATTCCAAACACTCCTGCAAACACTCCTCCAAACACTATTCCAAACACTCCAAACACTCCTCCAAACACTCCTCCAAACACTCCAAACATTCCAAACACTCCTCCAAACATTCCTCCAAACACTCCTCGAAACACTCCTCCAAACAATCCTCCAAACACTCCTTCAAACACTCCAGACACGCCAAACAATCCTCCAAACACTCCAAACAATCTTTCAAACACTCCAAACACTCCTCCAAACACTCCAAACACCACTCCAAACACCACTCCAAGCACTCCAAACAGACCTCCAAACACTCCAAACACTCCTCCAAACACTCCTGCAAACACTCCAAACACACCAGCACTCCTCCAAACACTCCAAACACTCCTCCAAACACTCCAAACACTCCAAACACTCCTGCAAACAGTCCAAACACACCAAACACTCGTCGAAACACTCCACCAAACACTCCTCCAAACACACGAAACACTCCTGCAAACACTCCTCCAAACACTCCAAACACTCCTGCAAACACTCCAAACACTCCTCCAAGCACTCCTCCAAACCCTCCAAACACTCCTCCAAACACTATTCCAAACAATCCAAACACTCCTCCAAACTTGCCTCCAAACACTCCAAAAACTCCTCCAAACACTCCTCCAAGCACTCCTCCAAACACTCCAAACACTCCTCTAAACACTATTCCAAACACACCAAATACTCCTCCAAACACTCCTCCAAACACTACTCCAAACACTACTCCATACATTCCAAACAATGCTGCAAACACTCCTCCAAACGCTCCTCCAAACACTCCAAACATTCCAAACACTGCTCCAAACACTCCACCAAACACTCCTCCAAACACTCCGCCTAATAATCCTCCAAACACTCCAAACACTCCTCCAAACACTCCTTCAAACACTCCAAACATGCCAAACACACCTGCAAACACTCCAAACACTCCAAACACACCAAACACTCCTCCAAACACTCCAAACACTCCTTCAAACACTCCAAACACTCCAAACACCACTCCAGCACCACTCCAAGCACTCCAAACAGACCTCCAAACACTCCAAACACTCCAAACACTTCTCCAAACACTCCAAACACTCCTGCAAACACTCCAAACACACCAAACACTCCTCCAAACACTCCAAACACTCCTCCAAACACTCCAAACACCACTCCAAGCACTCCAAACAGACCTCCAAACACTCCTCCAGACACACCAAACACTACTCCAAACACTCCTTCAAACAATCCAAAACACTCCTCCAAACACTCCAAACACCTCTCCAAGCACTCCAAACAGACCTCCAAACAATCCAAACTCTACTCCAAACACACCAAACACTCCTCCAAACACTCCAAACTCTCCAAACTCTCCTCCAAACGCTCCAAACACTCCAAACACTCCTCCAAACACTCCTCCAAACACACCAAACACTCCTCCAAACACTCCAAACACTCCTTCAAACACTCCAAACACTCCAAACACCACTCCAAACACCACTCCAAGCACTCCAAACAGACCTCCAAACAATCCAAACACTACTCCAAACACACCAAACACTCCTCCAAACACTCCAAACTCTCCAAACACTCCTCCAAACACTCCAAACACCACTCCAAACACCACTCCAAGCACTCCAAACAGACATCCAAACACTCCAAACACTCCAAACACTCCTCCAAAGACTCCAAACACCACTCCAAACACCACTCCAAGCACTCCAAACAGACCTCCAAACAATCCAAACACCACTCCAAGCACTCCAAACAGACCTCCAAACACTCCAAACACTCCAAACACTCCTCCAAACACTCCTGCAAACACTCCAAACACACCAAACACTCCTCCAAACACTCCAAACACTCACTCCTCCAAACACACCAAACACTCCTCCAAACACTCCAAACACTCCTTCAAACGCTCCAAACACTCCTCCAAACACTCCAAACACCACTCCAAACAGACCTCCAAACAATCCAAACACTACTCCAAACACACCAAACACTCCTCCAAACACTCCAAACTCTCCAAACACTCCTCCAAACACTCCAAACCCTACTCCAAACCCTACTCCAAACACTCCAAACACTCCTCCAAACACTACAAACACTCCAAACACCACTCCAACCAAGCACTCAAACACCCCTCCAAACACTCCCCCAAACACTCCTCCAAACACTCCAAACACTACTCCTAGCACTCCAAACACTCCTCCAAACACTCCTCCAAACACTCCAACCACTACTCCAAACACTCCTGCAAACACCCCTCCAAACACTCCAAACACTCCTCCAAACACTCCAAGCACTCCAAACACACCAGAACACTCCTCCAAACACTACAAACTCTCCAAACAGTCCAAACACTCCAATCACTACTCCATACAATAGAAAGACTCCTCCAAACACCCCTCCAAACACTCTAAACACTCCAAACACTCCAAAGACTCCTCCAAACACTCCTCTAAACACTCCAAACACTACTCCAAACGCTCCAAACACTCATCCAAACACTCCTCCAAGCACTCCAAACACTACTCCAAACACTCCAAACTTTAGGACTGTTTTGGAGTGTCTTGGTGTGCTTTTGAGTTATGGAGTTTTTTCCAGTGTTTTGGACTTAGGTGTTTTTGGAGTTTGGAGTTTTGAGTTTTTGGAGTTTTGACTTTCTGGAGTTTGGAGTTTTCTTTTTGGAATTATGAGTTTTTGGTGTTTGGAATTTTTGAAGTTAATAGTTTTTGGAGTTTGGAGTTTTTGGAGTATGTTTTGGACTGTTTTGGAGTGTGTTTTTGGAGTGTTTTTGAGTGTTTGGGAGTGCTGTGCAGTATTTGGGACTGTTTTAGAACTCCAAACACTCCTGCATACACTCCAAGGAATCCAAACACACCAAAACACTCCTCCAAACACGCCAAACACTCCAAGCACTACTCCAAATACTCCAAACACTTCTCCAAACACACCAAACACTACTCCAAGCACTTCAAACTCTCCAAAGCCTACTCCAAACACTCCAAACACTCCTCCATACACTGCAAGCACTCCAAACACACCAAAGCACTCCTCCAAACACTCCAAACACTCCTCCTAACACACCAAACACTCCTCAATATACCCCAAACACTCCTTCAAACACTCCAAACACTCCAAACACCACTCTAGCACCACTCCAAGAACTCCAAACAGACCTCCAAACACTCCAAACACTCCAAACACTTCTCCAAACACTCCAAACACTCCTGCAAACACTCCAAACACACCAAACACTCCTCCAAACACTCCAAACACTCCTCCAAACACTCCAAACACCACTCCAAGCACTCCAAACAGACCTCCAAACACTCCTCCAAACACACCAAACACTACTCCAAACACTCCTTCAAACAATCCAAAACACTCCTCCAAACACTCCAAACACCTCTCCAAGCACTCCAAACAGACCTCCAAACAATCCAAACTCTACTCCAAACACACCAAACACTCCTCCAAACACTCCAAACTCTCCAAACTCTCCTCCAAACGCTCCAAACACTCCAAACACTCCTCCAAACACTCCTCCAAACACACCAAACACTCCTCCAAACACTCCAAACACTCCTTCAAACACTCCAAACACTCCAAACACCACTCCAAACACCACTCCAAGCACTCCAAACAGACCTCCAAACAATCCAAACACTACTCCAAACACACCAAACACTCCTCCAAACACTCCAAACTCTCCAAACACTCCTCCAAACACTCCAAACACCACTCCAAACACCACTCCAAGCACTCCAAACAGACATCCAAACACTCCAAACACTCCAAACACTCCTCCAAAGACTCCAAACACCACTCCAAACACCACTCCAAGCACTCCAAACAGACCTCCAAACAATCCAAACACCACTCCAAGCACTCCAAACAGACCTCCAAACACTCCAAACACTCCAAACACTCCTCCAAACACTCCTGCAAACACTCCAAACACACCAAACACTCCTCCAAACACTCCAAACACTCACTCCTCCAAACACACCAAACACTCCTCCAAACACTCCAAACACTCCTTCAAACGCTCCAAACACTCCTCCAAACACTCCAAACACCACTCCAAACAGACCTCCAAACAATCCAAACACTACTCCAAACACACCAAACACTCCTCCAAACACTCCAAACTCTCCAAACACTCCTCCAAACACTCCAAACCCTACTCCAAACCCTACTCCAAACACTCCAAACACTCCTCCAAACACTACAAACACTCCAAACACCACTCCAAGCACTCCAAACACCCCTCCAAACACTCCCCCAAACACTCCTCCAAACACTCCAAACACTACTCCTAGCACTCCAAACACTCCTCCAAACACTCCTCCAAACACTCCAACCACTACTCCAAACACTCCTGCAAACACCCCTCCAAACACTCCAAACACTCCTCCAAACACTCCAAGCACTCCAAACACACCAGAACACTCCTCCAAACACTACAAACTCTCCAAACAGTCCAAACACTCCAATCACTACTCCATACAATAGAAAGACTCCTCCAAACACCCCTCCAAACACTCTAAACACTCCAAACACTCCAAAGACTCCTCCAAACACTCCTCTAAACACTCCAAACACTACTCCAAACACTCCAAACACTCATCCAAACACTCCTCCTCAAGCACTCCAAACACTACTCCAAACACTCCAAACTTTAGGACTGTTTTGGAGTGTCTTGGTGTGCTTTTGAGTTATGGAGTTTTTTCCAGTGTTTTGGACTTAGGTGTTTTTGGAGTTTGGAGTTTTGAGTTTTTGGAGTTTTGACTTTCTGGAGTTTGGAGTTTTGTTTTTGGAATTATGAGTTTTTGGTGTTTGGAATTTTTGAAGTTAATAGTTTTTGGAGTTTGGAGTTTTTGGAGTATGTTTTGGACTGTTTTGGAGTGTGTTTTTGGAGTGTTTTTGAGTGTTTGGGAGTGCTGTGCAGTATTTGGGACTGTTTTAGAACTCCAAACACTCCTGCATACACTCCAAGGAATCCAAACACACCAAAACACTCCTCCAAACACGCCAAACACTCCAAGCACTACTCCAAATACTCCAAACACTCCTCCAAACACACCAAACACTACTCCAAGCACTTCAAACTCTCCAAAGCCTACTCCAAACACTCCAAACACTCCTCCATACACTGCAAGCACTCCAAACACACCAAAGCACTCCTCCAAACACTCCAAACACTCCTCCTAACACACCAAACACTCCTCAATATACCCCAAACACTCCTCCAAACATTCCAAACACTCCAAACACAACACCACACACTCCAAACACTCCTCCAAACACTGCACCAATCACTCCAAACTCTCCAAAAACTACTCCAAACACTCCAAACACTCCTCTAAACACTCCAAAAACTCCAACACTCCAAACACTCCAAACTCTCCAAAGACTACTCCAAACACTCCAAATACTCCTCCAAACACTCCTCCAATCACTCCTCCAATAACTCCTCCAAGGACTCCTCCAAACACTACTAACACTCCTCCAAACACTCCTCCAAACACTCCAAACACTCCTCTAAACACTCCAAACACTACTCCAAACACTCCAACACTCCAAACACTCTCCAAACACTCCAATAAACTCCAAAATCAAAAACTCCATAAACTCCAAACTCCAAACTCTTAAATCCAAACTCCAAAAACTCCAAACTCCGAAACCCAAATTTCCAAACTTGAAAACGCCAAACTCCAAACTTCAAAAACCCCAAAACTCCCACCTCATATCAGTGTTTTGGTGTGCTTTTATGTGTTTTGGACTGTTTTGGAGTGTTCTGGAGCGTATTGCAGTGTTTGGTGTGCAAAATGAATTATGGAGTGTTTTGGGGTGTTTTGGAGTTTGGAGTTTTTGGTGCTTAGATTTGGGAGTTTTTGGAGTGTTTTGGAATGTTGTGGAGTGTTTTGGTTTGTTTTTGAGTTATGGAGTGCTTTGGAGTGCCTTGGAGTATTTTTGAGTGTTTTGGAGTGTTTTGGACTGTTATCAAGTGTTTTGGAGCGAGTGTATAGCAGCGAGTGTTTTGGAGTATGCTTTGGACTGTTTTGGAGCGTGTTTTTGGAGTGTTTTTGAGTGTTTGGGAGTGCTGTGCAGTATTTGGGATGGTTTTAGAATGTTTGGGACTCCAACACTCCAAACACTCCAAACACTACTCCAAACACTCCTCGAAACACTCCTCCAATCACACCAAACTCTCCTGCAAACACTCCACACACTCCTTAAAACATTCCACACACTACTTCGAACACTCCAAAAACACCTCCAAACACTCCGCCAAACAGTCCTCCAAACACTCCACACACTCCTCCAAACACTCCAAACACTCCTCCAAACACTCCAAACACTCCTCCAAAAACTCCAAACACTCCTCCAAACACTCCAAACTCTCCAAAGACTACTCCAAACACTCCAAATACTCCTCCAAACACTCCTCCAAACAGTCCACCAAACACTCCTAACACTCCTCCAAATACTACTAACACTCCTCCAAACACTCCAAACACTCCTCCAAAAACTACTCCAAACACTCCAAACACTCCTCCAAACACTCCAAATATTCCAAACACTCCAAATACTCCAAACACTCCAAACAATCCAAACACACCAAGCACTCCTCCAAACTCTCCAAACACTCCTCCAAACACTCCAAACAGTACTCCAAACACTCCAAACACTCCTCCAAACACTCCTAACATTGCAAAAACTCCAAATACTCCAAACACATCTCCAAAAACTCCAAACACTCCAAGCACTCCTCCAAACACTCCTCCAAACACTCCAAACACTCCTCCAAACACTCCAAACATTGCTCCAAACACTCCAAACACTCCAAACACTCCAAGCACTCCTCTAAACACTCCTCCAAACACTCCAAACACTCCTCCAAACACTCCAAACACTCTTCCAAACACTCCAAACACTCCTTCAAACAGTACTCCATACATTCCAAACACTCCTGCAAATACTCCTCCAAACAACCCTCCAAACACTACTCCAAACACTCCTCCAAACACCCCTCCAAATATTCCAAACATTCCAAACACTCCTCCAAATATTCCTCCAAACACTCCTCGAAACACTCCTCCAAACAATCCTCCAAACACTCCTCCAAACACTCCAAACACGCCTAACACACCTCCAAACACTCCAAACACACCAAACACTCCTCCAAACACTCCAAACAATCATTCAAACACTCCAAACACTCCTCCAAACGCTCCAAACACCACCCCAAACACCACTCCAAGCATTCCAAACAGACCTCCAAACACTCCAAACACTCCTCCAAACACTGCTGCAAACACTCCAAACACACCAGCACTCCTCCAAACACTCCAAACACTCCTCCAAACACTCCAAACACTCCTGCAAACACTCCAAACACACCAAACACTCCTCGAAACACTCCACCAAACACTCCTCCAAACACACAAAACATTCCTGCAAATACTCCTCCAAACACTCCAAACAATTCTCCAAACACTCCTCCAAAAACTCCTCCAAACACTCCAAACATTCCAAACACTCCTCCAAACACTCCTCCAAACACTACTCCAAACACTACTCCATACATTCCAAACACTCCTGCAAACACTCCAAACACTCCTCCAAACACTCCTCCAAGCACTCCTCCAAACACTCCAAACACTTTTCCAAACACTATTCCAAACAATCCAAACACTCCTCCAAACATGCCTCCAAACACTCCAAAAACTCCTCCAAACACTCCAAACACTCCTTCAAGCACTCCTCCAAACACTCCAAACACTCCTCCAAACACTATTCCAGACACTCCAAACACTCCTTCAAACACTACTCCAAACACTACTCCATACATTCCAAACAATGCTGCAAACACTCCTCCAAACACTCCTCCAAACACTCCGCCTAACAATCCTCCAAACACTCCAAACACTCCTCCAAACACTCCTTCAAACACTCCAAACACGCCAAACACACCTGCAAACAGTCCAAACACTCCTTCAAACACTCCAAACACTCCTTCAAACACTCCAAACACTCCTCCACACCCTCCAAACACCACTCCAAACACTACTCCATGCGCTCCAAACAGATCTCCAAACACCCCAAACACTCCAAACACTCCTGCAAACACTCCAAACACACCAAACACTCCTCCAAACACACCAAACACTCCTCCAAACACACCAAACACTCCTGCAAACACTCCTCCAAACACTCCAAACACTCCTCCAAACACTCCAAACACTCCAAACACTACTCCAAACACTCCTCGAAACTCTCCTCCAAACACTCCTCCAAACACTGCTCCAAACACTCCTCCAAACACTCCAAACACTCCTCCAAACACTCCTCCAAACACTCCTCCAAACACTACTCCAAACACTACCCCATACATTCCAAACACTCCTGCAAACACTCCAAACACTCCTCCAAGCACTCCTCCAAACACTCCAAACACTCCTCCAAACACTATTCCAAACAATCCAAACACTCCTCCAAACATGCCTCCAAACACTCCAAAAACTCCTCCAAACACTCCTCCAAGCACTCCTCCAAACACTCCTCCAAACACTCCTCCAAACACTATTCCAAACACTCCAAACACTCCTCCAAACACTACTCCAAACATTACTCCATACATTCCAAACAATGCTGCAAACACTCCTCCAAACACTCCAAACATTCCAAACATTCCTCCAAACACTCCTCCAAACACTCCTCCAAACATTCCGCGTAACAATCCTCCAAACACTCCAAACACTCCTCCAAACACTCCTTCAAAGACTCCAAACACGGCAAACACACCTGCAAACAGTCCAAACACTCCTACAAACACTCCAAACACTCCTTCAAACACTCCAAACGCTCGTCCACACCCTCCAAACACCACTCCATGCGCTCCAAACACTCCTCCAAACACTCCAAACACTCCTCCAAACACTCCTCCAAACACTCGAAACACTCCAAGCACTAATCCAAACACTCCTCGAAACACTCCTCCAAACACTCCAAACACTCCAAACACTCCTCCAAACACTATTCCAAACACTCCACACACTACTTCGAACACTCCAAACACTCCTCCAAACACTCCAAACACTCCTCCAAACACTCCTTCAAACACTCCAAACACTCCTCCAAACACTACTCCAAACACTACTCCATACATTCCAAACAATGCTGCAAACACTCCTCCAAACACTCCCCCAAACACTCCGCCTAACAATCCTCCAAACACTCCAAACACTCCTCCAAACACTCCTTCAAACACTCCAAACACGCCAAACACACCTGCAAACAGTCCAAACACTCCTTCAAACACTCCAAACACTCCTTCAAACACTCCAAACACTCCTCCACACCCTCCAAACACCACTCCAAACACTACTCCATGCGCTCCAAACAGACCTCCAAACACCCCAAACACTCCAAACACTCCTCCAAACACTCCAAACACTCCTGCAAACACTCCAAACACACCAAACACTCCTCCAAACACACCAAACACTCCTGCAAACACTCCTCCAAACACTCCAAACACTCCTCCAAACACTCCAAACACTCCAAACACTACTCCAAACACTCCTCGAAACTCTCCTCCAAACACTCCTCCAAACACTGCTCCAAACACTCCTCCAAACACTCCAAACACTCCTCCAAACACTCCTCCAAACACTCCTCCAAACACTACTCCAAACACTACCCCATACATTCCAAACACTCCTGCAAACACTCCAAACACTCCTCCAAGCACTCCTCCAAACACTCCAAACACTCCTCCAAACACTATTCCAAACAATCCAAACACTCCTCCAAACATGCCTCCAAACACTCCAAAAACTCCTCCAAACACTCCTCCAAGCACTCCTCCAAACACTCCTCCAAACACTATTCCAAACACTCCAAACACTCCTCCAAACACTACTCCAAACATTACTCCATACATTCCAAACAATGCTGCAAACACTCCTCCAAACACTCCTCCAAACACTCCAAACATTCCAAACATTCCTCCAAACACTCCTCCAAACACTCCTCCAAATACTCCGCGTAACAATCCTCCAAACACTCCAAACACTCCTCCAAACACTCCAAACACGCCAAACACACCTGCAAACAGTCCAAACACTCCTACAAACACTCCAAACACTCCTTCAAACACTCCAAACGCTCGTCCACACCCTCCAAACACCACTCCAAACACCACTCCATGCGCTCCAAACACTCCTCCAAACACTCCAAACACTCCTCCAAACACTCCTCCAAACACTCGAAACACTCCAAACACTAATCCAAACACTCCTCAAAACACTCCTCCAAACACTCCAAACACTCCAAACACTCCTCCAAACACTATTCCAAACACTCCACACACTACTTCGAACACTCCGAACACTCCTCCAAACACTCCTCCAAACATTCCTCCAAACACTCCAAACACTCCAAACACTCCTCCAAACACTCCAAACACTCCTCCAAACACTCCAAACACTCCAAGCACTCCTCCAAACACTCCAAACACTCCTCCAAACACTATTCCAAACACTCCAAACACTCCTCCAAACACTCCAAACACTCCTCCAAACACTACTCGAAACACTACTCCATACATTCCAAACACTGCTGCAGACACTCCTCCAAACACTCCTCCAAACACTCCAAACATTCCAAACTCTCCTCGAAACACTCCTCCAAACACTCCTCCAAACACTACTCCAAATACTCCTCCAAACACTCTGCCTAACAATCCTCCAAACACTCCTCCAAACACTCCTCCAAACACACGAAACACTCCTGCAAACACTCCTCCAAACAATCCAAACAATCCTCCAAACACTCCAAACAATCCTCCAAACACTCCAAAAACTCCAAACACTCCTCCAAACACTATTCCAAACAGTCCAAACAGTCCTCCAAACACACCAAACACTCCTGCAAACACTCCTCCAAACACTCCAAACACTCCTCCAAACACTCCAAACACTCCAAACACTATTCCAAACACTCCACACACTACTTCGAACACTCCAAACACTCCTCCAAACACTCCTCCAAACATTCCTCCAAACACTCCAAACACTCCAAACACTCCTCCAAACACTCCAAACACTCCTCCAAACACTCCAAACACTCCAAGCACTCCTCCAAACACTCCAAACACTCCTCCAAACACTATTCCAAACACTCCAAACACTCCTCCAAACACTCCAAACACTCCTCCAAACACTCCTCGAAACTCTCCTCCAAACACTCCTCCAAACACTACTCCAAACACTACCCCATACATTCCAAACACTCCTGCAAACACTCCAAACACTCCTCCAAGCACTCCTCCAAACACTCCAAACACTCCTCCAAACACTATTCCAAACAATCCAAACACTCCTCCAAACATGCCTCCAAACACTCCAAAAACTCCTCCAAACACTCCTCCAAGCACTCCTCCAAACACTCCTCCAAACACTATTCCAAACACTCCAAACACTCCTCCAAACACTACTCCAAACATTATCCATACATTCCAAACAATGCTGCAAAAACTCCTCCAAACACTCCTCCAAACACGCCAAACATTCCAAACACTCCTCCAAACACTCCTCCAAACACTACTCCAAACACTCCTCCAAACACTCCGCCTAACAATCCTCCAAACACTCCAAACACTCCTCCAAACACTCCTTCAAACACTCCAAACACGCCAAACACACCTGCAAACAGTCCAAACACTCCTTCAAACACTCCAAACACTCCTTCAAACACTCCAAACACTCGTCCACACCCTCCAAACACCACTCCAAACACCACTCCATGCGCTCCAAACACTCCTCCAAACACTCCAAACACTCCTCCAAACACGCCTCCAAACACTCCAAACACTCCTCCAAACACTCCAAACACTCCAAACACTACTCCAAACATTCCTCGAAACACTCCTCCAAACACTCCAAACACTCCTCCAAACACTATTCCAAACACTCCACACACTACTTCGAACACTCCAAACACTCCTCCAAACACTCCTCCAAACACTCCTCCAAACATTCCTCCAAACACTCCAAACACTCCAAACACTCCTCCAAACACTCCAAACACTCCAAGCACTACTCCAAACACTCCAAACACTCCTCCAAGCACTCCTCCAAACACTCCAAACACTCCTCCAAACACTATTCCAAACACTCCAAACACTCCTCCAAACACTACTCGAAACACTACTCCATACATTCCAAACACTGCTGCAGACACTCCTCCAAACACTCCTCCAAACACTCCAAACATTCCAAACTCTCCTCGAAACACTCCTCCAAACACTCCTCCAAACACTACTCCAAATACTCCTCCAAACAGTCTGCCTAACAATCCTCCAAACACTCCTCCAAACACTCCTCCAAACACACGAAACACTCCTGCAAACACTCCTCCAAACAATCCAAACAATCCTCCAAACACTCCAAACAATCCTCCAAACACTCCAAAAACTCCAAACACTCCTCCAAACACTATTCCAAACAGTCCAAACAGTCCTCCAAACACTCCTCCAAACACTCCTCCAAACACTACTCCATACATTCCAAACACTCCTGCAAACACTCCAAACACTCCTCCAAACACTATTCCAAACATTCCAAACACTCCTCCAAACACTCCAAAAACTCCTCCAAACACTCCAAACACTCCTCCAAGCACTCCTTCAAACACTCCAAACACTCCTCCAAACACTATTCCAAACACTCCAAACACTCCTCCAAACACTCCAAACACTGCTCCAAACACTACTCCAAACACTACTCCATACATTCCAAACACTGCCGCAGACACTCCTCCAAACACTCCTTCAAACATTCCAAACTCTCCTCGAAACACTCCTCCAAACAATCCTCCAAACACTCCTCCAAACACTCCAAACACTCCAAACACTCCTCCAAACACTCCTCCAAACACGCCAAACACACCTGCAAATACTCCATACACTCCAAACACACCAAACACTCCTCCAAACACTCCTTCAGACACTCCAAACACTCCTCCAAACACTCCAAACACCACTCCAAACACCACTCCAAGCACCCCAATCAGACCTCCAAACACTCCAAACACTCCTCCAAACACTCCTCCAAACACTCCTCCAAACACTCCAAACACTCCAAACACTACCCCAAACACTCCTCGAAACACTCCTCCAAACCCTCCAAACACTCCTCCAAACACTATTCCAAAAACTCCACACATTACTTCGAACACTCCAAACACTCCTCCAAACACTCCTCCAAACACTCCTCCCAACACTCCAAACACTCTAAACACTCCTCCAAACACCCCAAACACTCCTCCAAACACTCCTCCAAACACCCCAAACACTCCAAACACTACTCCAAACTCTCCTCGAAACACTCCTCCAAACCCTCCAAACACTCCAAACACTCCTCCAAACACTATTCCAAAAACTCCACACATTACTTCGAACACTCCAAACACTCCTCCAAACACTCCTCCAAACACTCCTCCAAACACTCCAAACACTCCAAACACTCCTCGAAACACTCCACCAAACACTCCTCCAAACACACGAAACACTCCTGCAAACACTCCTCCAAACACTCCAAACAATCCTCCAAACACTCCAAACAATCCTCCAAACACTCCAAAAACTCCAAACACTTCTCCAAACACTATTCCAAACACTCCAAACAGTCCTCCAAACAGTCCTCCAAACACTCCTCCAAACACTCCTCCAACCACTACTCCATACATTCCAAGCACTCCTGCAAACACTCCAAACACTCCTCCAAAAAACCCTCCAAGCACTCCTCCAAACACTCCAAACACTCCTCCAAACACTATTCCAAACAATCCAAACACTCCTCCAAACATGCCTCCAAACACTCCAAAAACTCCTCCAAACACTCCAAACACTCCAAACACTCCTCGAAATACTCCACCAAACACTCCTCCAAACACACAAAACACTCCTGCAAACACTCCTCCAAACACTCCAAACAATCCTCCAAACACTCGAAACAATCCTCCAAACACTCCAAAAACTCCAAACACTTCTCCAAACACTATTCCAAACACTCCAAACAGTCCTCCAAACAGTCCTCCAAACACTCCTCCAAACACTCCTCCAAACACTCCAAACACTCCAAACACTACCCCAAACACTCCTCGAAACACTCCTCCAAACCCTCCAAACACTCCTCCAAACACTATTCCAAAAACTCCACACATTACTTCGAACACTCCAAACACTCCTCCAAACACTCCTCCAAACACTCCTCCCAACACTCCAAACACTCTAAACACTCCTCCAAACACCCCAAACACTCCTCCAAGCACTCCTCCAAACACCCCAAACACTCCAAACACTACTCCAAACTCTCCTCGAAACACTCCTCCAAACCCTCCAAACACTCCAAACACTCCTCCAAACACTATTCCAAAAACTCCACACATTACTTCGAACACTCCAAACACTCCTCCAAACACTCCTCCAAACACTCCTCCAAACACTCCAAACACTCCAAACACTCCTCGAAACACTCCACCAAACACTCCTCCAAACACACGAAACACTCCTGCAAACACTCCTCCAAACACTCCAAACAATCCTCCAAACACTCCAAACAATCCTCCAAACACTCCAAAAACTCCAAACACTTCTCCAAACACTATTCCAAACACTCCAAACAGTCCTCCAAACAGTCCTCCAAACACTCCTCCAAACACTCCTCCAAACACTACTCCATACATTCCAAGCACTCCTGCAAACACTCCAAACACTCCTCCAAAAAACCCTCCAAGCACTCCTCCAAACACTCCAAACACTCCTCCAAACACTATTCCAAACAATCCAAACACTCCTCCAAACATGCCTCCAAACACTCCAAAAACTCCTCCAAACACTCCAAACACTCCAAACACTCCTCGAAACACTCCACCAAACACTCCTCCAAACACACAAAACACTCCTGCAAACACTCCTCCAAACACTCCAAACAATCCTCCAAACACTCCAAACAATCCTCCAAACACTCCAAAAACTCCAAACACTTCTCCAAACACTATTCCAAACACTCCAAACAGTCCTCCAAACAGTCCTCCAAACACTCCTCCAAACACTCCTCCAAACACTACTCCAAACACTACTCCATACATTCCAAACACTCCTGCAAACACTCCAAACACACCTCCAAACACCCCTCCAAGCACTCCTCCAAACACGCCAAAAACTCCTCCAAACACTATTCCAAACAATCCAAACACTCCTCCAAACATGCCTCCAAACACTCCAAAAACTCCTCCAAACACTCCAAACACTCCTCCAAGCACTCCTCCAAACACTCCAAACACGCCTCCAAACACTATTCCAAACACTCCAAACACTCCTCCAAACACTCCAAACATTTCTCCAAACACTACTCCAAACACTACTCCATACATTCCAAACACTGCTGCAAACACTCCTCCAAACATTCCAAACATTCCAAACACTCCTCCAAACACTCCTCCAAACACTCCAAACAATCCAAACACTCCAAACACTCCTCCAAACACTCCTCCAAACACGCCAAACACACCTGCAAACACTCCAAACACTCCTCCAAACACTCCAAACACCACTCCAAGCACTCCAAGCAGACCTCCAAACACTCCAAACACTCCAAACACTCCTGCAAACTCTCCAAACACACCAAACACTCCTCCAAACACTCCAAACACTCCTCCAAACACTATTTCAAAAACTCCACACACTACTTCGAACACTCCAAACACTCCTCCAAACACTCCTCCAAACACTCCAAACACTCCTCCAAACACTCCTGCAAACACTCCAAACACTCCTCCAAACACTCCTCCAAACACTCCTTCAAACACTCCTCCAAACACTCCTCCAAACACTCCAAACACGCCAAACACACCTGCAAACAGTCCAAACACTCCTACAAACACTCCAAACACTCATTCAAACACTCCAAACGCTCGTCCACACCCTCCAAACACCACTCCAAACACCACTCCATGCGCTCCAAACACTCCTCCAAACACTCCAAACACTCCTCCAAACACTCCTCCAAACACTCGAAACACTCCAAACACTAATCCAAACACTCCTCGAAACACTCCTCCAAACACTCCAAACACTCCAAACACTCCTCCAAACACTATTCCAAACACTCCACACACTACTTCGAACACTCCAAACACTCCTCCAAACACTCCTCCAAACATTCCTCCAAACACTCCAAACACTCCTCCAAACACTCCAAACACTCCTCCAAACACTCCAAACACTCCAAGCACTCCTCCAAACACTCCAAACACTCCTCCAAACACTATTCCAAACACTCCAAACACTCCTCCAAACACTCCAAACACTCCTCCAAACACTACTCGAAACACTACTCCATACATTCCAAACACTGCTGCAGACACTCCTCCAAACACTCCTCCAAACACTCCAAACATTCCAAACTCTCCTCGAAACACTCCTCCAAACACTCCTCCAAACACTACTCCAAATAATCCTCCAAACACTCTGCCTAACAATCCTCCAAACACTCCTCCAAACACTCCTCCAAACACATGAAACACTCCTGCAAACACTCCTCCAAACAATCCATACAATCCTCCAAACACTCCAAACAATCCTCCAAACACTCCAAAAACTCCAAACACTCCTCCAAACACTATTCCAAACAGTCCAAACAGTCCTCCAAACACACCAAACACTCCTGCAAACACTCCTCCAAACACTCCAAACACTCCTCCAAACACTCCAAACACTCCAAACACTCCTCCAAACACTATTCCAAACACTCCACACACTACTTCGAACACTCCAAACACTCCTCCAAACACTCCTCCAAACACTCCTCCAAACATTCCTCCAAACACTCCAAACACTCCAAACACTCCTCCAAACACTCCAAACACTCCAAGCACTCCTCCAAACACTCCAAACACTCCTCCAAACACTATTCCAAACACTCCAAACACTCCTCCAGACACTCCAAACACTCCTCCAAACACTCCTCGAAACTCTCCTCCAAACACTCCTCCAAACACTACTCCAAACACTACCCCATACATTCCAAACACTCCTGCAAACTCTCCAAACACTCCTCCAAGCACTCCTCCAAACACTCCAAACACTCCTCCAAACACTATTCCAAGCAATCCAAACACTCCTCCAAACATGCCTCCAAACACTCCAAAAACTCCTCCAAACACTCCTCCAAACACTCCTCCAAACACTCCTCCAAACACTCCAAACACTCCAAACACTACCCCAAACACTCCTCGAAACACTCCTCCAAACCCTCCAAACACTCCTCCAAACACTATTCCAAAAACTCCACACATTACTTCGAACACTCCAAACACTCCTCCAAACACTCCTCCAAACACTCCTCCCAACACTCCAAACACTCTAAACACTCCTCCAAACACCCCAAACACTCCTCCAAACACTCCTCCAAACACCCCAAACACTCCAAACACTACTCCAAACTCTCCTCGAAACACTCCTCCAAACCCTCCAAACACTCCAAACACTCCTCCAAACACTATTCCAAAAACTCCACACATTACTTCGAACACTCCAAACACTCCTCCAAACACTCCTCCAAACACTCCTCCAAACACTCCAAACACTCCAAACACTCCTCGAAACACTCCACCAAACACTCCTCCAAACACACGAAACACTCCTGCAAACACTCCTCCAAACACTCCAAACAATCCTCCAAACACTCCAAACAATCCTCCAAACACTCCAAAAACTCCAAACACTTCTCCAAACACTATTCCAAACACTCCAAACAGTCCTCCAAACAGTCCTCCAAACACTCCTCCAAACACTCCTCCAAACACTACTCCATACATTCCAAGCACTCCTGCAAACACTCCAAACACTCCTCCAAAAAACCCTCCAAGCACTCCTCCAAACACTCCAAACACTCCTCCAAACACTATTCCAAACAATCCAAACACTCCTCCAAACATGCCTCCAAACACTCCAAAAACTCCTCCAAACACTCCAAACACTCCAAACACTCCTCGAAACACTCCACCAAACACTCCTCCAAACACACAAAACACTCCTGCAAACACTCCTCCAAACACTCCAAACAATCCTCCAAACACTCCAAACAATCCTCCAAACACTCCAAAAACTCCAAACACTTCTCCAAACACTATTCCAAACACTCCAAACAGTCCTCCAAACAGTCCTCCAAACACTCCTCCAAACACTCCTCCAAACACTACTCCAAACACTACTCCATACATTCCAAACACTCCTGCAAACACTCCAAACACACCTCCAAACACCCCTCCAAGCACTCCTCCAAACACGCCAAAAACTCCTCCAAACACTATTCCAAACAATCCAAACACTCCTCCAAACATGCCTCCAAACACTCCAAAAACTCCTCCAAACACTCCAAACACTCCTCCAAGCACTCCTCCAAACACTCCAAACACGCCTCCAAACACTATTCCAAACACTCCAAACACTCCTCCAAACACTCCAAACATTTCTCCAAACACTACTCCAAACACTACTCCATACATTCCAAACACTGCTGCAAACACTCCTCCAAACACTCCTCCAAACATTCCAAACATTCCAAACACTCCTCCAAACACTCCTCCAAACACTCCAAACAATCCAAACACTCCAAACACTCCTCCAAACACTCCTCCAAACACGCCAAACACACCTGCAAACACTCCAAACACTCCAAACACACCAAACACTCCTCCAAACACTCCAAACACTCATTCAAACACTCCAAACACTCCTCCAAACACTCCAAACACCACTCCAAGCACTCCAAGCAGACCTCCAAACACTCCAAACACTCCAAACACTCCTGCAAACTCTCCAAACACATCAAACACTCCTCCAAACACTCCAAACACTCCTCCAAACACTATTTCAAAAACTCCACACACTACTTCGAACACTCCAAACACTCCTCCAAACACTCCTCCAAACACTCCAAACACTCCTCCAAACACTCCTGCAAACACTCCAAACACTCCTCCAAACACTCCTCCAAACACTCCTTCAAACACTCCTCCAAACACCTCCTCCAAACACTCCACAAACACGCCAAACACACCTGCAAACAGTCCAAACACTCCTACAAACACTCCAAACACTCATTCAAACACTCCAAACGCTCGTCCACACCCTCCAAACACCACTCCAAACACCACTCCATGCGCTCCAAACACTCCTCCAAACACTCCAAACACTCCTCCAAACACTCCTCCAAACACTCGAAACACTCCAAACACTAATCCAAACACTCCTCGAAACACTCCTCCAAACACTCCAAACACTCCAAACACTCCTTCAAACACTATTCCAAACACTCCACACACTACTTCGAACACTCCAAACACTCCTCCAAACACTCCTCCAAACATTCCTCCAAACACTCCAAACACTCCTCCAAACACTCCAAACACTCCTCCAAACACTCCAAACACTCCAAGCACTCCTCCAAACACTCCAAACACTCCTCCAAACACTATTCCAAACACTCCAAACACTCCTCCAAACACTCCAAACACTCCTCCAAACACTACTCGAAACACTACTCCATACATTCCAAACACTGCTGCAGACACTCCTCCAAACACTCCTCCAAACACTCCAAACATTCCAAACTCTCCTCGAAACACTCCTCCAAACACTCCTCCAAACACTACTCCAAATAATCCTCCAAACACTCTGCCTAACAATCCTCCAAACACTCCTCCAAACACATGAAACACTCCTGCAAACACTCCTCCAAACAATCCATACAAT
>NC_140987.1:309558116-309590270 GCF_052327205.1 Somniosus microcephalus
AAACACTCCTGCAAACACACCAAACACTCCTCCAAACACTCCTCCAAGAACTCCTCCAAACACTCCAAACACTCCTCCAAACACTATTCCAAACAATCCAAACACTCCTCCAAACATGCCTCCAAACACTCCAAAAACTCCTCCAAACACTCCTCCAAGCACTCCTCCAAATACTCCAAACACTCCTCCAAGCACTATTACAAACACTCCAAACACTCCTCCAAACACTCCAAACACTCCTCCAAACACTCCTCCAAACACTACTCCAAACACGCCAAACACACCTGCAAACACTCCAAACACTCCAAACACTCCAAACAGTCCTCCAAAGACTCCAAACACTCCTCCAAACACTCCTCCAAACACTACTCCAAACACTACTCCATACATTCCAAACACTACTGCAAACACTCCTCCAAACACTCCTCCAAACATTCCAAACACTCCTCCTAACACTCCTCCAAACACTCCTCCAAACACTACTCCAAACACTCCTCCAAACACTCCTCCTAACAATCCTCCAAACACTCCAAACACTCCTCCAAACACTCCTTCAAACACTCCAAACACGCCAAACACATCTGCAAACAGTCCAAACACTCCAAAAACACCAAACACTCCTCCAAACACTCCAAACACTACTACTAACACTCCTCCAAACACTCCAGACACCACTCCAAACACCACTCCAAGCATTCCAAACAGACCTCCAAACAATCCAAACACTCCTCCAAACACTCCAAACACTCCTGCAAACACAACAAACACTCCTCCAAACACTCCAAACACTCCTCCAAACACTCCTCCAAACAGTCCAAACACTCCTCCAAAGACTACAAACACTCCAAACACTACACCAAACACTCCTCGAAACACTCCTCCAAACCCTCCAAACATTCTTCCAAACACTATTCCAAACACTCCACACACTACTTCGAATACTCCAAACGCTCCTCCAGACATTCCACTCCAAACACTCCTCCAAACACTCCTCCAAACACTCCTCCAAACACTCCTCCAAACATTCCTCCAAACACTATTCCAAACACTCCAAACAGTCCTCCAAACACTCCAAACACTCCTCCAAACACTACTCCAAACACTACTCCAAACACTACTCCATACATTCAAAACACTCCTGCAAACACTCCAAACACTCCTCCAAACACTCCTCCAAGCACTCCTCCAAACACTCCAAACACTCCTCCAAACACTATTCCAAACAATCCAAACACTCCTCCAAACATGCCTCCAAACACTCCAAAAACTCCTCCAAACACTCCAAACACTCCTCCAAGCACTCCTCCAAACACTCCAAACACTCCTCCAAACACTACTCGATACATTCCAAACACTGCTGCAAACACTCCAAACACTCCTCCAAACACTCCTCCAAACACTACTCCAAACACTACTCCAAACACTCCTCCAAACACTCCTTCAAACACTCCAAACACGCCAAACACACCTGCAAACACTCCAAACACTCCAAACACTCCAAACAATCCTCCAAAGACTCCAAACACTCCTCCAAACACTCCTCCAAACACTACTCCAAACACTGCTCCATACATTCCAAACACTCCTGCAAACACTTCAAACACTCCTCCAAACATTCCAAACACTACTCCAAACACTCCTCCAAACACTCCTCCAAGCACTCCTCCAAACTCTCCAAACACTCCTCCAAACACTTTTCCAAACAATCCAAACACTCCTCCAAACATGCCTCCAAACACTCCTCCAAACACTCCTCCAAACACTCCTCCAAACACTGTCCCAAACACTCCAAACACAACTCCAAACACTCCTCCAAACACTCCAAACACTCCTCCAAACACTCCAAACACTATTCCAAACACTACTCCAAACACTACTCCATACATTCCAAACACTGCTGCAAACACTCCTCCAAACACTCCTCCAAACACTACTCCAAACACTCCTCCAAACACTCTGCCTAACAATCCTCCAAACACTCCTCCAAACACTCCTCCAAACACTCCAAACAGTCCAAACACTCCTCCAAACACTCCTCCAAACACGCCAAACACACCTGCAAACACTCCAAACACTCCAAACACACCAAACACTCCACCAAACACTCCAAACACTCCTTCAAACACTCCAAACTCTCCTCCAAACACTCCAAACACCACTCCAAGCACTCCAAACAGACCTGCAAACACTCCAAACACGCCAAACACTCCTGCAAATACTCCAAACACACCAACCACTCCTCCAAACACTCCAAACACTCCTCCAAACACTCCAGCACTCCAAATACTACTCCAAACCCTCCTCGAAACACTCCTCCAAACACTCCAAACACTCCTCCAAACACTATTCCAAACACTCCACACACTACTTCGAACACTCCAAACACTCCTCCAAACACTCCTCCAAACACGCGTCCAAACACTCCTCCAAACACTCCTCCAAAAACTCCTCCAAACACTCCAAACACTCCTCCAAACACGCCTCCAAACACTCCTCCAAACACTCCTCCAAACACTCCAAACACTCCTCCAAACACTCCAAACACTCCAAGCACTACTCCAAACACTCCTCGAAACACTCCACCAAACACTCCTCCAAACACACGAAACACTCCTGCAAACACTCCTCCAAACACTCCAAACAATCCTCCAAACACTCCAAAAACTCCAAACACTCCTCCAAACACTATTCCGAACACTCGAAACAGTCCTCCAAACACTCCTCCAAACACTACTCCATACATTCCAAACACTCGAAACACTCCTCCAAACACTCCTCCAAACTCTCCAAACACTCCTCCAAGCACTCCAAACACTCCTCCAAACTCTGCTCCAAACACTACTCCATACATTCCCAACACTCCTGCAAACACTGCTCCAAACACTCCTAATTCTCCTCCAAACACTACTAACACTCCTCCAAACACTGCAAACACTCCTCCAAACGCTCCAAACACTACTCCAAACACTCCTCCAAACACTGGAAACACTCCTCCAAACACTCCTCCAAACACTCCTCCAAACACTATTCCAAACACTCCAAACAGTCCTCCAAACACTCCAAACACTCCGCCAAACACTCCTCCAAACACTATTCCAAACACTACTCCATACATTCAAAACACTCCTGCAAACACTCCAAACACTCCTCCAAACACTCCTCCAAACACTATTCCAAACAATCCAAACACTCCTCCAAACATGCCTCCAAACACTCCAAAAACTCATCCAAACACTCCAAACACTCCTCCAAGCACTCCTCCAAACTCTCCAAACACTCCTCCGAACACTATTCCAAACACTCCAAACCCTCCTCCAAACACTCCTCCAAAAACTACTCCAAAAACTACTCCATACATTCCAAACACTGCTGCAAACACTCCAAACACTCCTCCAAATACTCCTCCAAAGACTCCAAACATTCCAAACACTCCTCCAAACACTCCTCCAAACATTCCTCCAAACACTACTCCAAACACTCCGCCTAACAATCCTTCAAACACTCCAAACACGCCAAACACACCTGCAAACACTCCAAACACTCCAAACACACCAAACACTCCTCCAAACACTCCAAACACTCCTTCAAACACTCCAAACACTCCTCCAAACACTCCAAACACCACTCCAAACACCACTCCAAGCACTCCAAACAGACCTCCAGACACTCCAAACACTCCTCCAAACACTCCAAACACTCCTGCAAACACTCCAAACAAACCAAAAACTCCTCCAAACACTCCAAAAACTCCTCCAAACACTCCAAACACTCCTCCAAGCACTCCTCCAAACTCTCCAAACACTCCTCCGAACACTATTCCAAACACTCCAAACCCTCCTCCAAACACTCCTCCAAACACTACTCCAAAAACTACTCCATACATTCCAAACACTGCTGCAAACACTCCAAACACTCCTCCAAATACTCCTCCAAACACTCCAAACATTCCAAACACTCCTCCAAACACTCCTCCAAACATTCCTCCAAACACTACTCCAAACACACCGCCTAACAATCCTTCAAACACTCCAAACACGCCAAACACACCTGCAAACACTCCAAACACTCCAAACACACCAAACACTCCTCCAAACACTCCAAACACTCCTCCAAACACTCCAAACACTATTCCAAACACTACTCCAAACACTACTCCATACATTCCAAACACTGCTGCAAACACTCCTCCAAACACTCCTCCAAACACTACTCCAAACACTCCTCCAAACACTCTGCCTAACAATCCTCCAAACACTCCTCCAAACACTCCTCCAAACACTCCAAACAGTCCAAACACTCCTCCAAACACTCCTCCAAACACGCCAAACACACCTGCAAACACTCCAAACACTCCAAACACACCAAACACTCCTCCAAACACTCCAAACACTCCTTCAAACACTCCAAACTCTCCTCCAAACACACCAAACACCACTCCAAGCACTCCAAACAGACCTGCAAACACTCCAAACACTCCTGCAAACACTCCGAACACACCAACCACTCCTCCAAACACTCCAAACACTCCTCCAAACACTCCAGCACTCCAAATACTACTCCAAACACTCCTCAAAACATTCCTCCAAACACTCCAAACACTTCTCCAAACACTATTCCAAACACTCCACACACTACTTCGAACACTCCAAACACTCCTCCAAACACTCCTCCAAACACGCCTCCAAACACTCCTCCAAACACTCCTCCAAAAACTCCTCCAAACACTCCAAACACTCCTCCAAACACTCCTCCAAACACGCCTCCAAACACTCCTCCAAACACTCCTCCAAACACTCCAAACACTCCTCCAAACACTCCAAGCACTACTCCAAACACTCCTCGAAACACTCCACCAAACACTCCTCCAAACACACGAAACACTCCTGCAAACACTCCTCCAAACACTCCAAACAATCCTCCAAACACTCCAAAAACTCCAAACACTCCTCCAAACACTATTCCGAACACTCGAAACAGTCCTCCAAACACTCCTCCAAACACTACTCCATACATTCCAAACACTCCTGCAAACACTCGAAACACTCCTCCAAACACTCCTCCAAACTCTCCAAACACTCCTCCAAGCACTCCAAACACTCCTCCAAACACTGCTCCAAACACTACCCCATACATTCCCAACACTCCTGCAAACACTGCTCCAAACACTCCTAATACTCCTCCAAACACTACTAACACTCCTCCAAACACTGCAAACACTCCTCCAAACGCTCCAAACACTACTCCAAACACTCCTCCAAACACTGGAAACACTCCTCCAAACACTCCTCCAAACACTATTCCAAACACTCCAAACAGTCCTCCAAACACTCCAAACACTCCGCCAAACACTCCTCCAAACACTATTCCAAACACTACTCCATACATTCAAAACACTCCTGTAAACACTCCAAACACTCCTCCAAACACTATTCCAAACAATCCAAACACTCCTCCAAACATGCCTCCAAACACTCCAAAAACTCCTCCAAACACTCCAAACACTCCTCCAAGCACTCCTCCAAACTCTCCAAACACTCCTCCGAACACTATTCCAAACACTCCAAACCCTCCTCCAAACACTCCTCCAAACACTACTCCAAAAACTACTCCATACATTCCAAACACTGCTGCAAACACTCCAAACACTCCTCCAAATACTCCTCCAAACACTCCAAACATTCCAAACACTCCTCCAAACACTCCTCCAAACACTACTCCAAACACTCCGCCTAACAATCCTTCAAACACTCCAAACACGCCAAACACACCTGCAAACACTCCAAACACTCCAAACACAACAAACACTCCAAACACTCCTTCAAACACTCCAAACACTCCTCCAAACACTCCAAACACCACTCCAAACATCACTCCAAGCACTCCAAACAGACCTCCAAACACTCCAAACACACCTCCAAACACTCCAAACACTCCTGCAAACACTCCAAACAAACCAAAAACTCCTCCAAACACTCCAAAAACTCCTCCAAACAATCCAAACACTCCTCCAAGCACTCCTCCAAACTCTCCAAACACTCCTCCGAACACTATTCCAAACACTCCAAACCCTCCTCCAAACACTCCTCCAAATACTACTCCAAAAACTACTCCATACATTCCAAACACTGCTGCAAACACTCCAAACACTCCTCCAAATACTCCTCCAAACACTCCAAACATTCCAAACACTCCTCCAAACACTCCTCCAAACATTCCTCCAAACACTACTCCAAACACTCCGCCTAACAATCCTTCAAACACTCCAAACACGCCAAACACACCTGCAAACACTCCAAACACTCCAAACACACCAAACACTCCTCCAAACACTCCAAACACTCCTTCAAACACTCCAAACACTCCTCCAAACACTCCAAACACCACTCCAAACACCACTCCAAGCACTCCAAACAGACCTCCAAACACTCCAAACACTCCTCCAAACACTCCAAACACTCCTGCAAACACTCCAAACACTCCAAACACTCCTCCAAACACTCCAAAAACTCCTCCAAACACTCCAAACACTCCTCCAAGCACTCCTCCAAACTCTCCAAACACTCCTCCGAACACTATTCCAAACACTCCAAACCCTCCTCGAAACACTCCTCCAAACACTACTCCAAAAACTACTCCATACATTCCAAACACTGCTGCAAACACTCCAAACACTCCTCCAAATACTCCTCCAAACACTCCAAACACCACTCCAAACACTCCGCCTAACAATCCTTCAAACACTCCAAACACGCCAAACACACCTGCAAACACTCCAAACACTCCAAACACACCAAACACTCCTCCAAACACTCCTTCAAACACTCCAAACACTCCTCCAAACACTCCAAACACCACTCCAAACACCACTCCAAGCACTCCAAACAGACCTCCAAACACTCCAAACACTCCTGCAAACACTCCAAACAAACCAAAAACTCCTCCAAACACTCCAAACACTCCTCCAAACACTCCAAACACTACGCCAAACACTCCTCGAAACACTCCTCCAAACCCTCCAAACACTCCTCCAAACACTATTCGAAACACTCCACACACTACTTCGAACACTCCAAACACTCCTGCAAACACTCCTCCAAACACTCCTCCAAACACTCCTCCAAACACTCCTCCAAACACTATTCCAAACACTCCAAACAATCCTCCAAACACTCCAAACACTCCGCCAAACACTCCTCCAAACACTATTCCAAACACTACTCCATACATTCAAAACACTCCTGCAAACACTCCAAACACTCCTCCAAACACTCCTCCAAACACTATTCCAAACAATCCAAACACTCCTCCAAACATGCCTCCAAACACTCCAAAAACTCCTCCAAGCACTCCTCCAAACTCTCCAAACACTCCTCCAAACACTATTCCAAACACTCCAAGCACTCCTCCAAACACTCCTCCAAACACTCCAAACACTCCTCCAAACACTACTCCAAAAACTACTCCATACATTCCAAGCACTGCTGCAAACACTCCAAACACTCCTCCAAACACTCCTCCAAACACTCCAAACATTCCAAACACTCCTCCAAACACTCCTCCAAACATTCCTCCAAACACTACTCCAAACACTCCGCCTAACAATCCTTCAAACACTCCAAACACGCCAAACACACCTGCAAACACTCCAAACACACCAAACACTCCTCCAAACACTCCAAACACTCCTTCAAACACTCCAAACACTCCTCCAAACACTACAAACACCACTCCAAACACCACTCCAAGCACCCCAAACAGACCTCCAAACACTCCAAACACTCCTCCAAACACTCCAAACATTCCTGCAAACACTCCAAACAAACCAAAAACTCCTCCAAACACTCCAAACACTCCTCCAAACACTCCAAAAACTACGCCAAACACTCCTCGAAACACTCCTCCAAACCCTCCAAACACTCCTCCAAACACTATTCCAAACACTCCACACACTACTTCGAACACTCCAAACACTCCTCCAAACACTCCAAACACTCATCCAAACACTCCTCCAAACACTCCTTCAAACATTCCAAACACGCCAAACACACCTGCAAACACTCCAAACACTCCAAACACACCAAACACTCCTCCAAACACTCCAAACACTCCTTCAAACACTCCAAACACTCCTCCAAACACTCCAAACACCACTCCAAACACCACTGCAACACTCCAAACAGACCTCCAAACACTCCAAACTCTCCAAACACCCTTGCAAACACTCCAAACACACCAAAAGCTCCTCCAAACACTCCAAACACTCCTCCAAACACTCCAAACACTACGCCAAACACAATTCCAAACACTCCACACACTACTTCGAACACTCCAAACACTCCTCCAAACACTCCAAACACTCATCCAAACACTCCTCCAAACAGTCCTCTAAACGCTCCTCCAAACACTCCTCCAAACACTTCTCCAAAAACTCCTCCAAACACTCCAAACACTCCTCCAAACACTCCTCCAAACACGCCTCCAAACACTCCTCCAAACACTCCTCCAAACACTCCAAACACTCCTCCAAACACTCCAAACACTCCAAGCACTACTCCAAACACTACTCGAAACACTCCACCAAACACTCCTCCAAACACACGAAACACTCCTGCAAACACTGCTCCAAACACTCCTAATACTCCTCCAAACACTACTAACACTCCTCCAAACACTGCAAACACTCCTCCAAACGCTCCAAACACTACTCCAAACACTCCTCCAAACACTGGAAACACTCCTCCAAACACTCCTCCAAACACTCCTCCAAACACTATTCCAAACACTCCAAACAGTCCTCCAAACACTCCAAACACTCCTCCAAACACTATTCTAAACACTACTCCATACATTCAAAGCACTCCTGCAAACACTCCAAACACTCCTCCAAACACTCCTCCAAACAGTATTCCAAACAATCCAAACACTCCTCCAAACATGCCTCCAAACACTCCAAAAACTCCTCCAAACACTCCAAACACTCCTCCAAACTCTCCAAACACTCCTCCGAACACTATTCCAAACACTCCAAACCCTCCTCCAAACACTCCTCCAAACACTACTCCAAAAACTACTCCATACATTCCAAACACTGCTGCAAACACTCCAAACACTCCTCCAAATACGCCTCCAAACACTCCAAACATTCCAAACACTCCTCCAAACACTACTCCAAACATTCCTCCAAACACTACTCCAAACACTCCGCCTAACAATCCTTCAAACACTCCAAACACGCCAAACACACCTGCAAACACTCCAAACACTCCAAACACACCAAACACTCCTCCAAACACTCCAAACACTCCTTCAAACACTCCAAACACTCCTCCAAACACCACTCCAAACACCACTCCAAGCACTCCAAACAGACCTCCAAACACTCCAAACACTCCTGCAAACACTCCAAACAAACCAAAAACTCCTCCAAACACTCCTCCAAACACTCCAAACACTACGCCAAACACTCCTCGAAACACTCCTCCAAACCCTCCAAACACTCCTCCAAACACTATTCCAAACACTCCACACACTACTTCGAACACTCCAAACACTCCTCCAAACACTCCTCCAAACACTCCTCCAAACACTCCAAACACTCATCCAAACACTCCTCCAAACACTCCTTCAAACATTCCAAACACGCCAAACACACCTGCAAACACTCCAAACACTCCAAACACACCAAACACTCCTCCAAACACTCCAAACACTCCTTCAAACACTCCAAACACTCCTCCAAACACTCCAAACACCACTCCAAACACCACTGCAACACGCCAAACAGACCTCCAAACACTCCAAACTCTCCAAACACTCCTGCAAACACTCCAAACACACCAAAAGCTCCTCCAAACACTCCAAACACTCCTCCAAACACTCCAAACACTACGCCAAACACTATTCCAAACACTCCACACACTACTTCGAACACTCCAAACACTCCTCCAAACACTCCTCCAAACACTCCAAACACTCATCCAAACACTCCTCCAAACAGTCCTCTAAACGCTCCTCCAAACACTCCTCCAAACACTTCTCCAAAAACTCCTCCAAACGCTCCAAACACTCCTCCAAACACTCCTCCAAACACTATTCCAAACACTCCAAACAGTCCTCCAAACACTCCAAACACTCCTCCAAACACTATTCCAAACACTACTCCATAC
This sequence comes from Somniosus microcephalus, assembly GCF_052327205.1. Lineage (NCBI taxonomy): Eukaryota > Metazoa > Chordata > Chondrichthyes > Squaliformes > Somniosidae > Somniosus > Somniosus microcephalus. Next base: position 309,568,283 of record NC_140987.1, read on the forward strand.
ATTCAAAGCACTCCTGCAAACACTCCAAACACTCCTCCAAACACTCCTCCAAACAGTATTCCAAACAATCCAAACACTCCTCCAAACATGCCTCCAAACACTCCAAAAACTCCTCCAAACACTCCAAACACTCCTCCAAACTCTCCAAACACTCCTCCGAACACTATTCCAAACACTCCAAACCCTCCTCCAAACACTCCTCCAAACACTACTCCAAAAACTACTCCATACATTCCAAACACTGCTGCAAACACTCCAAACACTCCTCCAAATACGCCTCCAAACACTCCAAACATTCCAAACACTCCTCCAAACACTCCTCCAAACATTCCTCCAAACACTACTCCAAACACTCCGCCTAACAATCCTTCAAACACTCCAAACACGCCAAACACACCTGCAAACACTCCAAACACTCCAAACACACCAAACACTCCTCCAAACACTCCAAACACTCCTTCAAACACTCCAAACACTCCTCCAAACACTCCAAACACCACTCCAAACACCACTCCAAGCACTCCAAACAGACCTCCAAACACTCCAAACACTCCTGCAAACACTCCAAACAAACCAAAAACTCCTCCAAACACTCCTCCAAACACTCCAAACACTACGCCAAACACTCCTCGAAACACTCCTCCAAACCCTCCAAACACTCCTCCAAACACTATTCCGAACACTCCACATACTACTTCGAACACTCCAAACACTCCTGCAAACACTCCTGCAAACACTCCTCCAAACACTCCTCCAAACACTATTCCAAACACTCCAAACAGTCCTCCAAACACTCCAAACACTCCGCCAAACACTCCTCCAAAAACTATTCCAAACACTACTCCATACATTCAAAACACTCCTGCAAACACTCCAAACACTCCTCCAAACACTCCTCCAAACACTATTCCAAACAATCCAAACACTCCTCCAAACATGCCTCCAAACACTCCAAAAACTCCTCCAAGCACTCCTCCAAACTCTCCAAACACTCCTCCAAACACTATTCCAAACACTCCAAACACTCCTCCAAACACTCCAAACACTCCTCCAAACACTACTCCAAAAACTACTCCATACATTCCAAGCACTGCTGCAAACACTCCAAACACTCCTCCAAACACTCCTCCAAACACTCCAAACATTCCAAACACTCCTCCAAACACTCCTCCAAACATTCCTCCAAACACTACTCCAAACACTCCGCCTAACAATCCTTCAAACACTCCAAACACGCCAAACACACCTGCAAACACTCCAAACACACCAAACACTCCTCCAAACACTCCAAACACTCCTTCAAACACTCCAAACACTCCTCCAAACACTACAAACACCACTCCAAACACCACTCCAAGCACTCCAAACAGACCTCCAAACACTCCAAACACTCCTCCAAACACTCCAAACACTCCTGCAAACACTCCAAACAAACCAAAAACTCCTCCAAACACTCCAAACACTCCTCCAAACACTCCAAACACTACGCCAAACACTCCTCGAAACACTCCTCCAAACCCTCCAAACACTCCTCCAAACACTATTCCAAACACTCCACACACTACTTCGAACACTCCAAACACTCCTCCAAACACTCCTCCAAACACTCCTCCAAACACTCCAAACACTCATCCAAACACTCCTCCAAACACTCCTTCAAACATTCCAAACACGCCAAACACACCTGCAAACACTCCAAACACTCCAAACACACCAAACACTCCTCCAAACACTCCAAACACTCCTTCAAACACTCCAAACACTCCTCCAAACACTCCAAACACCACTCCAAACACCACTGCAACACTCCAAACAGACCTCCAAACACTCCAAACTCTCCAAACACTCCTGCAAACACTCCAAACACACCAAAAGCTCCTCCAAACACTCCTCCAAACACTCCAAACACTACGCCAAACACTCCTCGAAACACTCCTCCAAACCCTCCAAACACTCCTCCAAACACTATTCCAAACACTCCAAACACTCCTCCAAACACTCCTCCAAACAGTATTCCAAACAATCCAAACACTCCTCCAAACATGCCTCCAAACACTCCAAAAACTCCTCCAAACACTCCAAACACTCCTCCAAACTCTCCAAACACTCCTCCGAACACTATTCCAAACACTCCAAACCCTCCTCCAAACACTCCTCCAAACACTACTCCAAAAACTACTCCATACATTCCAAACACTGCTGCAAACACTCCAAACACTCCTCCAAATACGCCTCCAAACACTCCAAACATTCCAAACACTCCTCCAAACACTCCTCCAAACATTCCTCCAAACACTACTCCAAACACTCCGCCTAACAATCCTTCAAACACTCCAAACACGCCAAACACACCTGCAAACACTCCAAACACTCCAAACACACCAAACACTCCTCCAAACACTCCAAACACTCCTTCAAACACTCCAAACACTCCTCCAAACACTCCAAACACCACTCCAAACACCACTCCAAGCACTCCAAACAGACCTCCAAACACTCCAAACACTCCTGCAAACACTCCAAACAAACCAAAAACTCCTCCAAACACTCCTCCAAACACTACGCCAAACACTCCTCGAAACACTCCTCCAAACCCTCCAAACACTCCTCCAAACACTATTCCAAACACTCCACACACTACTTCGAACACTCCAAACACTCCTCCAAACACTCCTCCAAACACTCCTCCAAACACTCCAAACACTCATCCAAACACTCCTCCAAACACTCCTTCAAACATTCCAAACACGCCAAACACACCTGCAAACACTCCAAACACTCCAAACACACCAAACACTCCTCCAAACACTCCAAACACTCCTTCAAACACTCCAAACACTCCTCCAAACACTCCAAACACCACTCCAAACACCACTGCAACACGCCAAACAGACCTCCAAACACTCCAAACTCTCCAAACACTCCTGCAAACACTCCAAACACACCAAAAGCTCCTCCAAACACTCCAAACACTCCTCCAAACACTCCAAACACTACGCCAAACACTATTCCAAACACTCCACACACTACTTCGAACACTCCAAACACTCCTCCAAACACTCCTCCAAACACTCCAAACACTCATCCAAATACTCCTCCAAACAGTCCTCTAAACGCTCCTCCAAACACTCCTCCAAACACTTCTCCAAAAACTCCTCCAAACGCTCCAAACACTCCTCCAAACACTCCTCCAAACACGCCTCCAAACACTCCTCCAAACACTCCTCCAAACACTCCAAACACTCCTCCAAACACTCCAAACACCACTCCAAACACCACTCCAAGCACTCCAAACAGACCTCCAAACACTCCAAACACTCCTGCAAACACTCCAAACAAACCAAAAACTCCTCCAAACACTCCTCCAAACACTACGCCAAACACTCCTCGAAACACTCCTCCAAACCCTCCAAACACTCCTCCAAACACTATTCCAAACACTCCACACACTACTTCGAACACTCCAAACACTCCTCCAAACACTCCTCCAAACACTCCTCCAAACACTCCAAACACTCATCCAAACACTCCTCCAAACACTCCTTCAAACATTCCAAACACGCCAAACACACCTGCAAACACTCCAAACACTCCAAACACACCAAACACTCCTCCAAACACTCCAAACACTCCTTCAAACACTCCAAACACTCCTCCAAACACTCCAAACACCACTCCAAACACCACTGCAACACGCCAAACAGACCTCCAAACACTCCAAACTCTCCAAACACTCCTGCAAACACTCCAAACACACCAAAAGCTCCTCCAAACACTCCAAACACTCCTCCAAACACTCCAAACACTACGCCAAACACTATTCCAAACACTCCACACACTACTTCGAACACTCCAAACACTCCTCCAAACACTCCTCCAAACACTCCAAACACTCATCCAAATACTCCTCCAAACAGTCCTCTAAACGCTCCTCCAAACACTCCTCCAAACACTTCTCCAAAAACCCCTCCAAACGCTCCAAACACTCCTCCAAACACTCCTCCAAACACGCCTCCAAACACTCCTCCAAACACTCCTCCAAACACTCCAAACACTCCTCCAAACACTCCAAACACTCCAAGCACTACTCCAAACACTACTCGAAACACTCCACCAAACACTCCTCCAAACACACGAAACACTCCTGCAAACACTGCTCCAAACACTCCTAATACTCCTCCAAACACTACTAACACTCCTCCAAACACTGCAAACACTCCTCCAAACGCTCCAAACACTACTCCAAACATTCCTCCAAACACTGGAAACACTCCTCCAAACACTCCTCCAAACACTCCTCCAAACACTATTCCAAACACTCCAAACAGTCCTCCAAACACTCCAAACACTCCTCCAAACACTATTCCAAACATTACTCCATACATTCAAAGCACTCCTGCAAACACTCCAAACACTCCTCCAAACACTCCTCCAAACAGTATTCCAAACAATCCAAACACTCCTCCAAACATGCCTCCAAACACTCCAAAAACTCCTCCAAACACTCCAAACACTCCTCCAAACTCTCCAAACACTCCTCCGAACACTATTCCAAACACTCCAAACCCTCCTCCAAACACTCCTCCAAACACTACTCCAAAAACTACTCCATACATTCCAAACACTGCTGCAAACACTCCAAACACTCCTCCAAATACGCCTCCAAACACTCCAAACATTCCAAACACTCCTCCAAACACTCCTCCAAACATTCCTCCAAACACTACTCCAAACACTCCGCCTAACAATCCTTCAAACACTCCAAACACGCCAAACACACCTGCAAACACTCCAAACACTCCAAACACACCAAACACTCCTCCAAACACTCCAAACACTCCTTCAAACACTCCAAACACTCCTCCAAACACTCCAAACACCACTCCAAACACCACTCCAAGCACTCCAAACAGACCTCCAAACACTCCAAACACTCCTGCAAACACTCCAAACAAACCAAAAACTCCTCCAAACACTCCTCCAAACACTCCAAACACTACGCCAAACACTCCTCGAAACACTCCTCCAAACCCTCCAAACACTCCTCCAAACACTATTCCGAACACTCCACACACTACTTCGAACACTCCAAACACTCCTGCAAACACTCCTGCAAACACTCCTCCAAACACTCCTCCAAACACTATTCCAAACACTCCAAACAGTCCTCCAAACACTCCAAACACTCCGCCAAACACTCCTCCAAAAACTATTCCAAACACTACTCCATACATTCAAAACACTCCTGCAAACACTCCAAACACTCCTCCAAACACTCCTCCAAACACTCTTCCAAACAATCCAAACACTCCTCCAAACATGCCTCCAAACACTCCAAAAACTCCTCCAAGCACTCCTCCAAACTCTCCAAACACTCCTCCAAACACTATTCCAAACACTCCAAACACTCCTCCAAACACTCCAAACACTCCTCCAAACACTACTCCAAAAACTACTCCATACATTCCAAGCACTGCTGCAAACACTCCAAACACTCCTCCAAACACTCCTCCAAACACTCCAAACATTCCAAACACTCCTCCAAACACTCCTCCAAACATTCCTCCAAACACTACTCCAAACACTCCGCCTAACAATCCTTCAAACACTCCAAACACGCCAAACACACCTGCAAACACTCCAAACACACCAAACACTCCTCCAAACACTCCAAACACTCCTTCAAACACTCCAAACACTCCTCCAAACACTACAAACACCACTCCAAACACCACTCCAAGCACTCCAAACAGACCTCCAAACACTCCAAACACTCCTCCAAACACTCCAAACACTCCTGCAAACACTCCAAACAAACCAAAAACTCCTCCAAACACTCCAAACACTCCTCCAAACACTCCAAACACTACGCCAAACACTCCTCGAAACACTCCTCCAAACCCTCCAAACACTCCTCCAAACACTATTCCAAACACTCCACACACTACTTCGAACACTCCAAACACTCCTCCAAACACTCCTCCAAACACTCCTCCAAACACTCCAAACACTCATCCAAACACTCCTCCAAACACTCCTTCAAACATTCCAAACACGCCAAACACACCTGCAAACACTCCAAACACTCCAAACACACCAAACACTCCTCCAAACACTCCAAACACTCCTTCAAACACTCCAAACACTCCTCCAAACACTCCAAACACCACTCCAAACACCACTGCAACACTCCAAACAGACCTCCAAACACTCCAAACTCTCCAAACACTCCTGCAAAACACTCCAAACACAACAAAAGCTCCTCCAAACACTCCTCCAAACACTCCAAACACTACGCCAAACACTCCTCGAAACACTCCTCCAAACCCTCCAAACACTCCTCCAAACACTATTCCAAACACTCCACACACTACTTCGAACACTCCAAACACTCCTGCAAACACTCCTGCAAAAACTCCTCCAAACACTCCTCCAAACACTATTCCAAACATTCCAAACAGTCCTCCAAACACTCCAAACACTCCGCCAAACACTCCTCCAAACACTATTCCAAACACTACTCCATACATTCAAAACACTCCTGCAAACACTCCAAACACTCCTCCAAACACTCCTCCAAACACTATTCCAAACAATCCAAACACTCCTCCAAACATGCCTCCAAACACTCCAAAAACTCCTCCAAGCACTCCTCCAAACTCTCCAAACACTCCTCCAAACACTATTCCAAACACTCCAAACACTCCTCCAAACACTCCAAACACTCCTCCAAACACTACTCCAAAAACTACTCCATACATTCCAAGCACTGCTGCAAACACTCCAAACACTCCTCCCAACACTCCTCCAAACACTCCAAACATTCCAAACACTCCTCCAAACACTCCTCCAAATATTCCTCCAAACACTACTCCAAACACTCCGCCTAACAATCCTTCAAACACTCCAAACACGCCAAACACACCTGCAAACACTCCAAACACACCAAACACTCCTCCAAACACTCCAAACACTCCTTCAAACACTCCAAACACTCCTCCAAACACTACAAACACCACTCCAAACACCACTCCAAGCACTCCAAACAGACCTCCAAACACTCCAAACACTCCTCCAAGCACTCCAAAAACTCCTCCAAACACTCCAAACACTCCAAACACTACGCCAAACACTCCTCGAAACACTCCTCCAAACCCTCCAAACACTCCTCCAAACACTATTCCAAACACTCCACACACTACTTCGAACACTCCAAACACTCCTCCAAACACTCCTCCAAACACTCCTCCAAACACTCCAAACACTCATCCAAACACTCCTCCAAACACTCCTTCAAACATTCCAAACACGCCAAACACACCTGCAAACACTCCAAACACCCCAAACACACCAAACACTCCTCCAAACACTCCAAACACTCCTTCAAACACTCCAAACACTCCTCCAAGCACTCCAAACACCACTCCAAACACCACTGCAACACTCCAAACAGACCTCCAAACACTCCAAACTCTCCAAACACTCCTGCAAACACTCCAAACACACCAAAAGCTCCTCCAAACACTCCAAACACTCCTCCAAACACTCCAAACACTACGCCAAACACTATTCCAAACACTCCACACACTACTTCGAACACTCCAAACACTCCTCCAAACACTCCTCCAAACACTCCAAACACTCATCCAAACACTCCTCCAAACAGTCCTCTAAACGCTCCTCCAAACACTCCTCCAAACACTTCTCCAAAAACTCCTCCAAACACTCCAAACACTCCTGCAAACACTCCTCCAAACACGCCTCCAAACACTCCTCCAAACACTCCTCCAAACACTCCTCCAAACACTCCAAACACTCCTCCAAACACTCCAAACACTCCAAGCACTACTCCAAACACTACTCGAAAGACTCCACGAAACACTCCTCCAAACACACGAAACACTCCTGCAAACACTCCTCCAAACACTCCAAACAATCCTCCAAACACTCCAAAAACTCCAAACACTCCTCCAAACACTATTCCGAACACTCCAAACAGTCCTCCAAACACTCCTCCAAACACTCCTCCAAACTCTCCAAACACTCCTCCAAGCACTCCAAACACTCCTCCAAACACTGCTCCAAACACTACTCCATACATTCCCAACACTCCTCCAAACACTGCTCCAAACACTCCTAATACTCCTCCAAACACTACTAACACTCCTCCAAACACTGCAAACACTCCTCCAAACGCTCCAAACACTACTCCAAACACTCCTCCAAACACTGGAAACACTCCTCCAAACACTCCTCCAAACACTCCTCCAAACACTATTCCAAACACTCCAAACAGTCCTCCAAACACTCCAAACACTCCGCCAAACACTCCTCCAAACACTATTCCAAACACTACTCCATACATTCAAAACACTCCTGCAAACAATCCAAACACTCCTCCAAACATGCCTCCAAACACTCCAAAAACTCCTCCAAACACTCCAAACACTCCTCCAAGCACTCCTCCAAACTCTCCAAACACTCGTCCAAACACTATTCCAAACACTCCAAACACTCCTCCAAACACTCCTCCAAACACTACTCCAAAAACTACTCCATACATTCCAAACACTGCTGCAAACACTCCAAACACTCCTCCAAATACTCCTCGAAACACTCCAAACATTCCAAACTCTCCTCCAAACATTCCTCCAAACACTACTCCAAACACTCCGCCTAACAATCCTTCAAACACTCCAAACACGCCAAACACACCTGCAAACACTCCAACACTCCAAACACACCAAACACTCCTCCAAACACTCCAAACACTCCTCCAAACACTCCAAACACCACTCCAATCACCACTCCAAGCACTCCAAACAGACCTCCAAACACTCCAAACACTCCTCCAAACACTCCTCCAAACACTCCAAACACTCCAAACGCTCCTCCAAACACTCCTCCAAACACTCCAAACATTCCAAACACTCCTCCAAACACTCCTCCAAACATTCCTCCAAACACTACTCCAAACACTCCGCCTAACAATCCTTCAAACACTCCAAACACGCCAAACACACCTGCAAACACTCCAAACACACCAAACACTCCTCCAAACACTCCAAACACTCCTTCAAACACTCCAAACACTCCTCCAAACACTACAAACACCACTCCAAACACCACTCCAAGCACTCCAAACAGACCTCCAAACACTCCAAACACTCCTCCAAACACTCCAAACACTCCTGCAAACACTCCAAACAAACCAAAAACTCCTCCAAACACTCCAAACACTCCTCCAAACACTCCAAACACTACGCCAAACACTCCTCGAAACACTCCTCCAAACCCTCCAAACACTCCTCCAAACACTATTCCAAACACTCCACACACTACTTCGAACACTCCAAACACTCCTCCAAACACTCCTCCAAACACTCCTCCAAACACTCCAAACACTCATCCAAACACTCCTCCAAACACTCCTTCAAACATTCCAAACACGCCAAACACACCTGCAAACACTCCAAACACTCCAAACACACCAAACACTCCTCCAAACACTCCAAACACTCCTTCAAACACTCCAAACACTCCTCCAAACACTCCAAACACCACTCCAAACACCACTGCAACACTCCAAACAGACCTCCAAACACTCCAAACTCTCCAAACACTCCTGCAAACACTCCAAACACACCAAAAGCTCCTCCAAACACTCCTCCAAACACTCCAAACACTACGCCAAACACTCCTCGAAACACTCCTCCAAACCCTCCAAACACTCCTCCAAACACTATTCCAAACACTCCACACACTACTTCGAACACTCCAAACACTCCTGCAAACACTCCTGCAAAAACTCCTCCAAACACTCCTCCAAACACTATTCCAAACACTCCAAACAGTCCTCCAAACACTCCAAACACTCCGCCAAACACTCCTCCAAACACTATTCCAAACACTACTCCATACATTCAAAACACTCCTGCAAACACTCCAAACACTCCTCCAAACACTCCTCCAAACACTATTCCAAACAATCCAAACACTCCTCCAAACATGCCTCCAAACACTCCAAAAACTCCTCCAAGCACTCCTCCAAACTCTCCAAACACTCCTCCAAACACTATTCCAAACACTCCAAACACTCCTCCAAACACTCCAAACACTCCTCCAAACACTACTCCAAAAACTACTCCATACATTCCAAGCACTGCTGCAAACACTCCAAACACTCCTCCAAACACTCCTCCAAACACTCCAAACATTCCAAACACTCCTCCAAACACTCCTCCAAATATTCCTCCAAACACTACTCCAAACACTCCGCCTAACAATCCTTCAAAGACTCCAAACACGCCAAACACACCTGCAAACACTCCAAACACACCAAACACTCCTCCAAACACTCCAAACACTCCTTCAAACACTCCAAACACTCCTCCAAACACTACAAACACCACTCCAAACACCACTCCAAGCACTCCAAACAGACCTCCAAACACTCCAAACACTCCTCCAAGCACTCCAAACACTCCTGCAAACACTCCAAACAAACCAAAAACTCCTCCAAACACTCCAAACACTCCAAACACTACGCCAAACACTCCTCGAAACACTCCTCCAAACCCTCCAAACACTCCTCCAAACACTATTCCAAACACTCCACACACTACTTCGAACACTCCAAACACTCCTCCAAACACTCCTCCAAACACTCCTCCAAACACTCCAAACACTCATCCAAACACTCCTCCAAACACTCCTTCAAACATTCCAAACACGCCAAACACACCTGCAAACACTCCAAACACCCCAAACACACCAAACACTCCTCCAAACACTCCAAACACTCCTTCAAACACTCCAAACACTCCTCCAAGCACTCCAAACACCACTCCAAACACCACTGCAACACTCCAAACAGACCTCCAAACACTCCAAACTCTCCAAACACTCCTGCAAACACTCCAAACACACCAAAAGCTCCTCCAAACACTCCAAACACTCCTCCAAACACTCCAAACACTACGCCAAACACTATTCCAAACACTCCACACACTACTTCGAACACTCCAAACACTCCTCCAAACACTCCTCCAAACACTCCAAACACTAATCCAAACACTCCTCCAAACAGTCCTCTAAACGCTCCTCCAAACACTCCTCCAAACACTTCTCCAAAAACTCCTCCAAACACTCCAAACACTCCTGCAAACACTCCTCCAAACACGCCTCCAAACACTCCTCCAAACACTCCTCCAAACACTCCAAACACTCCTCCAAACACTCCAAACACTCCAAGCACTACTCCAAACACTACTCGAAAGACTCCACGAAACACTCCTCCAAACATACGAAACACTCCTGCAAACACTCCTCCAAACACTCCAAACAATCCTCCAAACACTCCAAAAACTCCAAACACTCCTCCAAACACTATTCCGAACACTCCAAACAGTCCTCCAAACACTCCTCCAAACACTACTCCATACATTCCAAACACTCCTGCAAACACTCGAAACACTCCTCCAAACACTCCTCCAAACTCTCCAAACACTCCTCCAAGCACTCCAAACACTCCTCCAAACACTGCTCCAAACACTACTCCATACATTCCCAACACTCCTCCAAACACTGCTCCAAACACTCCTAATACTCCTCCAAACACTACTAACACTCCTCCAAACACTGCAAACACTCCTCCAAACGCTCCAAACACTACTCCAAACATTCCTCCAAACACTGGAAACACTCCTCCAAACACTCCTCCAAACACTCCTCCAAACACTATTCCAAACACTCCAAACAGTCCTCCAAACACTCCAAACACTCCGCCAAACACTCCTCCAAACACTATTCCAAACACTACTCCATACATTCAAAACACTCCTGCAAACACTCCAAACACTCCTCCAAACACTCCTCCAAACACTATTCCAAACAATCCAAACACTCCTCCAAACATGCCTCCAAACACTCCAAAAACTCCTCCAAACACTCCAAACACTCCTCCAAGCACTCCTCCAAACTCTCCAAACACTCCTCCAAACACTATTCCAAACACTCCAAACACTCCTCCAAACACTCCTCCAAACACTACTCCAAAAACTACTCCATACATTCCAAACACTGCTGCAAACACTCCAAACACTCCTCCAAATACTCCTCGAAACACTCCAAACATTCCAAACACTCCTCCAAACATTCCTCCAAACACTACTCCAAACACTCCGCCTAACAATCCTTCAAACACTCCAAACACGCCAAACACACCTGCAAACACTCCAAACACTCCAAACACACCAAACACTCCTCCAAACACTCCAAACACTCCTCCAAACACTCCAAACACCACTCCAATCACCACTCCAAGCACTCCAAACAGACCTCCAAACACTCCAAACACTCCTCCAAACACTCCAAACACTCCTGCAAACACTCCAAACAAACCAAAAACTCCTCCAAACACTCCAAACACTCCTCCAAACACTCCAAACACTACGCCAAACACTCCTCGAAAAACTCCTCCAAACCCTCCAAACACTCCTCCAAACACTATTCCAAACACTCCACACACTACTTCGAACACTCCAAACACTCCTGCAAACACTCCTCCAAACACTCCTCCAAACATTCCTCCAAACACTCCTCCAAACACTCCTCCAAACACTATTCCAAACACTCCAAACAGTCCTCCAAACACTCCAAACCCTCCGCCAAACACTCCTCCAAACACTATTCCAAACACTACTCCATACATTCAAAACACTCCTGCAAACACTCCAAACACTCCTCCAAACACTATTCCAAACAATCCAAACACTCCTCCAAACATGCCTCCAAACACTCCAAAAACTCCTCCAAACACTCCAAACACTCCTCCAAGCACTCCTCCAAACTCTCCAAACACTCCTCCAAACACTATTCCAAACACTCCAAACACTCCTCCAAACACTCCAAACCCTCCTCCAAACACTCCTCCAAACACTACTCCAAAAACTACTCCATACATTCCAAACACTGCTGCAAACACTCCAAACACTCCTCCAAATACTCCTCCAAACACTCCAAACATTCCAAACACTCCTCCAAACACTCCTCCAAACATTCCTCCAAACACTACTCCAAACACTCCGCCTAACAATCCTTCAAACACTCCAAACACGCCAAACACACCTGCAAACACTCCAAACACTCCAAACACACCAAACACTCCTCCAAACACTCCAAACACTCCTTCAAACACTCCAAACACTCCTCCAAACACTCCAAACACCACTCCAAACACCACTCCAAGCACTCCAAACAGACCGCCAAACACTCCAAACACTCCTGCAAACACTCCAAACAAACCAAAAACTCCTCCAAACACTCCAAACACTCCTCCAAACACTCCAAACACTACGCCAAACACTCCTCGAAACACTCCTCCAAACCCTCCAAACACTCCTCCAAACACTATTCCGAACACTCCACACACTACTTCGAACACTCCAAACACTCCTGCAAACACTCCTCCAAACACTCCTCCAAACACTCCTCCAAACACTCCTCCAAACACTATTCCAAACACTCCAAACATTCCAAACACTCCTCCAAACACTCCTCCAAACATTCCTCCAAACACTACTCCAAACACTCCGCCTAACAATCCTTCAAACACTCCAAACACGCCAAACACACCTGCAAACACTCCAAACACACCAAACACTCCTCCAAACACTCCAAACACTCCTTCAAACACTCCAAACACTCCTCCAAACACTACAAACACCACTCCAAACACCACTCCAAGCACTCCAAACAGACCTCCAAACACTCCAAACACTCCTCCAAACACTCCAAACACTCCTGCAAACACTCCAAACAAACCAAAAACTCCTCCAAACACTCCAAACACTCCTCCAAACACTCCAAACACTACGCCAAACACTCCTCGAAACACTCCTCCAAACCCTCCAAACACTCCTCCAAACACTATTCCAAACACTCCACACACTACTTCGAACACTCCAAACACTCCTCCAAATACTCCTCCAAACACTCCAAACACTCCTTCAAACACTCCAAACACTCCTCCAAACACTCCAAACACCACTCCAAACACCACTGCAACACTCCAAACAGACCTCCAAACACTCCAAACTCTCCAAACACTCCTGCAAACACTCCAAACACACCAAAAGCTCCTCCAAACACTCCAAACACTCCTCCAAACACTCCAAACACTACGCCAAACACTATTCCAAACACTCCACACACTACTTCGAACACTCCAAACACTCCTCCAAACACTCCTCCAAACACTCCAAACACTCATCCAAACACTCCTCCAAACAGTCCTCTAAACGCTCCTCCAAACACTCCTCCAAACACTTCTCCAAAAACTCCTCCAAACACTCCAAACACTCCTGCAAACACTCCTCCAAACACGCCTCCAAACACTCCTCCAAACACTCCTCCAAACACTCCTCCAAACACTCCAAACACTCCTCCAAACACTCCGAACACTCCAAGCACTACTCCAAACACTACTCGAAAGACTCCACGAAACACTCCTCCAAACACACGAAACACTCCTGCAAACACTCCTCCAAACACTCCAAACAATCCTCCAAACACTCCAAAAACTCCAAACACTCCTCCAAACACTATTCCGAACACTCCAAACAGTCCTCCAAACACTCCTCCAAACACTACTCCATACATTCCAAACACTCCTGCAAACACTCGAAACACTCCTCCAAACACTCCTCCAAACTCTCCAAACACTCCTCCAAGCACTCCAAACACTCCTCCAAACACTGCTCCAAACACTACTCCATACATTCCCAACACTCCTCCAAACACTGCTCCAAACACTCCTAATACTCCTCCAAACACTACTAACACTCCTCCAAACACTGCAAACACTCCTCCAAACGCTCCAAACACTACTCCAAACACTCCTCCAAGCACTGGAAACACTCCTCCAAACACTCCTCCAAACACTCCTCCAAACACTATTCCAAACACTCCAAACAGTCCTCCAAACACTCCAAACACTCCGCCAAACACTCCTCCAAACACTATTCCAAACACTACTCCATACATTCAAAACACTCCTGCAAACACTCCAAACACTCCTCCAAACACTCCTCCAAACACTATTCCAAACAATCCAAACACTCCTCCAAACATGGATCCAAACACTCCAAAAACTCCTCCAAACACTCCAAACACTCCTCCAAGCACTCCTCCAAACTCTCCAAACACTCCTCCAAACACTATTCCAAACACTCCAAACACTCCTCCAAACACTCCTCCAAACACTACTCCAAAAACTACTCCATACATTCCAAACACTGCTGCAAACACTCCAAACACTCCTCCAAATACTCCTCGAAACACTCCAAACATTCCAAACACTCCTCCAAACATTCCTCCAAACACTACTCCAAACACTCCGCCTAACAATCCTTCAAACACTCCAAACACGCCAAACACACCTGCAAACACTCCAAACACTCCAAACACACCAAACACTCCTCCAAACACTCCAAACACTCCTCCAAACACTCCAAACACCACTCCAATCACCACTCCAAGCACTCCAAAGAGACCTCCAAACACTCCAAACACTCCTCCAAACACTCCAAACACTCCTGCAAACACTCCAAACAAACCAAAAACTCCTCCAAACACTCCAAACACTCCTCCAAACACTCCAAACACTACGCCAAACACTCCTCGAAAAACTCCTCCAAACCCTCCAAACACTCCTCCAAACACTATTCCAAACACTCCACACACTACTTCGAACACTCCAAACACTCCTGCAAACACTCCTCCAAACACTTCTCCAAACATTCCTCCAAACACTCCTCCAAACACTATTCCAAACACTCCAAACAGTCCTCCAAACACTCCAAACCCTCCGCCAAACACTCCTCCAAACACTATTCCAAACACTACTCCATACATTCAAAACACTCCTGCAAACACTCCAAACACTCCTCCAAACACTATTCCAAACAATCCAAACACTCCTCCAAACATGCCTCCAAACACTCCAAAAACTCCTCCAAACACTCCAAACACTCCTCCAAGCACTCCTCCAAACTCTCCAAACACTCCTCCAAACACTATTCCAAACACTCCAAACACTCCTCCAAACACTCCAAACCCTCCTCCAAACACTCCTCCAAACACTACTCCAAAAACTACTCCATACATTCCAAACACTGCTGCAAACACTCCAAACACTCCTCCAAATACTCCTCCAAACACTCCAAACATTCCAAACACTCCTCCAAACACTCCTCCAAACATTCCTCCAAACACTACTCCAAACACTCCGCCTAACAATCCTTCAAACACTCCAAACACGCCAAACACACCTGCAAACACTCCAAACACTCCAAACACACCAAACACTCCTCCAAACACTCCAAACACTCCTTCAAACACTCCAAACACTCCTCCAAACACTCCAAACACCACTCCAAACACCACTCCAAGCACTCCAAACAGACCGCCAAACACTCCAAACACTCCTGCAAACACTCCAAACAAACCAAAAACTCCTCCAAACACTCCAAACACTCCTCCAAACACTCCAAACACTACGCCAAACACTCCTCGAAACACTCCTCCAAACCCTCCAAACACTCCTCCAAACACTATTCCGAACACTCCACACACTACTTCGAACACTCCAAACACTCCTGCAAACACTCCTCCAAACACTCCTCCAAACACTCCTCCAAACACTATTCCAAACACTCCAAACATTCCAAACACTCCTCCAAACACTCCTCCAAACATTCCTCCAAACACTACTCCAAACACTCCGCCTAACAATCCTTCAAACACTCCAAACACGCCAAACACACCTGCAAACACTCCAAACACTCCAAACACACCAAACACTCCTCCAAACACTCCAAACACTCCTTCAAACACTCCAAACACTCCTCCAAACACTCCAAACACCACTCCAATCACCACTCCAAGCACTCCAAACAGACCTCCAAACACTCCAAACATTCCTCCAAACACTCCAAACACTCCTGCAAACACTCCAAACAAACCAAAAACTCCTCCAAACACTCCAAACACTCCTCCAAAACGCCAAACACTCCTCGAAAAACTCCTCCAAACCCTCCAAACACTCCTCCAAACACTATTCCAAACACTCCACACACTACTTCGAACACTCCAAACACTCCTGCAAACACTCCTCCAAACACTCCTCCAAACATTCCTCCAAACACTCCTCCAAACACTCCTCCAAACACTATTCCAAACACTCCACACACTACTTCGAACACTCCAAACACTCCTCCAAACACTCCTCCAAACACTCCAAACACTCATCCAAACACTCCTCCAAGCACTCCTCTAAACGATCCTCCAAACACTCCTCCAGACACTCCTCCAAACAATCCTCCAAACACTCCAAACACTCCAACACACCTCCAAACACGCCAAACACACCTCCAAACACTCCAAACACACCAAACACCCCATCCAAACACTCCAAACACTCCTCCAAACACTACTCCTAACACTACTCCATACATTGAAAACACTCCTGCAAACACTCCAAACACTCCTCCAAACACTCCTCCAAGCACTCCACCAAACACTCCAACACTCCTCCAAACACTATTCCAAACAATCCAAACACACCTCCAAACATGCCTCCAGAACTCCTCCAAACACTCCAAACACTCCTCCAAACACTCCAAACACTCCTCCAAACACTACTCCAAAAACTACTCCATACATTCGAAACACTGCTGCAAACACTCCAAACACTCCTCCAAACACTCCTCCAAACACTCCAAACATTCCAAACACTCCTTCAAACACTCCTCCAAACACTCCTCCAAACACTACTCCAAACACTCCTCCAAACACTCCTCCTAACAATCCTCCAAACACACCAAACACTCCTCCAAACACTCCTTCAAACACTCCAAACACGCCAAACACACCTGCAAACACTCCAAACGCTCCAAACACACCAAACACTCCTCCAAACACTCCAAACACTCCTTCAAACACTCCTCTAAACACTCCAAACACTCCTCCAAACACTCCAAACACTCCTCCAAACACGCCAAACACACCTCCAAACACACCAAACACTCCAAACACCACTCCAAGCACTCCAAACAGACGTCCAAACAATCCAAACACTACTCCAAACATACCAAACACTCCTCCAAACACTCCAAACTCGCCAAGCACTCCTCCAAACACTCCAAACACTCCAAACCCTGCTCCAAACCTTACTCCAAACACTTTTCCAAACACTCCTCCAAACACTCCAAACACTCCAAACACCACCCCAAGCACTCCAAACACCCCTCCAAACACTCCAAACACTCCTCCAAACACTCCTCAAAACACTCCAAACACTACTCCAAGCACTCCAAACACTCATCCAAACACTCCAACCACTACTCCAACACTCCTGCAGGCACAGTTTGGAGTGTTTGGAGTCCCAAATACTGCACAGCACTCCCAAACACTCAAAAACACTCCAAAAACTCACTCCAAAACAGTCCAAAACATACTCCAAAACACTGCAAATCACTCCAAAACACTCCAAAAACTCCAAAATCAACCAAATCCAAATTCCAAAAACAAAACTCCAAACTCCAAAAAGTCAAAACTCCAAAAACTGAAAACTCCAAACTCCAAAAACACAACTCCAAAACAGTCGAAAAAAGAACCATAACTCAAAAGCACACCAAAACACTTCAAAACATTCCAAAACAGTCCAAAATACTCCAAAACAATTCGAAATACTGCAAAACACTCATAATCACACCATAAAACTGCAAAACACTCCAAAACAGTCGCTGTTATACACTCACTCCAAAACACTCCATAACAGTCCAAAACACTCCAAAACACGACAAAATGCTCCGAAACACCCCATAACTCAAAAACACACCAGAACTCTCCACAACATTTCAAAACACTCCAAAACACCCATATCCAAACTCCAAAAACTCCAAACTCCAAAAACTCCAAACTCCAAAACAACCCAAAAGATTCCATAACTCATTTTGCACACCAAAACACGGCAAAATACTCCAGAACACTCCAAAACAGTCCAAAACACATAGAAACACACCCAAACACTGATATGAGTTGGGAGTTTGGAGTTTTGAAGTTTGGAGTTTCGCGTTTTCAAGTTTGGAAATTTGGGTTTAGGAGTTTGGAGTATTTGGCGCGGGATTTAAGAGTTTGCAGTTTAAGGAGTTTTTGATTTTGGAGGTTTGGGTGCTTTTGGATTGTTTGGAATGTTTCGAGGAGTGGTTGAAGTGTTTGTAGTGTTTGGAGGATTGTTTGGAGTGTTTGGAGGAGTGTTTGGAGTGTTTGGAGTGCTTGTAGTGTTTGGAGGAGTTTTTCTAGAGTATGGAGTAGTGATTGGAGTGTTTGGAGTGTTTCGAGTGTTTGGAGTGTTTTGAGTCGTGTTTGGTGTGTTTGGAGTAGTATTCGGAGTGTTTGGAATGTTTGGAGGCGTGTATGGAGGAGTGTTTGGAGTGTGTGGATGAGTGTTTGGTCAGTTTGGAGTGTTTGGAGTCCCAAATACTGCACAGCACTCCCAAACACTCAAAAACACTCCAAAAACTCACTCCAAAACAGTCCAAAACATACTCCAAAACACTGCAAATCACGCCAAAACACTCCGAAAACTCCAAAATCCAAATTCCAAAAACTCCAAACTGGAAAAACTCCAAACTCCAAAACACCCCAAAACACTCCATAACAGTCCAAAGCACATAGAAAACACACCCAAATACTGATATGAGTTGGGAGTTTGGAGTTTTTGAAGTTTGGAATTTCGCGTTTTCAAGTTTGGAAATTTGGGTTTAGGAGTTTGGATTATTTGGAGCGGGATTTAAGAGTTTGCAGTTTAAGGAGGTTTTGATTTTGGAGGTTTGGGTGTTTTTGGATTGTTTGGAGTGTTTCGAGGAGTGGTTGAAGTGTTTGGAGTGTTTGGAGGAGTGTTTGGAGTGTTTGGAGTGATGGAGTGTTTGGAGTTTTTGGAGGAGTGTTTGGAGTGTTTGGAGGAGAGTTTGGAGTGTTTGGAGTGTTGGAGTGTTTGGAGTGTTTGGAGTACTGTTTGGAGCGTTTCGAGGATTGTTTGCAGTGTTTGGAGCAGTGTTAGTAGGGTTTGGAGGAGTATTTGGAGTGTTTGGAGTAATCTTTGGAGAGTTTGGAGTGTTGGAATGTTTGGAGGAGTGTTTGGAGTGATGGAGTGTTTGGACTGTTTGGAGTGTACGGAGGAGTGTTTGGTGTGTTTGGAGGAGTGTTTGGAGTGTTTGGATTAGATTTTGGAGAGTTTGGAGTGTTTGGTGGAGTGTTTGGAGGAGTATTTGGAGTGTGTGGATGAGTGTTTGGACAGTTTGGAGTGTTTGGAGTGTTTGGATTGTTGGAGTTTTTGGAGTGTTTGGAGTAGTGTTTGGAGTGTTTGGAATGTTTGGATGAGTGTTTGGAGTGTGTGGATGAGTGTTTGGACAGTTTGGAGTGTTTGGAGTCCCAAATACTGCACAGCACTCCCAAACACTCAAAAACACTCCAAAAACTCACTCCAAAACAGTCCAAAACATACTCCAAAACACTGCAAATCACTCCAAAACACTCCGAAAACTCCAAAATCCAAATTCCAAAAACTCCAAACTCCAAAAACAAAACTCCAAACTCCAAAAAGTCAAAGCTCCAAAAATTGAAAACACCAAACTCCAAAAACACCTAACTCCAAAACACTCGAAAAAACTCCATAACTCAAAAGCATACCAAAACACTTCAAAACATTCCAAAACAGTCCTAAATACTCCAAAACAATTCGAAACACTCCAAAACACTCATAATCACACCATAAAACTGCAAAACACTCCAAAACACTCGCTGCTATACACTCACTCCAAAACACTCCATAACAGTCCAAAACACACCAAAACACTACAAAATGCTCCGAAACACTCCATAACTCAAAAACACACCAGAACTCTCCACAACATTTCAAAACACTCCAAAAGTCCCATATCCAAACTCCAAATACTCCAAACTCCAAAAACTCCAAACCCCAAAACGTCCCAAAACACTCCATAACTCATTTTGCACAACAAAACACGGCAAAATGCTCCAGAACACTCCAAAACAGTCCAAAACACATAGAAACACACTCAAACACTGATATGAGTTGGGAGTTTGGAGTTTTTGAAGTTTGGAGTTTAGCGTTTTCAAGTTTGGAAATTTGGGTTCAGGAGTTTGGAGTATTTGGAGCGGGATTTAAGAGTTTGCAGTTTAAGGAGTTTTTGATTTTGGAGGTTTGGGTGTTTTTGGATTGTTTGGAGTGTTTCGAGGAGTGGTTGAAGTGTTTGGAGTGATGGAGTGTTTGGAGTATTTGGAGGTGTGTTTGGACAAGTGTCTCGGGTGTTTCGAGTGTTTGGAGGAGTGTTTGGAGTGTTTGGAGGAGTGTTTGGAGTGATGGAGTGTTTGGGGTTTTTGGAGGAGTGTTTGGAGTGTTTGGAGGAGTGTTTGGAGTGTTTGGAGTGATGGAGTGTTTGGAGTTTTTGGAGGAGTGTTTGTTTCGAGTGTTTCGAGTGTTTGGAGGAGTGTTTGGAGTGTTTGGAGGAGTGTTTGGAGTGATGGAGTGTTTGGAGCTCTTGGAGGAGTGTTTGGAGTGTTTGGAGGAGTGTTTGGAGTGTTTGGAGTGATGGAGTGTTTGGAGTTTTTGGAGGAGTGTTTGGAGTGCTTGGAGGAGTGTTTGGAGTGTTTGGAGGAGAGTTTGGAGTGTTTGGAGTTTTTGGAGGAGTGTTTGGAGGAGTGTTTCGAGTGTTCCGAGTGTTTGGAGGAGTGTTTGGAGGAGTGTTTGGAGTGATGGAGTGTTTGGATTTTTTGAAGGAGTGTTTGGAGTGTTTGGAGGAGTGTTTGAAGTGTTTGGAGTGTTTGGAGGAGAGTTTGGAGTGTTTGGAGCGTTGGAGTGTTTGGAGTGTTTGGAGTAGTGTTTGGAGCGTTTCGAGGATTG